>NC_041388.1:234863641-235081744 GCF_002162155.2 Triticum dicoccoides | reverse complement strand
CCGAGTGAGAGGTTTGCTCTTCACTCGGTAGGGTTTTTATATCTTAGGCGAGCACTGGGCTGCAGCTAAGCCCCCGAGTGAGAGGTTTGCTCTTCACTCGGTAGGATTTTCGACAACTTAGGCGAGCGCTGGGCTGCAGCTAAGCCCCCGAGTGAGAGGTTTGCTCTTCACTTGGTAGGATTTTTGTCAACTTAGGCGAGCGCTGGGCTGCAGCTAAGCCTCCGAGTGGAAGTCTGGCTTACCACTCGGTAGGATTTTATTTAATCTTAGGCGAAACGGATTCACAGCTAAGCCTCCGAGTGAGAGTCTGACTCACCACTCGGAGGATTTTTACAAACTTAGGCGAAACGGATTCGCGGCTAAGTCACCCACTGAGGGGAAATTTTATTGGACAAAATAAAAAGTGACAAAAATTATGGAGGAACTATGACACTATTATTTTGAGGTCCATGGACTACAGAAGTACTTTATTGCAACTCATCCGAGTGATTAAATTTAAGTGTAAAATGGGCGGAGTAGTTCCGCGTTCCAAGCTCGGGGCTCGTCGATATTATGCTCGACGTTGTAAAGACGATACGCCCCGTTGTGGAGAACTTTGGTGACGATGAAGGGTCCTTCCCAAGAAGGAGCAAGCTTGTGTTGTTTCTTCTGATCCACTCGGAGAACTAAATCTCCTTCTTGGAAGGCTCGACCTCTCACATTTCTGGCGTGGAAACGACGCAAATCTTGTTGGTAGATGGTCGACCGGATCAAAGCCATCTCCCTTTCTTCCTCTAAAAGGTCGACTGCGTCCTGCCGCGCTTGTTCAGCTTCTGCTTTGTTGTAGATTTCAACTCGAGGAGCATTGTGGAGAAGATCACTCGGCAAGACTGCTTCAGCTCCGTAGACCAAGAAGAATGGAGTTCTTCCGGTCGACCGATTAGGTGTGGTCCTCAGTCCCCAAAGCACCGAGGGAAGTTCGTCGACCCAAGCTCCAGCTGCATGCTTGAGATCACGCATCAGTCGGGGTTTCAGTCCCTTGAGAATCAGGCCATTGGCTCGCTCTGCTTGTCCATTCGACTGCGGATGAGCGACTGAAGCGTAGTCGACTCGTGTGCCTTGAGAGTTACAGAAATCTCTGAATTCCTCCGAGTCAAAGTTCGACCCATTATCCGTAATGATGCTGTGCGGGACTCCATATCCGAATATTAGTTCTCTGATGAAGCTAACAGCAGCACCGGCGTCAAGGTTCTTGATTGGTTTAGCCTCGATCCACTTGGTGAACTTGTCGACTGCCACCAGTACATGCGTGAAGCCACTTCGCCCTGTTCTCAAAGGACCGACCATGTCCAACCCTCATACTGCGAAAGGCCAGATGAGTGGAATGGTCTTCAGGGCTAATGCAGGCTTGTGCGACATATTCGAGTAGAACTAACATCCCTCGCACTTATCCACTATCTCCTTTGCCATCTCATTCGCCTTTGGCCAGTAAAATCCGGCTCGGTATGCTTTGGCCACGATGGTCCGAGAGGACGCATGATGGCCACAGGTCCCCGAGTGGATATCATTGAGGATGAGTCGACCTTCTTCTGGTGTTATGCACTTCTGACCAACTCCAGTCGCGCTTTCTCTGTATAATTGTCCTTTGATTACGGTAAAGGCCTTAGATCGACGGACGATCTGTCGAGCCTCTTCCTCATCCTCCGGAAGCTCTTTTCTCAGGATATACGCGATATATGGAACTGTCCAGTCGGGAATGACCACCAAGACCTCCATGATCAAGTCGATCACCGCTGGGACTTCAACCTCAGTCAGATCTGTGGCACTCTTGGGCTGTGGAGCTTCTTCGGTGAAAGGATCTTCTTTGACTGACGGAGTGTGTATATGCTCCAAGAACACACCACTCGGAATGGCTTCTCTCTTGGAACCTATCTTTGCTAGATCATCAGCTGCTTGATTTTTCAGTCGGGGTATATGATGGAGCTCCAACCCCTCGAACTTCTTTTCCAGCTTCCTCACTGCACTGCAGTATCAGTCATGGCTGGGCTTCTCACGTCCCACTCCTTCATCACTTGGTTGACCACTAAATCTGAGTCGCCATAAACCATCAGGCGACGGACGCCGAGTGAAATGGCCATGCGCAACCCATATAAGAGGGCCTCATATTCTGCCTCATTGTTGGAGGAATCAAAGTGAATCTGGAGCACATATCTGAGCTTATCTCCTCTGGGGGAAACCAGGACAACCCCAGCACCGGAACCATTCAACATTTTAGAGCCATCAAAGAACATGGTCCAATGCTCCGAGTGAACTTCAGTCGGCTGCTGCTGTTCAATCCACTCGGCGAGGAAATCTGCAATTGCCTGGGACTTAATGGCTTTCTTTGCCTCAAACTTGATATCAAGGGGAAGAAGTTCAATCGCCCATTTAGCCACTCGATCAGTTGCATCTCTGTTGTGCAAAATCTCTGATAGTGGAGCGTCGCTGACGACTGTGATGGAATGATCAGAGAAATAATGAGCAACCTTCTTTGTGGTCATGTATATTCCATACACAAGCTTCTGATAATGAGGATATCTTTGCTTGGATGGAGTCAAGACTTCAGACAAATAATACACTGGGCGCTGAACTTTGAGAGCTTTTCCTTCTTCTTCCCGCTCGACCGTAAGCACAGTACTGACGACCTGTCCTATGGCTGCGATATAGAGCAGCAGAGGCTCTTTGCTGATTGGAGCAGCAAGCACCGGCTGGGTGGAGAGCAGAGCTTTTAGCTCGGCAAACGCTGCATCAGCTTCTGGAGTCCACTCGAACTTGTCTGCCTTCTTCATCAGTCGGTAAAGAGGCAATGCCTTTTCACCGAGTCGTGAGATGAATCGACTTAATGCGGCCAAGCATCCAGTAAGCTTCTGGACATCGTGCACTCGCACAGGGCGTTTCATTCAGAGAATAGTGCCGATCTTCTCTGGATTAGCGTCGATTCCTCGCTCGGAAACGAGAAAACCAAGTAACTTGCCACCAGGAACACCAAATGTGCACTTTGATGGATTGAGCTTGATATCATACCTTCTGAGGTTGGCAAATGTTTCGGCGAGGTCAGCGAGCAGGTCGGAACCTTTTCGTGACTTGACGACAATATCATCCATATACGCTTCCACATTCCGACTGATTTGAGTGAGAAGACACTTCTGAATCATTCGCATAAATGTGGCTCCGGCATTCTTGAGGCCGAATGGCATGGTGATATAGCAGAAGCACCCGAATGGAGTGATGAAAGCTGTTTTTACCTCGTCGGGTCCGTACAGACGGATCTGGTGGTACCCGGAGTAGGCGTCTAGAAAAGACAGTCTCTCGCATCCCGCGATCGAGTCAACAATTTGATCTATGCGAGGGAGAGGAAAATGATCTTTCGGGCAGGCCCGGTTGATGTGCTTGAAATCAATGCACATTCGGAGCGATTTGTCCTTCTTAGGAACCATGACGACATTAGCGAGCCAATCGGAGTGGTATATCTCTCGGATAAATCCTGCCGCCAACAGTCGAGCCACTTCCTCACCAATGGCTTTTCTCTTCTGGACGGCGGACCGCCGAAGATGCTCTTTGACTGGTTTTGCAGATGAGTCGACTCTTAGGCGATGCTCAGCCAGTCCCTTGGGAACACCTGGCATGTCAGCGGGCTTCCATGCAAAAATGTCCCAGTTCTCACGGAGGAACTGGATGAGCGCTTCTTCCTATTTCGGGTGGAGTGTTGTGGAGATGTGGGTCGGAGCTGCATCGGGGTCGGTCGGGTGAATGTGAACAGGCTTTGTCTCACCGGACGACTGAAATGCAGATTCTGTGGCGGGTTTCTTGGATCACAACAAATCACTCGGATCTGCGTTTTGCTTGTATTCTTCGAACTCGACCGCTGTCACTGGGAATCGGCAATCTTTGAGCCCTTCTGAAAGCACTCTTCTGCCTTTTTCCGATCACTGGTGACAGTGATCACTCCTTTGGGGCCGGGCATCTTCAATTTGAGGTACACGTAACATGGTCGAGCCATGAACTGTGCATAAGCTGGTCTCCCCAAAATGGCATGATATGCACTCTAAAAATCCACGACCTCAAACGTCAACTTCTCTTTGCGAAAATGTTTCGAATCACCAAACACCACGTCCAGAGCTATTTGGCCGAGTGACTCGGCTTTCTTTCCTGGTATAACTCCATGAAAGCTCATGTTACTGGTGCTCAGTCGGGACATCGGAATGCCCATTCCTTTCAGCGTGTCTGCATACAACAAATTCAGCCCACTACCACCGTCCATCAGCACTTTTGTCAGTCGAGTGCCTTCGACAACTGGATCGACCACCAAAGCTAGCCTCCCAGGGGTGGCAATATGAGTCGGGTGATCAGATTGGTCGAATGTGATGGGTGTTTGGGACCATCTCAGATAATTTGCTTTTGCTGGGGCGAACATGTTCACCTCTCGGTTAATGACTTTCAATCGACTCTTGCTTTCCACATCTGCAAAGATCATCAGAGTGGAGTTGATATGTGGATATCCTTCCTCACTGTCCTCTTTGTCTGCGGGCTTGTCCGACTCCTTCTCCTTGTCCTTAGACTGTTTTCCCTGAAACTGCTGGATCAGGAGTCGACATTGGCGAGTGGTATGCTTCGGGTAGATGATATTCCCCTCTTCATCTTTCTTCGTGTGGATGTGACACGGCATATCCATCAGGCCGTTCCCTTCTTTATCCTTCACCTTCTTAGGGTTCCAGGCTCCTTTTGGTTTACCTTTAAACTTTCCCTGAGTCACGGCCAGAGCTTCTCCAGGAGCTGCCGGTTCAGCCTTCCGCTTCTGTTTCCGACTGGTGTTTCCCTTTTCCGACTGACTCGGCTTGTGCTTGCCGCTTCGGAGTCGGTCTTCTTCTTCGCCGTTGGCGTACTTGGTAGCAATCTCCATCATCCGACTCAAGGTCATGTCACCGGTTCGACCAAATTTCAAACTCAATTCTCTATTCTTGACACCATCCTTAAAGCCGCAGACTGCCTGATGATCAGACACATTCTCCACAGTATGGTGCAAAGTGATCCATCTCTGAATATACTCCCTGAGAGTCTCATTGTTCTTCTGCATGCAGACTTGCAGCTTCGTCAATCCAGCCGGTCGCTTGCAAGTTCCTTCAAACATTCTGATGAATACTCGGGACAGATCTTCCCAAGTGTAAATGCTGCTAGGAGGTAATTGAGTCAACCATGCCCTGGCAGAACCTTCCAGCATGAGGGGAAAATGCTTCATGGCCACCTCGTCGTTCCCACCACCAATCTGAACCGCCACTCGGTAGTCTTCAAGCCAAGTTTCAGGCTTAGACTCACCAGTGAACTTGCTGACTCCTGTTGCCAACCTAAAATTGGGAGGGATAACTGCGGATCTGATAGCTCTGCTGAAACATTCAGGACCAGAAACATGCACTCGACTGCTTGTGGGCGCATCTCTGTCGAGTCCACCTCGATGGGCTCTGTTCCGGTCGACTAAGCCTTGCACGATAATGGATCGCGCATCAAAGCCTGGTTCTCTGGGGTCGACTGGAACTCTTCGCCCCGCACTGAGCTGACGTCTGTCATCTTGCTGCCGAGGAGCGTAAGACCCACCCCTCGGAGAGGAATTGGGCACTCGACTCCTATCATCTCGATCGAGTCGGTCACCATATTGGTCTCGCCGATTCTCGCGCCCTTCACGCCGCGGAGGCGATCTGGGGCTGTGAGCCGACTGAACCGTATTCGCAGCGACGGATCGACTGTGAATTCTGTTGCGTGACTGCGACACGGCCGAATTCTGATCTCCTGCTGCCCGGAGCAGATCCCTGATCTGCATCAAGCCTCTGCCAGCTTCCGACTGAGAGGGCTGGATGGACTCTGCTATACGGGTCGCAGCTGCTAAATTCTGGATTGGGGTTCGATATACCTGAGTCGGCGGGAAGAGTTGACGTCGACTGGTGTCGGGAACTCGTTGCCGCGCGCGCTAGTCGAGTGCTCGCTGAAGATTCTCCAGTCGAGTGCGTTCGGCCAAATTGGCCAAACGTGCCTCCTCCAAGGCGCGAGCCTCAGGGGTTTCTCCTGCGATGGGAGTACGCAGGGCATCCACGTTCCTGCGGCGAAGTTCCTCTCTTTGGAGAGAGTCGAGTGGCTCGGGCTGGTACTCTTCGTGGTCTCGTGCGGGGTCGCCTTCGTCGCCTGCCCCACCATCACGGGCGAAGCCAGGGGGACTACGGGGCCCGTCGACCATCAGGATTTCCGCCGCTGGATCACTGCTATCGCACTCGGATGCAGTCTCTACGGAGCCAGTTGACAGATCGAACAGGCCGTAGAGAGATTCGTCGGGCTCGATTGCCGCAACTTGGGTGGTGGCCGTCTGGCGAGCCACCGCGTGCCTCACCCATCGCTGAAGCCTCGACCGGCGCAAGCGCTTGCGCTGGCGGAAGACCGGGAGGGTGGTCGATGGGAGAGTCGACCGATACGGAGTCGACGGTTGCCGCAGCAGAACGCCACGGACACATGCGCGAAAATGTGTCGCACCGCGGACGGGGAGCGCATCGACGTCGAGTGGAGCCTCCTGGAGCCAGGCGGAGTCGTCGGCGACGAAGGTGAGAGCACCGAGACGGATCTCTCGACCCTCAACCAAAACTCCAGCAGTCATCATGATAAAAGTACTCGGAAGAACCGCAACTTCTCCACAAAATCGCTAAAACACCCGCCCCACGGTGGGCGCCAACTATCGTGGTTCTAAGTCTGACAGTAGAGTGGGGGTAGGTATGGAGAGGCAAGGTCCTAGCTATGGAGAGGTTGTAACACAAGAGATGTACGAGTTCAGGCCCTTCTCGGAGGAAGTAAAAGCCCTACGTCTCGGAGCCCGGAGGCGGTCGAGTGGATTATGTGTATATGAATTACAGGGTGCCGAACCCTTCTGCCTGTGGAGGGGGGTGGCTTATATAGAGTGCGTCAGGACCCCAGCCAGCCCACGTAATGAAGGGTTTAAGGTGTATTTAGTCCGGGGCGTTACTGGTAACGTCCCACATAAAGTGTCTTAACTATCATAAAGTCTACTTAACTACAGGCCGTTGCAGTGCAGAGTGCCTTTTGACCTCCTGGTAGTCGAGTGAGTCTTCGTGGTCGAGTCCTTCAAGTCAGTCGAGTGAATCCCTCGTTGGTCGACTGGAAGGTGACCTCTTCTAAGGGTGTCCTTGGGCAGGGTACTTAGATCAGGTCTGTGACCCTACCCTAGGTACATGACTCCATCATCCGGATGATCCGGGCATTGTCTAGATGATCCGGGCCCTCGTCCGGATGATTCGGCTCCGCCGGGTGAATTCTGCAAGCTTCAGGTGTATTGGGGCACATTACCCGGATCGTCCGGCTGGGGGTCCGGATCATCCGAGCAAGCTCTGTCTTGTTCGTTCTTCTTCTTCTTCCTTCTCCTCTTCCATGCTGTTGGCCTTGGTCCTTTGATTCTCCATGGTTATCTCGTATGTGCCTGAGTATACACAAGGTCCATGCATGAGGTAGTAGCCATGTCTCATATGTGGAAAATGACAGTTCAAAGAGGAGTGAGTTCACCTTGTGCCCAATGGCGTATGGTCGAGGTCTCATCGTATGTCCTCTTGGGGCTTGGGGAGTAGTCGAAGTGTACATGGGGATGATCATAGGATGCTCCGCATCATCTCCCCCCCCCCATCCCTGGGAAAGATCCGACCTCGGATCATGATCCTCATCACCATGGGAATGGTTGTTGTGGACGGACATGTAGTTGGACAGAGTTGAAGGGATGGCACTATCCAAGTACTTCAAGGTGTCTCCGGTATGTGGTACATGCAAAATGAGCAAACAAAAAGTACACTTGGAAATACAATGGTTAGCGCACACAAAGTGTCCATCATAGAAAAATGAGTCCGTTCGGCAAGATTGTTCGTGACAAAGCACATGAAGCTTATTAATATGATATAGAATGATATGCAAAGCACTCATGGGAGAAAAAGCATTCATTGTGCACACAAATGTGTTGTGAATATGATCGATGCAACCACGCTGCAAAATGATGTCATAGTGAGACGGTTTATCAATAGCATGAATATGGCAATAGATGCTCAATATGAATAAGTTATCATGCAATTGATGGTAGGCAATATGATCATGATATATGAATATGCCATCAAGAAAGATCACAACAAATTTGCTAAGAAAGTGCACAAGCTCATATATAATGGATGACATGGGAATACAAGATGCAACAAGGCAATCATAATGTGAGTAAATCCATGCATAAGATGCAAATTTGTCATGTGTGTGATATGTCCATCGAGCATGACATGTGTGAGCACAATCATCAAATTTGGAGGTGTTGGTGTACCAATGCTCGATGTGGTGGCACGAGTGGAGGTTCGAGAGTGCATCCAATAAGTCCGTGATGTGGAGCATCCCATGAGCATCCCCATGGATGCACCGACACCTCCAACGACACTACTTGGACCAATGACACAAGCCTGAGCCAAAGCAATCAAAGATAAGGTGAACTCACTCCTATCCGAACTTCCACTTTCTATGCATGAGACATGGCTACTACCCAAGTCCGAGGTGTTGTGCATGATTAGGCACCAAGAGGGCCCTCCCGAAGATGCACATGAAGATGTACAAGTCCCCAAGTCCACGGATGAGGAGAACCAACGGAAGGAGCCAAGAGCATCTCCCAGGCCCCGGACATCCGGCCAAGGCCCCGGACATCCGGCCCCTGGAGCGTCTTCCTCTATAGCAGCCCAGCAGATGGCTACAGGCCTCGGACATCCGGCCCCGGCAGCCCGCACATCCGGTCCCTTCCAAGCCCTTGGACATCCGGCCACCGGCCCAGAAATCCGGCCCCTCCGAACCCGAGAGCAACAAATGCCACTGCTCCAGCCCGGACATCAGGCCCCCCAGCCCGGACATCCGGCGTCGCCTGAAAGCCCGGACATCCAACCTCCCCTGTCTGCACACAGTGAAGGGCCGAGGCCCGTGTATCCCTTCTCCCCCATCGACTATATATACTCCATCCCGTACAACTTTCTAGGGATAGCAAAGGATTAGCTCATATTTTGTGTGAGAGCTTTGCTCATCCACTTGGTTACCTTCTCCTCGGAGATTCGAGCCTCCACCGGAGAAGATCCCCCAAGCGGATTCAAGACCCCTCTTTAGGGAAGAACATCGAGACCTCCTCACGGAGAAGAACCGGTTACCCTTTTGTATCGTCCCTAGTTGATTGTGGATCGTATATCTTACTTTATGTACTCGAGGATCTAGCCCATGTGTGACTTGTTCTTGTTAGTTTGAGTGTTCCTCTCGTGTTTCCCCTTGTGATTTCCCTCGTTCCCCTCTTTGTGTTCCTCGTGTTCTTCGAGGGATCCGCTCCTTTCGTGAAAGATCGGGCGATTAGGGTTCCACCCCACATCATCTTCGTATCAAGAGCCACGTTGATCACGATTTTGGAGCCTCCCCGTTGTGTTTCTAGCCTTGTTTTGTTGTTTTTCGTCCTAATTTGAAAATTCCCCACCAAAAATAGCCCCTTGAATTATTATTTTTGTGATTTGTTGGTGTGTTGAGATTTTGTTGGTTTGGATCCATGGATTTGCTTTGTTTTGAGTGGATCTAGCTTCCCTTCCTTTTTCCCCAATTTTCATCCACAAATTCCTCCGAATTTCGCCCGGATTTAACCTCTCCACGCGTTGTTTATCTCGTTCATCCCTGGATCAAGAGCTCGGACATCCGGCCCGTCAAGCCCGGACATCCAGCCTTCCACCCGGACATCCGACCCCTGGCAGCAACATCTCGACCGCCTCGTTTTCTGGCCAATTTCCATCAAATTTTGTTCCGGTGCCCACCATATACCATATACCATATACTCCCGCATACCTCCACCACTTCCGCATATCCCAACCATTTTTGGACCGTTTCGCTCCCCGTCACATTTGCTACTTCGAGGTTTGAGAATTTGAGTTGCGGTACCGCATCCATTTGTGTTTCGGCTATCTAGGTACGGTTCGACATCGACATCACCGCCGCTCATCTTCACCACAGACGTGTCCTTCATCGTCATCAACAACGACCACCTCGACTACACCTTGCTATTCGTGCCATCATTTTGACACCATACCGGAAGGAAGACCGGTAACCTCATCTTGGTATTGGACATATCACTCTTGCCATTACATTGGTAGCCATCATAGCCTTACTCCTTTGCGCTGCTTACCCATCGAGACTAGCCATTGAGTGTTGCTAGCAACGAGACTTGTGCACATTAGTGATCATACTTCCCACAGTATACATACATCATTGTTGCATATATTGGTATCATCTCTTGTGTCACAAAGTTGTCATCGCACACTCATTTGCTATCTTGGTTCGTCAAGCATTGCATGAGAAAAGAGCTCAAGCATCAAAGAGCCAAACAAGCTTTTGAGCAAAGAGAAAAGATAAGCAAAGAGCTTTTAAGCAAGAACCATAGCATCTTACAACATTAAGATTGTCATACTCGATCATCTTGGATCATATCATAGCAACACCTTGCATAAAGAAATATTTGGGATAGAAGTCGTTGCATTTTTGCTAAGTAGGTTGTGCACAAGTTCTTGTATCCGCCTATTGTGCAATCCTGCTAGCGTCTCTCTAGTGTTGTTCAACAAGAGCATTTTTGTGGATTCCAAATTTTGGCTCACCATTGGTTGCACAACCCCACTTATCTTTTTGCGTGTGTGTTTCCGTGTACCTTATATGCTTGGTCTACTTGTTACATTGCATCTTCCGAATCTTTTCCAACATTATTGAAGCTCACTTACAATTGCATCAAATTTTTCGCCACCATCCTAACCAAGCTCCACCAAAAGCTTTTACTTGTGTAGGTGTGATAAACCGACAAGAACTAGTACCAATTGTGCTATTTCCTTGTCCTACATTGGAGTGATCCTCGATCCACTTTCAACTTCGGTCAAGGTACATTTGGTACTCGTTCTTCTCTTTCTACCACTCACATTTGTCTTGGAATGATGGATAGGCCAAGTACTTCTACCAACCCACTCTTCATGGAGCAAGACGACGACATGAACTCCTTCGTCACCAAGAGTCATCTCTTTGGTGCACAACGTGCTTTGCATCAAGAGCAACAAGCTATGAGTGAATGCATCGACAACCTTGCCGCCGACTGGCGACTTTCCGAGCAACGTACAAGGGACTACTTCGACCACAAGCTCGACGATCACAAGCAAGATAATGACACAAGGATGGACGAAATTCGTGCTTTGTTGCTCAACTGCTCGTCTTCCGCTTCGAGAAGGATCCGTTCAAGCCGCCACTCCGACTTCACCCTCTCCTGCTCAAGTACACCGACATCGAAGACTCTTTGCCGAGCCACGCGCACCGACCGTCAAGCAAGCCTCAATCCCCTACGAGACACCGACTCTCAAGAGCACCGACAACGTCAAACTCAAGAGGCCTTTGCACTAGCACGAGAACGGCAACGACAACGCCAACATGAAGAGGAAGAGCGAGCGTGTCTACACCAAAATGATCAAGATGCCGAGGCACAATGTCAAGAACAACAACTCCGTGACGCTCAAGCACTTGCGGCGCAACAAGCTCTACGCGATTCGAGTCGGGTCGTAGCCGACCGAAGCTGACAAGCCCGTGAACAAGAGGAAGCATTTCACGAAGAAATTCAAGAACGAAGATTTCAAGCTCGCGTGCATCGTCAAGTTCCTCTGCGAGCTCGACGAGCTCCTCCACAAGCTCACCAAGAACAACAAGTCAATCCAGAGCATGAAGACAATGGAGATCCTCCATGGCAAGAACAACACAACGATAACAACCTTCCGTGCCAAGAGCACCACGAGTTGATCAATCATCAACAACATGGGCGTCATCACCCCAACCCAACACAATGAAGAGAAACGTTATGGCAAACTCACCGAGCTAGTGCACCAAGCTACCAAAGCGGAACGCCAAGTGCAAGATGATTTCAAGTATGCCAAGTTCTCATCCAAGTCCTACGGCTTCTCCAACAACCAAGCTTCAACGACTCCAACACCGACTACAAGACCTTCTACTTCCAACATCGACAAGTCAACTTCCAAGAAAGCTTCGTCAACTACAAGCCATCCTCCTACGAGCAACTTCAAACCGAGAGCTTCATCATCATCAACCCCAACCGATGATACTGTCAAGACGAGTTCCTTCAAGTGTTTCACTTGCAGAGGCCGAGGCCACAAGTCCTACGAGTGCACCAACAAATGAACCATGGTCTTCAACGACGATGGCACTTATGTCTCCATGAGTGAAGGCGAAATGGAAGCCCTTGAGCAAGTCGCCATGCACCGCCAATTGAACAATGAAGAAGAACAAGTATTTTGCGATGAAGACTGAAGCCCCGCACTTGTTGTCGCCAAAGTCTTGACACTCCAACATCACCAAGAAGAAGACCAACGATGCCACATATTCCACACCAAGGCCGGCATAAATGGACGATCCGTCAAGGTCATCATCGATGGAGGAAGTTGTCATAATCTCACAAGCGAAGATCTTTGCTCCATGCTCCAATTGCCCAAGACGAAGCATCCACATCCATACAAAGTGCAATGGCTTAGTGACTCTGGCACCATCCAAGTCGAGCACCGAGTACAAGTCTCTTTAAAAATCGGTGCCTACGAAGACAACTTGGAGTGCGACGTTGTTCTAATGACCGTTTGTCATCTTCTCCTTGGACGGCCATGGCAATTCGATAGAGGAGTCGTCCACAACGGCCGAACGAACCACTACATCTTCAAGATGAAGGGCAAGGAGTACGTCCTCCGTCCAATGTCGCCAAGTCAAGTGATCGCCGACAAGCAAGCCACCCATCTTGGAGATCATAGTGAGAGAGCGAGCCACCAAAAAGAGAGTGAGCGCCACAAGCCAAAATTGAGTGCCTTCACAATGAGCAAAAACAATAAACTAGTTCTATTTGCCACCAAACGTGAGATGACAGAAGTGTGTGAGAACCCATCTAGTGTCCTACACTACGTCCTCATGTGCAAGGACAATGCACCACAAACTAACACTTCTCACACTCTTCCTCTAGTGTTGTCTTCTCTTTTGCAGGAATTTCAAGATGTTTTCCCCGATGAGCTACCTCCGGGTCTACCTCCTCTACGAGGCATTGAGCACGGAATCGACCTCATCCCCGGAGCACCTCTTTCGAACAAAGCTCCATACCGTGTCAACCCCGACGAAACAAAAGAAATACAAAGGCAAGTAAAGCATCTCATAGACCATGGACATGTGCGTGAAAGTTTGAGCCCTTGTACCGTTCCGGTCATTCTTGTGCCAAAACGTGACGGTAGTTTCCACATGTGCTCCGATTGTAGACCTATCAATGCTATCACCGTTTGCTATAGGTATCCCATTCCATGCCTAGATGATATGCTTGATGAGCTTAGCGGTGCCACTATATTTTCCAAAATTGATCTTAAGAGTGGTTACTATGAAATCCGCATACAAGAGGGTGATGAATGGAAAACTGCCTTCAAAACCAAGTTTGGTTTGTATGAGTGGTTACTCATACCTATGGGTCTTTCGGAAGCACTGGACACTTTTATGCGCATCATGAATCATGTCTTTCGCCCTTACATTGGTATATTTGTTGTGGTCTACTTTGATGACATTCTTGTGTTTTGCAAATCTATCAAAGAGCATCTCACCCATGTCCGCACAGTTTTGCAAACTCTTAGAAAAGAGCGCCTCTATGCTAATATGGAGAAATGCCTTTTTGGTGTTGATAAGATCATTTTCCTTGGTTTTGTTGTTTCTTCTAAGGGTGTTCATGTTGATGAGTCCAAGATCCATGCTATTAAGACTTGGCCGCAACCAACCAATTTGCATCAAGTGCATAGTTTTCTTGGCCTTGCGGGTTTCTATCGTCGCTTTGTGAAGGATTTTAGCACCATTGCTTTGCCTTTGCATGCTTTGAGCAAGAAGAATGCGCCTTTTGTTTGGGGACCATCCCAAGATATCACATTGAATGAGCTTAAGAATTTTCTTACTCATGCTCCCGTGCTTGCTTTGCCCAACTTCGATAAACCTTTTGAAATTTATTGAGATGCTAGTGGTAATGGCATAGGAGGTGTGTTAATGCAAGAGAAGCGCCCCATAGCTTACTTTAGTGAGAAACTTTCTGGAGCGCAACTCAATTACCCCATCTATGACAAAGATCAATATGCTTTAGTCCGTGTTTTGCATGAATGGGAACATTACCTTCGTCCCCATGAGTTTGTCATTCATACCGATCATGAGACTCTCAAGTATCTTAAGGGACAAACAAAGTTGAACAAGCGTCATGCTAAATGGAGTGTTGAGTCTTTTACCTATGTAATCAAGTACATCAAGGGTAAAGAAAACATCGTAGCGGATGCTCTTTCCCGCATATGCATGCTTGTCACGCAACTTGAGTTAGATGTCATTGGCTTCGAGCATATCAAAGACTTGTATGAGCATGATGCAACTTTTGCTACTCCTTATGCCAAGTGTTTGTCGAATACATCTTGGGAACGCTATTACATCAAAGATGGCTATCTTATGAGAGATAACAAACTTTGCATCCCCAAGTCCTCTCTTTGTTTGTTGCTTTTGCAGGAGTCTCATGGAGGAGGCTTAATGGGACACTTCTGACGCGACAAGACGTTCGCCACGCTCTTGAAGAGATACTTTTGGCCAAAGATGTTTCGGTACGTCAATCGTTTCACCAACCGATGTTCTACATGTTGCAAAGCTAAGTGCAAAGCTCAACCTCATGGCCTCTATATGCCTTTACCAATTCCATACCAACCATGGGAAGACATTAGCATGGACTTTGTACTTGGTTTGCCTAGGACTCGAAATGGGAAAGATTCCATATTTTTCTTTGTGGACCGTTTCTCAAAAATGGCACATTTTATTCCTTGCAACAAGATAGATGATGCTTCACATGTTGCTAATCTCTTTTGTAGGGAAATATTGCGTCTCCATGGTGTGCCAAAGACTATCGTCTCGGACCGCGACGTCAAGTTTCTTAGATACTTTTGGAACACCCTATGCGCCAAGCTCGGAATCAAGCTACTCTTCTCCATGGCATACCATCCTCAAACCGACGACCAAACGGAGGTGACAAACCGCACACTCTCCGCTCTCCTCCGAGTACTCATCAAGAAAAACATCAAGGAGTGGGAGGAGTGTCTACCCATCGCCGAGTTCGCCTACAACTGATCAAGACACTCAACAACCGGCAAGTCCCCTTTCGAGGTCGTCTATGGATTCAACCCTTTGTCACCATTGGATATTCTCCCTCTACCACTCCAAGAGCGCATCAATTTGGATGCAAGTGCACGAGCGACCCATCTAAAGAAGGTGCATGAAGATACAAGAAACACCATCGAGCGCCAAGTACAACGCCTTGCGACCAAGCTCAACATCAACAAGCACCCTATGATATTCAACATTGGAGACCTCGTATGGCTACACCTTCACAAGGACTGATTTCCCCAAGAACGCAAGTCCAAACTTTGACCACGCGCGGATGGACCATTCCAGGTGCTTGCACACTACAACAACAACGCATACAAGATCGACATCCCTCGTGACAAGTACTCCGTGAGCGACATCTTCAACATCAAAGATCTCTCGCCCTACCATGGTGACGAGGATTTCGATCCAAGGACGGATCTTCCCCAAGGGAGGGGACATGATGCAGAGCATCCCATGATCTTCCCCATGGACGCACCGACACCTCCGACGACACCACTTGGACCAATGACACGAGCCCGAGCCAAAGCTATCGAAGATAAGGTGAACTCACTCCTCTCCGAGCTTCCACTTTCTATGCATGAGACATGGCTACTACCTAAGTCTGAGGTGTTGTGCATGATTAGACACCAAGAGGGCCCTCCCGAAGATGCGCATGAAGATGTACAAGTCCCCAAGTCCACGGATGAGGAGAACCAATGGAAGGAGCCAAGAGCATCTCCCAGGCCCCGGACATTCGGCCAAGGCCCCGGACATCCGGCCCCTGGAGCGTCTTCCTCTACATCAGCCCAGCCGTAGAAGGCTACAGGCCCCGGACATCCGGCCCCGGCAGACCGGACATCCGGCCCCTTCCGAGCCCCCGGACGTCCGGCCACCGGCCCGGAAATCCGGCCCCTCCGAACCCGAGAGTAACAAATGCCACCTCTCTAGCCCGGACATCCGCCCCCCAGCCCGAACATCCGGCATCGCCTGAAAGCACGGACATCTGGCCCGAGCATCCCGGACATCCGGCCTCCCCTGTCTGTGCACAGTGAAGGGCCGAAGCCCATGTATCCCTTCTCCCCCCTAGACTATATATACTCCATCACGTACAACTTTTTATGGTTAGCAAAGGATTAGCTCATATTTTGTGTGAGAGCTTTGCACATCCACTTGGTTACCTTCTCCTCGGAGATTCAAGCCTCCACCGGAGAAGATCCCCCAAGCGGATTCAAGACCCCTCTTTAGGGAAGAACATCAAGACCTCCTCACGGAGAAGAACCAGTTACCCTTTTCTATCGTCCCTAGTTGATCATGGATCGTGTATGTTACTTTATGTACTCGAGGATCTAGCCCATGTGTGACCTGTTCTTGTTAGTTTGAGTGTTCCTCTCGTGTTTCCCCTTGTGATTTCCCTCGTTCCCCTCTTTGTGTTCCTCGTGTTCTTTGTGGGATCCGCTCCTTTCATGAAAGATCGGGCGATTAGGGTTCCACCCTACATCAGTCCGAGCGCTCCTTAATGCGAAGGTCCATAGAGCCAATCTTCAATGTCGCTCCTCCGTTCGCGAGATGTATCATGTAGACAACAAGAAGGAAACAACAATGAAAGAGTGACCCATCCAATAAGCGTATTTGAGGATGGTTCAAAGGGAAGGAGTTCACCTTTATGAGAATGTCGAAAATGTTGGTGTCATGCATTGTGTATGCCTTCACATGACCAAGTTATCTCGTGATGGTACCACCTTGTGGATCTTTCAAAACGAAAGAACTTGACAAACACTCGGAAAAACAAATGAGGTTAGCGGAAGTGCAAAACCAATCATTTGTGTTGTATGATACCCAACAAGGTATGCATCATGCTCATCATAAGAAAGATCAAGGGAGCATTTCATAGTACGGAGGCATATGATGCGAGAACAGCCAAATAGAATAGGCTCAATCAAACAAGCATGCATCACAAGTAATATGTCCAAGTCTCCACGATCAATAAGCATAGCGAGTTGGCACTCAATACAAATGGATATGAGGGATGCCACTAATGGAGACAAGAGACAATGATCAAGATAAATCATCTGAGAGGCAAGAGAATATATGTCATCAACCCAAGAAAGCGAGTAATAGTGGAACATGGGTGACATGACAAAGCAAGAAATCATAGTGATCAAGTCAAGCAAGCTAGTAGTGCAAAGATGCAACTTACTAGAAGGAATCATGTCAAGCATGTCATATGTGCAAATGGTGGTCATGAATAATGCACAAGACATATCACAAGCATGATGGCAAGTTATGAGCAAAATAGGTTCATGGTACACATGGCAATAGCAACAAGGATCTCCACCAAGCATGCAAATACACATAGGAGTAGCATAATGGTGAATCATGGGTAGATGCAAGCAAGGGTTTGACTTGCATGGAAAAATCATGTAAAGACGCATAACATGCAAAGTGAACAGGATACAATGGGCATAAGGTGCAAATGGTAAATAGCCCAAAGCCGTGTGAGAGCCAAGTAAAAGAGATGCGTGTAGTTCTTGCGCGAATGGAACGTTGGTAATGGTAGTCCACGGGATCCCAAATCGTCGTTGCTCTCAAACGCTCGTTTCATCAACTCTTGGTATCTAGAGCCAAGTTGATCATGCTTTCGGAGCCTCCCCTCTTCGTTTTCTAGCTTGATTTTGTTGATTTGGTCCTAAATCTGAAAATACCCACAAAAATAGCCCCCAATTTTTTTGTGATTTGTGAGTTTTGATGATGTTTTGTTAATTTTGATCCATTGGTTTGCTTGGTTTCAAGTGGATCTAGCATCTCCCCAAGTTTCCCCAACTTCCGTCCACCAAATCTCCTCTATTTTGCCCCAAAAATTCGTCCTCGAGAGCAAATCCCCAGCAGTTTGACCTACCCGGATCATCCGGACCTTCTCCCGGATCATCCGGACACCTCACGGATCAGCTGGACCCTCTCCCGGACGTGCGTATAACCCACGCACAAAACAGGACCGGAGCTGACCAACCTGGATCATCCGTATGTACACCCGGATCATCCGGACCTCATCCCGGATGTCCGGCTAACCCTGACACTGACTCGGCCGAATTCTTGTTTCGGCCATAACTAATTCATCCGAACTCCGTTCTTGATGTTCTTTAGCTCGTTTTGAAGCTCTTGACATTCCCCTTCCCACAAAAATACTACCACCAATATTTGACTCCATCAAAGTTTTGGAACTTTGGCATCTTTGCCTAGGGCTTCCACCACAACCTCTGCATAACCACCACCGACTTCCGCAACCTAACCAATTGTGATACATATAGCATTAGCGGTTGTTTGAGTTGTGACTTAAGTGTCCTAAGGTGTTTCGGCTACTTAGGGACGGTTGCTTCTTCATCAACCACCACCACCACTTCCTCATAGGCTTGACCACCATACACTTCCGCCACCCCAACCTAACCAAATTTTGTTTGTGTTGTGAGTTGTGTCTCCTAAGGTGTTTCGGCTACTTAGGGACGGTGCTTCCAACTCCGACACCGTGTATAGTCCACCACCTTATCCTCCATTTCCGCATTGCCTACTCGTAAAAACCATCATTGCATTTCCGCAATTCCATTGAGCTTCCGCAACAGCACCACCACATCACACTACCACCATTTGACATTTGAGATTTTGACTTCACGGTTTTTCCGTTTCCTAAGGTGTTTCTGCTACTTAGGGACGAGTCTCCATCATCTTGGTATCTCCATCAAGATCACCGCCACTCATCATCGCCAAGGACGGTAACCTCCATATCATCTTGGTATCGTGGTATCCCTCCATTGTATATTCCCTTGCCATTGCATTGATAACCCCTAGCCCATTTTGCGTCACGTGCCTATCGAGACTAGCCATTTGAGTATTGCCGACAATGTTACTTATGCACATTAGTGATGTACACCATCCATTGCATACATACCATATCTTATTGGTATCATCATATCATCTTGTTTGCCACGAGTTTGTTCCAGCATATATACAATTGCTATCTTGGTTTGTGCATTTCACATTGTGGCCATAAAAAAAGAATAAGCTTTTAAGCAAAAGAGAGAAAAACAAAAGAGCTTGTAAGAAAGTGCCATGGCATCATACCACATTGCATATAAGATTGTAATATCTGATCATCTTGGATCATACAAATGGACCATACATACATAGCATACTTGGGATAGAAGTTTATCCATTTTGCATCTTATAGGTTATGCACAAGTATCGTATCCGCCTATTGAGAAATCGTGCTAGTGTCTCTCTTAAGTTGTGCAACACGAGCGTTTTCCATGGATTCCACATTTTGTGCTCATCCTTGGTTGCACGACCCCATTTATCTATCCGTGTGTGTGTTTTTGTGTGCCATTCATTGCTATTGGTCTACTTGTTTCACTTGCGAATTTGTGAATCTCTTTCAACATTATTGACTCTTGCTAACATTTTACATCAAATGTTTTGTGTCACTATCCTCACCGAGCTCCATAAGCCTTATTTGTGTAGGTGTGAGAAATTGACAAGAACGGTACCAATTGTGCTATTTCCTTGTTACATCATTGAGTGATCATTGATCCATCTTCAACTTCGGTCAAGGTACATTTGGTATAAGTTCTTCTCTTTCTCCCACTCATATTTGCTCGAGTCTTGTGATGGATAGGCAAGGAATTTCATCTTCGGTCTTCGACAACAACGACGGCGTGAACAACTACATCACCAAAGCGTCCATCTTTGATCTACAACGACAAATGCAAGGCGCACAATCAAGATTGCGAGAGCGTATCGAGAACCTCTCCATCGACATTAGTCACTCCAAAGCAAGGAAAAGGGACTACATCGATAACAAGCTTTACGCACAAGAGGAGGAGAAAGATGCAAGGATGGAGGAGATTCGGACCTTGTTGACCAACCGTTCATCCCCTTCATCATCCTCAAGGCGGCGACGTTCAAGTCACAAGTCTTTGGAGCGCAAAAATGATGCAAGCGCAAGTCATCCACGTCCACATCTCCATGACGACCACCATCATGTTCGTGATCAACCTCGTCATGACGGGCAAGTCACCTCCAAGCAACATGTGCACGACAATGACGAACAACATCTACTACAAGCTCAAGTATGAAAACACTGACATCTTCATGACGATGCTCACCAAGCACAAATGCACAAGTCCCATCAAGCCCTACACACGCCAAGGCCAACATTCATGAGCATAAGAGAAGACTGCGAGACGAGCACCACCAAGACAGAGCTACGGCTACAACAACCACTTCGGCATCTTCGTCAAGTGCTATCAAGGCATCTTCGTCTTTGGACGTAAGGCATCTTCGCCTACTTCGCGTGAGTTCGCCTACATCGACATCTTCAACAATGTGGCGACCACCTAAGAGCGAGGGTGACACTTCCATCTTCGGAAGCCCCTCAAAGAAGATGGCCGAGCATGGGAATTTCCCTTCGGTCATGGAGACGAGCTACGAGGTGCCACATCATATGGGCCTCCTACAACAAGACGACGACAAGAAGGTCGACCAAGGGCCATCCCCTTCGACAACGGCGACGAGCACGAACCTCTTCAACAACATGAAGACAGCGCCCATATTGTACTCATTCTTCGAGTCAAGCTCACCAAGTACTTGTCATCTTGAAGCTCGAAATGGGCACTCTCCAATGTCACACCGTCTAGTGATTCCTTCAAAAGGAGCAAGAACAACAAACACTTGTAAAAACAAATGTGTAGCGTTAGTGCAAAACCAGGCATTCAAGAGGTGAGTCACCCAATAAGTGTCGTCATCAAGCATAGCATATGGTGTGACAAAGGATTGTGACATGGCATGTAAGCACATAAATTGAGCATAATGAAGGTCATCATGGAAACAAGCATGTAAATGTGAGGTAGTGATGCAAATGTGTGTGTGAAGAGAATAAGCATGTACCTCATGGTCATAGCAATCATGCATAAAGCACTCGACAAATGGTCTGTGGTAGGCATAGGAAACATTCACAACACCAAATAAAATTAAGTGACTAAACACGTGGGACAAGTGCAAGACAATCCAAGCATAATGTGCATAGGGTGTAGTGAAGATGGTATGGCACTCAACACAATAGGCAGATTAATTGTTCATCATGTGTGAGGCAATCAAGTCAATCATGTGACAAGCAATGGGACATGGCATATGTGAAGAAGTGACATTGTTGCAACCAAACATATGATAGGAGCAGGTAATCCAAGAATTGGATGCAACACACAAGGCATATATATCATGATGCATGGAACGGTGAAAATGACAAGTTGAAGCAAGATATCTAACATGTGTGCAATCAAGTGGTCCAAAATGAACAATAAGTCTCATGGTGCAAGCAACACAAATAGTATGATCCATAATATCCATGGTCATGAAAGATGTCACCTTGAAGGCATGTCCTTGTGCGTCCTTCACAATGCCGAAGTACAAGCAAGTGCGATGTAGACTCGTCGTGGTAGAAGGTGGTTCGCTCTCAAGAGCTCGGATTGTCAACTCACATGACGTGGAAGTTGACATGAAGTCCAAGTTTCCTACACATGCACAAAACAAAGCAAAGAACGTATGCGCATGGTAGATAAACACATTATCCATCATGATGGTTCTCTTCTTTTGCACGCAAACATTAGTAGCACAACTGCATGAATAATATGATGCAATAATGGCTATATTCATGGCACTAGGTATATGGTGCAAAGATGTAAGACAAGCATGCTTTACAAGAATTATGTCAAAATCTCCAAATATATGTGAGAATGCTATGGGGGCAAACTCATTGTCAAGACTAAAGGCATAATTGCACTCAATACATGGCAAATCATCTAGCACGAGAGGCAACATATGGAGATATATGACAAGCAGCAATATTAATCATGTGCAGAGCATGTAGATGGTTGTCATCAACCGCATAAAATGAGAAAGCATGAATCATTGATGATGCAACATAAGCAAGCAGAGTAATCATGGCGTGTAAACTAGTGGAGCGAAGATACAACACACAAGAGGAAATCATGGCAATCATGTCATGTGAGGAAATAATAGGCAAAGGCAATGCACATGACATATCGCAACCACGAGGACAAAGCAAGATCATAATATCATCATAGGCATGGGACACAAAGCAAACATGGCAATAACAATCAATATCTCCACCAAGCTTGCAAATACACATACAAGTATGAGAATCAATCATCATGTGTAATGCAAAGCATGGGTCACAAATGCATGTCAAAGGCATAGGAATGAGCATATCATGCAAAGTGAACATGGCAAGATGGGCATATAATATGTAATGGACAATAACCCATAGCCAAGTGAGGGCCATGTAGAAGAAATGTGTGAAGTCTTTGCGCAAAGAGAGCGGTGGGAAAGACAATCCATGGGATCCCAAGTCATCATTGCTCTCTAGAGCTCGTTTTGTCAACTCGTGGGATTGCGAGGTTGACAAGAATTCAAGGGTACCTACACAAAAGAGACACAAATGAAAGAGATTGTGTGTGTGGTAAATGTACACATCATCCATCATGATGTGTATGTGCACGTGAGAGTTAGTACAAAATAAGCATCGCTCAAAGAAATTTGATGCATGGTATAAGAACATGTCATCCATCATGAAAGAATAGTTATTGTGTATAACACGATGGGGATGAAAATTGAGCATACAAGTATATGGCACATTAATAGCATGTTTGTTCATGGGAAGCATATTGTGCACATAAGTGGATGGGAGTGATCAAAATCTCCAAACATGTATGGAAACATCATATGGATAAAATGGAAAACATCCAAAACAATGGATATCTGAAGCTAGCTGGTCATGGCATGGCATATGAGATAAATGATGCAAAGGGAGCATATCAATGTCATCACAAGAAAAACAAATGCCAATAACCATGCACTTGTCATCTATGCCATATGTGCAAATTGGGTTTATTTTAATGGCATATGCATAGTCACTACGAAGAGATTGCAAATATGACATATGATTGATCTCATGCATAGCATATAACAAGTCAAGCGGATTTTCAAACATGATGTGACCGAGAGAATTATCACAAGAAATCCTATGTAACATGGCATCACAACTAATAGACTCCACATGGCAATCATCATACTCATCATAAATGGGTAAATCATCACATGGTAAAATCGCACTAGCATGAAGCATGGTAATAGGTTGATCAACATCATGCAAGCAATCAATGTCAAGAACGTTCACTAGTGGGACTAGAGCATCACCTTCACCTATGTTACCGTTGTCATAACTCAAGTGGTGTACGTGAGGTGGCCAAGAACAAATGGTGGTAATTTTCCTCTTAATGGAACCATGTGGGGGTGCATCATATTCCACCATGGCCATTGTCTTGTCCAAATGGAGGGCGAAGTCGTCGCGAATCGGCGTGTCATCATACATGGGACCTAGCACCAAATGAGAAGACACAATAGAAGTAGAGATTAAGTTGTTAGAAATCATAGTGGCCTCACATGCCCTATCAGCTACCTCACTCTCTCTATGTGGTGGTTCACTCACTCCGTCAAGGTAGGTGCACTCAATGTCACATATGGTGGAGTCACTCATCTCACTCAAGTGGTGGGGGTTGTGGCTCTCCTTACATGGGAATCATGGCAACACATCAAATATGGGGCTAGTGGTGAAGTCACTCTCACTCTCAATATGGTGGCACAAGTCACTCAAATCATCATACGTCGCCGTGGTCGAAGGGAACGTCATCATCGCCGTGGATGAAGGCCGAAGATGGCACATCATCACTCTCACCTCCTAATATGGAAACATCATCCTTGCTCGTCACCATGTCGCTCGCCTCCAAAGCATGTTCCTTGATTGGCTTCGTAGTCGTAGTCGTTGCCACACCGTCTTGAAAAAGAGTCGAAGTAGACTTGGCACCATCAATGCCACAAAGAGGGATGGCGGTGAAGTGAAACTTGGGAGCATCGTCTTGGAGCTCGCCGGGCTTGGACATCATGGTGGTAATAGCCTCATGCTCGTTCTCATGGAGCTTGGTCGTCACGAAGTGAAGCTTGGGGTGGAGAAGCTTTGGCCTTCATGAGTCCTGTTCCGCCTTGAGAGCACCAATGTAGTTGTCGTCGAGGGACTTGTAGTTCTCGAGGAAGATCATCTTGGAGATGTCGTTGTGAAATCCCATCATGAAGTGGAACTTCATCGAAATGGGGTCGTCCACGCTGGCTCATCGCAAGGCTTTCTTCATCTCCTTGAAGTACTCATCGATGGACTTGGATCCTTGGATGGTGTTCTCCAATTGGCGTTGATGTTGTTCCGTGTAGGTTGGAGGCACGAACTCTCACCGCAAAGCTCTCTTCGTCTTGGGCCAACTCATGTTGTAGCTTTTCGAAGGTGTGTGAAAGCCACCATGTGTACATGTAGCCGTGGAAGCTCCTTGTGGTGCACTTCACTTGATCTTCGGGAGGAACTTGATGTAGCTTGAGGTAGTCATCCATCAAATGTTCCCACTCGAGATACTCCTCTGGTTCTAGAGTTCCATAGAAAGGAATCTCATGGTCGATGTCGAGGTCGTAGTAGCTCATGGAAGTCGTGGACTTGAGCTTGCGGAGCTTGTCTTGACCGTAGTATTGAGGTGCTTGTTGGCGAAGATGTCGTATATCCAAAGGCGAAGATGCCTTGAAGTCGCTTGGCGAAGATGCCAATTGAGATGGTGAAGTCGTTGAGCGGTTGTTGGTGTTGAGCTCTTGACCTTCACGTTCGTGGTTGTGATGGTGTCGATGCCGATGTGACCTTGGCAGAGATGGTAGCTTGGAAGCATGTGTACTTGAGCGACTTCTTGAAGATGAGGAAGGTCGCTTGTAGGACTTGATGAGGGCTTTGATCTCCTCCATTTGAGATTGCATCTTGGCGTCGGTAGAGTTATTCGTGGCATCGAACTCGTCGTTGTTGTTGTAGACCGAAGGTGAAATAACTTGCCTATCCATCACAAGATTCTACTAGAGGTGAGTAGGAAATGAGATAAACTGTACCAATTTACCTTTTCCCAAAGTTGAGTATGTATCCACTTTCACTCAATGTGAGATGAAAGAATAGTGGAATTGGTACCGGACTTGTTCACTCACACCTACAAACTAAAGCTCATGGAGTAGCTCGATGAGGATAGTGGAACAAAAATTTAATGCAAAATGTTAGCAAGAGTCAATAATGTTGAAAGAGATTCACAAATTCGCAAGTGAAACAAGTAGACCAATAGCAATGAATGGCACACAAAAACACACACACGGATAGATAAATGGGGTCATGCAACCAAGGATGAGCACAAAATGTGGAATCCATGGAAAACGCTCGTGTTGCACAACTTAAGAGAGACACTAGCACGATTTCTCAATAGGCGGATACGATACTTGTGCATAACCTATAAGATGCAAAATGGATAAACTTCTATCCCAAGTATGCTATGTATGTATGGTCCATTTGTATGATCCAAGATGATCAGATATTACAATCTTATATGCAATGTGGTATGATGCCATGGCACTTTCTTACAAGCTCTTTTGTTTTTCTCTCTTTTGCTTAAAAGCTTATTCTTTTTTTATGGCCACAATGTGAAATGCACAAACCAAGATAGCAATTGTATATATGCTGGAACAAACTCGTGGCAAACAAGATGATATGATGATACCAATAAGATATGGTATGTATGCAATGGATGGTGTACATCACTAATGTGCATAAGTAACATTGTCGGCAATACTCAAATGGCTAGTCTCAATAGGCACGTGACGCAAAATGGGCTAGGGGTTATCAATGCAATGGCAAGGGAATATACAATGGAGGGATACGACAATACCAAGATGATATGGAGGTTACCGTCCTTGGTGATGATGAGTGGCGGTGATCTTGATGGAGATACCAAGATGATGGAGACTCGTCCCTAAGTAGCTGAAACACCTTAGGAAACGGAAAAACCGTGAACTCAAAATCTCAAATGTCAAATGGTGGTAGTGTGATGTGGTGGTGCTGTTGCGGAAGCTCAATGGAATTGCGGAAATGCAATGATGGTTTTTACGAGTAGGCAATGCGGAAATGGAGGATAAGGTGGTGGACTATACACGGTGTCGGAGTTGGAAGCACGGTCCCTAAGTAGCCGAAACACCTTAGGAGACACAACTCACAACACAAACAAAATTTGGTTAGGTTGGGGTGGCGGAAGTGTATGGTGGTCAAGCCTATGAGGAAGTGGTGGTGGTGGTTGATGAAGAAGCAACCGTCCCTAAGTATCCGAAACACCTTAGGACACTTAAGTCACAACTCAAACAACCGCTAATGCTATATGTATCACAATTGGTTAGGTTGCGGAAGTCGGTGGTGGTTATGCAGAGGTTGTGGTGGAAGCCCTAGGCAAAGATGCCAAAGTTCCAAAACTTTGATGGAGTCAAATATTGGTGGTAGTATTTTTGTGGGAAGGGGAATGTCAAGAGCTTCAAAACGAGCTAAAGAACATCAAGAACGGAGTTCGGATGAATTAGTTATGGCCGAAACAAGAATTCGGCCAAGTCAGTGTCAGGGTTAGCCGGACATCCGGGATGAGGTCCGGATGATCCGGGTGTACATCCGGATGATCCAGGTTGGTCAGCTCCGGTCCTGTTTTGTGCGTGGGTTATATGCACGTCCGGGAGAGGGTCCAGCTGATCCGTGAGGTGTCCGGATGATCCGGGAGAAGGTCCGGATGATCCGGGTAGGTCAAACTGCTGGGGATTTCCTCTCGAGGACGAATTTTTGGGGCAAAATAGAGGAGATTTGGTGGATGGAAGTTGGGGAAACTTGGGGAGATGCTAGATCCACTTGAAACCAAGCAAACCAATGGATCAAAATTAACAAAACATCATCAAAACTCACAAATCACAAAAAAATTGGGGGCTATTTTTGTGGGTATTTTCAGATTTAGGACCAAATCAACAAAATCAAGCTAGAAAACGAAGAGGGGAGGCTCCGAAAGCATGATCAACTTGGCTCTAGATACCAAGAGTTGATGAAACGAGCGTTTGAGAGCAACGACGATTTGGGATCCCGTGGACTACCATTACCAACGTTCCATTCGCGCAAGAACTACACGCATCTCTTTTACTTGGCTCTCACACGGCTTTGGGCTATATACCATTTGCACCTTATGCCCATTGTATCCTGTTCACTTTGCATGTTATGCGTCTTTACATGATTTTTCCAAGCAAGTCAAACCCTTGCTTGCATCTACCCATGATTCACCATTATGCTACTCCTATGTGTATTTGCATGCTTGGTGGAGATCCTTGTTGCTATTGCCATGTGTACCATGAACCTATTTTGCTCATAACTTTTCGTCATGCTTGTGATATGTCTTGTGCATTATTCATGACCACCATTTGCACATATGATGATAGAGGCAAAGGTGTCCCGTCTTTCGATGAGATGATGGATATCGCTTTGGTGGAAGTCGACTTTGACGATCCGACTACGAACGTGCGAGGACGTCGTGCCTTAGCAATCGCTAAACCAACTCCGAGAGGTTATTGACCACGCCGGAGCACGATCAACCTGACCACGAGGGTCTGTTTCCTGCGAGCAAACGAAGAACAAGCAAGAAACTAAGATTGCAATCTGGATATTGCGAATATAAGATGAAAGCTTTATTGATCAAGGTGGGGTTCTGTGACGCCTTTGTCTGGTCGTTGAACACAAACGAAGTACGCGAAGTTGCAGCTATGGCGAACTTTTAATCTAAACAAAACCCAAAGTCTAAACGATGCCCTAAGGGCTGTATATATGGAGGAAGAGGGGGGAATTTCGTGGCCCTTGGTGGAGGGTTCCGAAATCAACCCTATCTCTTATTTCCCCACACATACGGACTCTAAAAATAGCCTATACTTATGTATTTCGAAATTACATGGGCCTGGCCCAATAATAAGGTGACGCAGCACCTAAAATAGCCTCGGGACGAAATTTATGAAGTGGCATCTTGTATATTTCGTCCAAGGCTTCATGCACCCATTATGGTGGCTTCAAAGTCCTGAAATCATCACTTGTCACTCCGTTCTTGTTTCCCTTGCGCATGCCATCATCTCCATGCTTGTTCTTGCTCCAATGTTCATCCTTCTCCAAGCTAGGCCCTTCATTTGTAAGCAAAACAAATGTATCCAATTTAGGCAGCATCATATTCTCATGAACATTAGAATCATTACCAAGAAACGAAAGTACCTGGTAATTTAATTGGCGTGCACGAGCTCTAGTAATTGGTCCAGTATGTATAGCAGCAGGGGCTGTGGGTGTAACAATTGTATTGATGTCCTCATCATCTTTGGAAGAACATTTGGAACATTTACGTGCTGTTTTTATTGCTCTACGTGATGCACGTTTGTTTGGTAACCTCGGGAAGTGCACCTTTTGCACCGACCGAGTATCTTTTCTTGGCTATGTTGTTACTCCACAGGGAATTGAAGTTGATAAAGCCAAGATTGAAGCTATTGAGAGTTGGCCGCAACCCAAAACGGTCACACAAGTGAGGAGTTTTCTTGGCCTCGCTGGATTCTATAGGAGTTTTGTGAGAGATTTCAGCACCATTGCTGCACCTCTCAATGAGCTTACAAAGAAAGATGTGCCTTTTCTTTGGGGTACCGCACAGGAAGAAGCCTTCACGGTATTGAAAGATAAGTTGACACATGCTCCTTTACTCCAACTTCCTGATTTTAATAAGACTTTTGAGCTTGAATGTGATGCTAGTGGAATTGGATTAGGAGGTGTGTTATTACAAGATGGCAAACCTGTTGCATACTTTTCTGAAAAATTGAGTGGGCCTAGTCTGAATTATTCTACTTATGATAAAGAATTATATGCTCTTGTTCGGACTTTAGAAACATGGCAACATTATTTATGGCCCAAAGAATTTGTTATACATTCTGATCATGAATCTTTGAAACATATTAAAAGTCAAGCTAAACTGAATCATAGACATGCTAAATGGGTTGAATTCATTGAGACTTTCCCTTATGTCATTAAACACAAGAAAGGAAAAGAAAATGTTATTGCTGATGCATTGTCTCGTCGCTATACTATGCTTTCACAACTTGACTTCAAAATATTTGGTTTGGAGACCATCAAAGATCAATATGTGCATGATGCTGATTTTAAAGATGTAATGCAGAATTGTAAAGAAGGAAGAATGTGGAACAAGTTTGTCGTTAACGATGGATTTGTGTTTCGTGCTAACAAGCTATGCATTCCAGCTAGCTCCGTTCGTCTTTTGTTGTTGCAGGAGGCGCATGGAGGAGGATTAATGGGACACTTTGGCGTGAAGAAGACGGAGGACGTACTTGCTACACATTTCTTTTGGCCAAAGATGAGACGGGATGTTGAGCGGTTTATTGCTCGATGCACTACATGTCAAAAAGCTAAGTCACGACTCAATCCTCATGGTTTATATATGCCTTTGCCTGTACCTAGTGTTCCTTGGGAGGATATATCTATGGACTTTGTTTTAGGTTTACCTCGAACAAAGAAGGGGAGGGATAGCATATTTGTTGTCGTGGATAGATTCTCGAAAATGGCACACTTTATACCATGTCATAAAAGCGATGATGCTGTTAATGTTGCTGATTTGTTCTTTCGTGAAATTATTCGCTTGCATGGTGTGCCAAATACTATTGTTTCAGATCGTGATACTAAATTTCTTAGCCACTTTTGGAGATGTTTATGGGCTAAGTTGGGGACTAAACTGCTTTTTAGTACTACTTGTCACCCCCAAACTGATGGACAAACTGAAGTAGTCAATAGAACATTGTCTACTATGCTTAGGGCTGTTTTGAAGAATAATAAGAAAATGTGGGAGGAATGCTTGCCTCATATTGAATTTGCTTATAATCGTTCATTGCATTCTACTACTAAGATGTGCCCTTTTCAAGTTGTGTATGCTTTCCTACCTCGTGCACCTATTGATTTGTTGCCTCTTCCATCTTCGGAGAAGGTTAATTTTGATGCTAAACAACGTGCTGAATTGATTTTAAAAATGCATGAGTTAACTAAGGAAAACATTGAGCGTATGAATGCTAAATATAAACTTGCTGGAGATAAGGGTAGAAAACATGTTGTGTTTGCACCTGGAGATCTTGTTTGGTTACATTTGCGTAAGGATAGATTTCCTGATTTGCGCAAATCAAAGCTAATGCCACGTGCTGATGGTCCCTTTAAGGTGTTAGAGAAAATAAATGATAATGCATATAAACTTGAGCTGCCTGCAGATTTTGGGGTTAGTCCCACTTTTAACATTGCAGATTTGAAGCCTTATTTGGGTGAGGAAGATGAGTTTCCGTCGAGGACGACTTCATTTCAAGAAGGGGAGGATGATGAGGACATCAATACCATTGTTACACCCACAACCCCTACTGCTACATATACGGGACCAATTACTAGAGCTCGCGCACGCCAATTAAATTATCAGGTACTTTCATTTCTTGGTAATGATTCTAATGTTCATGAGAATATGATGCTGCCTAAATTGGATACATTTGTTTTGCTTACAAATGAAGGGCCTAGCTTGGAGATGGATGAACATTGGAGCAAGAACATGATAGAGGCGAGGGTGTCCCATCTTTCGATGAGATGGTGGATTTCGCTTTGGTGGAAGTCGACTTTGACGATCCGACTACGAACGTGCGAGGACGTCGCGCCTTAGCAATCGCTAAACCAACTCCGAGAGGTTATTGACCACGCCGGAGCACGATCAACCTGACCACGAGGGTCTGTTTCTTGCGAGCAAACGAAGAACAAGCAAGAAACTGAGATTGCAATCTGGATATTGCGAATATAAGATGAAAGCTTTATTGATCAAGGTGGGGTTCTGTGACGCCTTTGTCTGGTCGTTGAACACAAACGAAGTACGCGAAGTTGCAGCTATGGCGAACTTTTAATCTAAACAAAACCCAAAGTCTAAACGATGCCCTAAGGGCTGTATATATGGAGGAAGAGGGGGGAATTTCGTGGCCCTTGGTGGAGGGGTCCGAAATCAACCCTATCTCTTGTTTCCCCACACATACGGACTCTAAAAATAGCCTGTACTTATGTATTTCGAAATTACATGGGCCTGGCCCAATAATAAGGTGACGCAGCACCTAAAATAGCCTCGGGACGAAATTTATGAAGTGGCATCTTGTATATTTCGTCCAAGGCTTCATGCACCCATTATGGTGGCTTCAAAGTCCTGAAATCATCACTTGTAACTCCGTTCTTGTTTCCCTTGCGTATGCCATCATCTCCATGCTTGTTCTTGCTCCAATGTTCATCCTTCTCCAAGCTAGGCCCTTCATTTGTAAGCAAAACAAATGTATCCAATTTAGGCAGCATCATATTCTCATGAAAATTAGAATCATTACCAAGAAACGAAAGTACCTGGTAATTTAGTTGGCCTGCACGAGCTCTAGTAATTGGTCCAGTATGTATAGCAGCAGGGGCTGTGGGTGTAACAATTGTATTGATGTCCTCATCATATGACATGCTTGACATGATTCCTTCTAGTAAGTTGCATCTTCGCACTACTAGCTTGCTTGACTTGATCACTATGATTTCTTGCTTTGTCACGTCACCCATGTTCCACTATTACTCGCTTTCTTGGGTCGATGACATATATTCTCTTGCCTCTCAGATGATTTATCTTGATCATTGTCTCTTGTCTCCATTAGTGGCATCCCTCATATCCATTTGTATTGAGTGCCAACTCGCTATGCTTATTGATCGTGGAGACTTGGACATATTACTTGTGATGCATGCTTGTTTGATTGAGCCTATTCTATTTGGCTGTTCTCGCATCATATGCCTCCGTACTATGAAATGCTCCCTTGATCTTTCTTATGATGAGCATGATGCATACCTTGTTGGGTATCTTACAACACAAATGATTGGTTTTTCACTTCCGCTAACCTCATTTGTTTTTCCGAGTGTTTGTCAAGTTCTTTCGTTTTGAAAGATCCACAAGGTGGTACCATCATGAGACAACTTGGTCATGTGAAGGCGTACACAATGCACGACACCAACATTTTCGACATTCTCATAAAGGTGAACTCCTTCCCTTTGAACCATCCTCAAATACGCTTATTGTATGGGTCACTCTTTCATTGTTGTTTCCTTCTTGTTGTCTACGTGATACATCTCGCGAACGGAGGAGCGACATTGAAGATTGGCTCTATGGACCTTCGCATTAAGGAGCGCTCGGACTGATGTAGGGTGGAACCCTAATCGCCCGATCTTTCACGAAAGGAGCGGATCCCACGAAGAACACGGGGAACACAAAGAGGGGAACGAGGGAAATCACAAGGGGAAACACGAGAGGAACACTCAAACTAACAAGAACAAGTCACACATGGGCTAGATCCTCGAGTACATAAAGTAACATACACGATCCATGATCAACTAGGGACGATACAAAAGGGTAACTGGTTCTTCTCCGTGAGGAGGTCTTGATGTTCTTCCCTAAAGAGGGGTCTTGAATCCGCTTGGGGGATCTTCTCCGGTGGAGGCTTGAATCTCCGAGGAGAAGGTAACCAAGTGGATGAGCAAAGCTCTCACACAAAATATGAGCTAATCCTTTGCTAACCATAAAAAGTTGTACGGGATGGAGTATATATAGTCTAGGGGGGAGAAGGGATACACGGGCTTCGGCCCTTCACTGTGCGTAGACAGGGGAGGCCGGATGTCCGGGATGCTCGGGCCAGATGTCCGTGCTTTCAGGGGATGCCGGATGTTGGGGCTGGGGGGCGGATGTCCGGGCTAGAGAGGTGGCATTTGTTACTCTCGGGTTCGGAGGGGCCGGATTTCCGGGCCGGTGGCCGGACGTCCGGGGGCTCGGAAGGGGCCGGATGTCCGGGCTGCCGGGGCCGGATGTCCGGGGCCTGTAGCCTTCTGCGGCTGGGCTGATGTAGAGGAAGACACTCCAGGGGCCGGATGTCCGGGGCCTTGGCCGAATGTCCGGGGCCTGGGAGATGCTCTTGGCTCCTTCCATTGGTTCTCCTCATCCGTGGACTTGGGGACTTGTAAATCTTCATGCGCATCTTCGGGAGGGCCCTCTTGGTGTCTAATCATGCACAACACCTCAGACTTAGGTAGTAGCCATGTCTCATGCCTAGAAAGTGGAAGCTCGAAGAGGAGTGAGTTCACCTTATCTTCGATAGCTTTGGCTTGGGCTCGTGTCATTGATCCAAGTGGTGTCGTCGGAGGTGTCGGTGCGTCCATGGGGATGATCATGGGATACTCTGCATCATCTCCCCTCCCTTGGGGAAGATCCGTCCTTGGATCGAAATCCTCGTCACCATGGTAGGGCGAGAGATCTTTGATGTTGAAGATGTCGCTCACGGAGTACTTGTCACGAGGGATGTCGATCTTGTATGCGTTGTTGTTGTAGTGTGCAAGCACCTGGAATGGTCCATCCGCGCGTGGTCAAAGTTTGGACTTGCATTCTTGGGGAAATCGGTCCTTGTGAAGGTGTAGCCAGACGAGGTCTCCAATGTTGAATATCATAGGGTGCTTGTTGATGTTGAGCTTGGTCGCAAGGCATTGTACTTGGCGCTCGATGGTGTTTCTTGTATCTTCATGCACCTTCTTTAGATGGGTCGCTCGTGCACTTGCGTCCAAATTGATGCGCTCTTGGAGTGGTAGAGGGAGAATATCCAATGGTGACAAAGGGTTGAATCCATAGACGACCTCGAAAGGGGACTTGCCGGTTGTTGAGAGTCTTGATCAGTTGTAGGCGAACTCGGCGATGGGTAGACACTCCTCCCACTCCTTGATGTTTTTCTTGATGAGTACTCGGAGGAGAGCGGAGAGTGTGCGGTTTGTCACCTCCGTTTGGCCGTCGGTTTGAGGATGGTATGCCATGGAGAAGAGTAGCTTGATTCCGAGCTTGGCGCATAGGGTGTTCCAAAAGTATCTAAGAAACTTGACGTCGCGGTCCGAGACGATAGTCTTTGGCACACCATGGAGACGCAATATTTCCCTACAAAAGGAATTAGCAACATGTGAAGCATCATCTATCTTGTTGCAAGGAATAAAATGTGCCATTTTTGAGAAACGGTCCACAAAGAAAAATATGGAATCTTTCCCATTTCGAGTCCTAGGCAAACCAAGTAAAAGTCCATGCTAATGTCTTCCCATGGTTGGTATGGAATTGGTAAAGGCATATAGAGGCCATGAGGTTGAGCTTTGCACTTAGCTTTGTGACATGTAGAACATCGGTTGGTGAAATGATTGACGTACCGAAACATCTTTGGCCAAAAGTAGCTCTTCGAGAGCGTGGCGAACGTCTTGTCGCGTCAGAAGTGTCCCATTAAGCCTCCTCCATGAGACTCCTGCAAAAGCAACAAATGAAGAGAGGACTTGGGGATGCAAAGTTTGTTAGCTCTCATAAGATAGCCGTCTTTGATGTAATAGTGTTCCCAAGATGTATTCGACAAACACTTGGCATAAGGAGTAGCAATATGTGGCACACGGAAACGCACACACGAGTAGATAAAATGGGGTCGTGCAACCAAGGAATGAGCACAAAATGTGGAATCCACGGAAAACGCTCGTGTTGCACAACTCAAAAGAGACGCTAGCACGATTGCTCAATAGGCGGATATGACACTTGTGCACAACCTATAAGATGCAAAATAGATAAACTTTCTATCCCAAGTATGCTATGTATATGATGTTCTGGTGTTATGGTCCAAGATGATCGGATATGACAATCTTATGCAATGTGGTATGATGCTATGGCACTTGCTTACAATCTCTTCGTTCACTCTTTATCTTTGCTTAATAGATTATTCTTTTTTTGTATGTGTATGGCCACTATTGCACAATGCACGAACCAAGATAGCAATTGTGTATATGCGAGAAAAAACTTGTGAAACAAGAGATGATATAATACCAATATGATATGGTATGTATGCAATGGATGGTGTAGATCACTAATGTGCACAAGTAACATTGCCGACAATACTCAAATGGCTATTCTCGATAGGCACGTGACGCAAAATGGGCTAGGGGTTATCAATGCAATGGCAAGGGAATATACAATGGAGGGATACCATGATACCAAGATGACATGGAGGTTACTGTCCTTGGCGATGATGAGTGGCGGTGATCTTGATAGAGATACCAAGATGATGGAGACACATCCCTAAGTAGCCAAGACACCTTAGGAAACAAAAAAACCGCGAACTCAAAATCTCAAATGTCAAATGTCAAATGGTGGTAGAGGGATGTGGTGGTGGTGTTGCGGAAGCTCAATGGAATTGCGGAATGGCAATGATGGGTTGTGGAGTACGCAATGCATAAATGGAGGGCAAGGTGGTGTACTATACACGGTGTCGGAGTTGGAAGCACGGTCCCTAAGTAGCCGAATCAACTTAGGAGACACAACTCACAACACAAACAAAATTGGGTTAAATTGGTGTGGCGGAAGTGCATGGTGGGCAAGCCTATGTGGAAGTTATGGTGGTGTTGGTGGTTGACGAAGAAGCAACCATCCCTATGTAGCCTAAACACCTTAGGAGACTCAAATCACAACTCAAACAACCACTAATGCTATATGGATCACAATTGGTTAGGTTGTGGAAGTCGGTGGTGGTTATGCGGAGGTTGTGGTGGAAGCCCTAGGCAAACATGCCAAAGTTCCAAAAATTTGATGGATTCAAATGGTGATGGTAGTATTTCTGTGGGAAGGGGATGTCAAGAGCTTCAAAACGAGCTAAAGAACGTCAGAAACGGAGTTCGGATGAATTAGTTTTGGCCGAAACAATAATTCAGCCCTATCAGTTTTAGGGTTACCCGGACATTCGGGAGGAGGACCGGATGATCCGGTTGTACTTCCGGATGATCCGGGTTCGTCAGCTCCGGTTCTGTTTTTCGGGTGCGTGGTTTATCCGGACGTCCGGGAGAGGGTACAGCTAATCTGGGAGGTGTCCGGATGATCCGGGAGAAGGTCCAGATGATCCGGCCAGGTCAAACGGCTCGGAATTTCCTCTCGGGGACGAATTTTTCGTCGGAAATGGATGATTTTCGAGGAAAATTTGAGGAGATTTCGTGGATGGAAGTTGGGGAAACTTGGGGAGATGCTAGATCCACTTGAAACCAAGCAAATCCATGGATCAAAATTTTGGAACTTTGGCATCTTTGCCTAGGGCCTCCACCATATCATCTGCATAACCAGCACCGACTTCCGCAACCTAACCCTTTTTGTTCCTTATAGCATTTGAGGTTGTTTGAGTTGTGATTTGAATCTCCTCAGGTGTTTAGGCTACTTAGGGACGATTGCTTCTTCATCAACCACCACCATAACTTCTGCATAGGCTTGCCCACCATACACTTCCACCACCCTGACTTAACCCAATTTTGTTTATGTTGAGAGTTGTGTCTCCTAAGGTGTTTAGGATGCTTAGGGACCATGCTTCCAACTCTGACACCGTGTATAGTCCACCACCTTACCCTCCACTTCAGCATTGTGTATCAAAACCCATCATTGCATTTCCGCAATCCCATTGAGCTTCCGCAACCACCACCGCATCCCGTTACCACCAATTGACATTTGAGATTTTGAGTTCTCGGTTTTTCTGTTTCCTAAGGTGTTTCGGTTACTTAGGGACAAGTCTACATCATCTTGGTATCTAGAGCCACGTTGATCACAATTTCGGAGCCTCCCCGTCGTGTTTCTAGCTTGATTTTGTTGTTTTTTGTCCTAATTCAAAAATCCCCACAAAAATAGCCCCAATAATTTTTCTTGCGATTTGTGAGTTTTGATGATGTTTTGTTGGTTTTGATCCATGAATTTGTTGTGTTTTAAGTGGTTATTATCTTCCCCCACCATCTCCACCTCGCAATCCATCCAAAAATCCACGAAATCATCAAATTTGACCCCATTTTGAAGTTCATCCCGAGCCATTCCCGAGCGCAGTTGACCTGCCCGGATCATCCGGACCCTGACCCGGCTCATTCGGATCCGCCCGGATCATCCGACTCCTAGCCCGGATCATCCGGCTACACCTGACGGAATTGCATTTGCTGCAGTTTGATTACACCGCTGCCTATGCCTCTGCATACCCCCTTCGACCACCACCACCTAACTTCCGCCAACACTTTCGTTTCATCCATCACTTGACCGCTACCAACTCCGACACATTTTGCCACTTTTGGTTTTCAGAATTTGAGTTGTGTTTCATCATTTCCTAGGGTGTTTCGGCTAACTCGGAATGGTTCGATATCGACATCACCGCCGCTCATCTTCGCCACAGACGCGTCACCTACAACGACCTTCCCGGTAACGTCATCTTGGGTTCGTGGCACCGTCAACCGTAAGCAATGATGGTAACTTCGAGGATATCTTTGTCCACCCCTTGCCTTTACATTGATAACCACCATAGCCTTATCTTTTTGCGTATCTTACCCATCGAGACTAGCCATTGAGTATTCCTGGCAACATAACTTGTGCACATTAGCGATCATACTTCCCATAGAATACATACATCATTGGTGCATATCTTGGTATCATCTCTTGTGTCACAAAAATGTCATCACATACACAATTGCTATCTTGGTTCGTGAAGCATTGCATGATAAAAGAGCTCAACACACAAAGAGCCAAACAAGCTTTTAAGCAAAAGGGAAAGATAAGCAAAGAGTTATAAGCAAGAACCATAGCATCATACAACATTAAGATTGTCATACTAGATCATCTTGTATCATTTCATCAAAACACCACACATAGAGCATACTTGGGATAGAAGTCATTGCATTTTTTCTTAGTAGGTTGTGCACAAGTTCGTATCCGCCTATTATGCAATCGTGCTAGCGTCTCCCTAGTGTTGTGAAACACGAGCATTTTCGTGGATTCCACATTTTGGCTCATCCTTTGTTGCACAACCCTACTTATCTTTTTGCGTGTGTGTTTTCGTGTACCTTACATTGCTTAGTCTACTTGTTGCAGTTGAAAATTTGCGAATCTTTTCCAACATTATTGAATCTTGCTTACTTTCACATCAAATTTTGTGCCACCATCCTAACCAAGCTCCACCATAAGCTTTTACGTGTGTAGGTGTGAGAAACCGACAAGAATTGGTACAAATTGTGCTATTTCTTTGTCCACAACGGAGTGATCATTGATCCACCTTCAACTTTGGTCAAGGTACATTTGGTATACATTCTTGTTTTTCTACCACTCACATTTTTCTCTTAGATTGATGGATAGGCCAAGTACTTCTACCAACCCACTCTTCATTGAGCACGACGATGACATGAACTCCTACGTCACCAAGAGACACCTCTTTGGTGCACAACGTGCTTTGCATCAAGAGCAACAACCAATGAGTGAAAGCATCGACAACCTCGCCACCGACTTGCGACTCTCCGAGAAACGTACAAGGGACTACTTCGACCACAAGCTCGACGATGACAAGCAAGAGAACGACGCAAGAATGGACGAGATTCACGCTTTGTTGCTCAAGAGCTCTTCTTCCACTTCGTCCTCATCAAGAAGGAGCCGCTCAAGTCGTCACTCTGACATCACCCTCTCTGGCTCAAGTACACCGACATCAAACAATCAGCTACGCGACACCAACTCTCAAGAGCACCGACAACGCCAAACCCAAGAGGCTTTTGCGCTAGCACGAGAACGGTAATGCCAACATGAAGAGGAAGAGCAAGCGCGTCTACACCAAGAAGCACAAGATGCCGAGGCACAACGTCAAGCGCAACAATTGCAAGATGCTCAAGCACTTGAGGCGCAACAAGCCCTCCAAGATTCAAGTCAAGCCTTAACCAACAGAGACCGACAAGCTCATGAACATGAAGAAGCACTTCGCGAAGAAGCTCACGAACGAAGATTTCAAGCTCGCGTGCATCGTCAAGTTCCTTCTTGAGCTCGACAAGCCCCTCCACAAGCTCCTCAAGGACATCAAGTTCACCAAGAGCATGAAGACAATGGAAATACTCCACGACAAGAGCAACATGAGGTTGACAACCCTCCTCACCAAGAGCAACATGAGCTTGACAATCATCCACAACATGGGCGTCATCATCCCCAGCCCCAACACAATGAAGAAAAACGCTACGGCAAGCTAAAGTTCACCATGCCCAAGTTCAATTGAAGCAACGATCCCGAAGAGTACCTTTCATGGGCATTGAAGGTCGACAAAATTTTCCGCTTGCACAAATACGAAGAAGAGAAGAAGATCGTGATGGCATCCCTTGAGTTCCAAGACTATGTCCTCATTTCGTGGGAACAAGTCATCGAGCGTCGAGACGCAAGAGGTGAACCACCCATCACTACGTGGGCGCAAATGAAGGATGTCATGAGAGAATGCTTTGTGCCTACCTACTACAACCACGACCTCTTCAAGAAACTCCAACTACTAAAGCAAGGAACCAAGAGCGTTGAAGAGTACTACAAGGAGATGGAGATTGCCATGATACGAGCCAATGCCACGGAAGACGGTGAGCAAACTATGGCATGTTTCTTGAATGGACTCAATCACCCTATCAAGAGGATCACCGACTTCCAACCATACTCGAACCTCATCGAGCTAGTGCATCGAGCTACCAAAATGGAACACCAAGTGCAAGATGATTTCAAGTATGCCAAGTTCTCATCAAAGTCATATGGTTTCTCCAACACCCAAGCTTCAACGACTCCAACACCTTCTACATCAACAAAGCCTTATGTAAGCAACGTCGACAAGTAGAGTTACAAGAAAGCTTCGTCAACCCCAAGTCAACCTACAACAATGAGCAACTTCAAGCCGAGAGCTTCATCATCATCAACCCCAACCGATGACACCGTCAAGACAAGTTCTTTCAAATGCTTCACATGTGGAGGCCGAGGCCACAAGTCCTACGAGTGCACCAACAAGTGGACCATGATCCTCAACGACGACAACACTTATGACTCAATGAGTGAAGGAGAAATGGAAGCCCTTGAGCAAGTGGCCATACACTGGCAAGTGAACGATGAAGAGGAACAAGTCTTTTGCGATGAAGATTCAAGTCCCGCTCTTGTTGTCTCCAAGGTCTTGACTCTCCAACATCACCAAGAAGAAGACCAACGACGCCACATCTTTCATACCAAGGCCGGCATCAATGGACGATCCATCAAGGTCATCATCGAGGGAAGGAGTTGTCATAACCTCGCAAGTGAATAACTTTGCTCCAAGCTCCAATTGTCGAAGGCAAAGCACCCACATCCCTACAAAGTTCAATGGCTTAGCGACTCCGGCACTCGCCAAGTCGAGCATCGAGTACAAGTCTCCTTCAAAATTGGCGCCTACGAAGACACTTTGGAGTGTGACGTCGTTCCAATGACCGTTTGCCACCTTTTTCTTGGACGCCCATGGCAATTTGATAGAGGTGTCATCCGCAATGGCCGAACGAACCACTACATCTTCAAGATGAAAGGAAAGGAGTATGTACTTCGCCCCATGTCTCCAAGCCAAGTAATGGCTGACAAGCAAGCCACCCATCGTGGAGATAATAGAGAGAGAGCGAACCACCAAAAAGAGAGTGAGCGCCACAAGCCCAAATCGAGTATCTCCATGATGAGCGTCAAGAAGAACTTAGTCCTATTTGCTACCAAAAGTGAGATAAGAGGTGTGTGAGAGAACCCATCTAGTGTCCTACACTATGTCCTTTTGTGCAAGGACAATGCAACACAAGCTAACACCTCTCATGCTCTACCTTTATTGTTGTCTTCTCTTTCGCGGGAATTTCAAGATGTTTTCCCCGACGAGCTACCTCCGGGACTACCTCCTCTACGTGGCATCAAGCACCGCATCGACCTCATCCCCGGAGCACCTCTCCCGAACAAAGCTCCCTACCGCGTCAACCCCGAAGAAACCAAAGAAATACAAAGGCAAGTAAAGCATCTCATAGACCATGGACATGTGCGTGAAAGTTTGAGCCCTTTTGCCGTCCTGGTCATTCTTGTGCCAAAAAGAGACGGTAGTTTTCGCATGTGCTCCGATTGTAGACCTATCAATGCTATCACCTTTCGCTATAGGTATCCCATTCCACGCCTTGACGATATGCTTGATGAACATAGTGGTGCCACTATATTTTCAAAAATTGATCTTAAAAGTGGTTACTATCAAATCCGCATACAAGATGGTGATGAATGGAAAACCGCATTCAAAACCAAGTTTGGGTTGTATGAGTGGTTAGTCATGCCTATGGGTCTATCGGAAGCAACTGGTACTTTTATGCACCTTATGAAGCATGTATTTTGCCCTTACATTGGTGTGTTTGTTGTGGTCTACTTCGATGATATCCTTGTTTATAGAAAATCTCTTCAAGATCATGTCACCCATGTTCGAACCGTTTTGCAAACTCTTCGAAACGAGCATCTCTTTGCTAACACGGAAAAGTGCTTTTTTGGCATTGATAATCTCGTTTTCTTGGGTTTTGTTGTATTTTCTAAGGGTGTTCATGTTGATGAGTTCAAGATCAATGCTATTAAGACTTGGCCCCAACCAACCAACTTGCACCAATTGTGAAGTTTTATTGGCCTTGCGGGTTTCTATCGTTGCTTTGTGAAAGATTTTAGCACCATTGCTTCGCCCTTGCATGCTTTGAGCAAGAAGAATGCGCCTTTTGTTTGGGGACCATCCCAAGATACCGCTTTCAATGAGCTTAAGAATTTGCTTGCTCATGCTCCCGTGTTTGCATTACCCAACTTTGAAAAACCCTTTGAGATTCATTGCGATTCTAGTGGTAATGGCATAGGAGGTGTGTTAACGCAAGAGAAGCGCCCCATAGCTTACTTTAGTGAGAAACTTTCCGGAGCGCAACTCAATTACCCCATCTATGACAAAGAGCTATATGCTTTAGTGCGAGTTTTGCACGAATGGGAACACTATCTCCGCCCTCATGAATTCATCATTCATACCGATCATGAAACGCTCAAGTACCTTAAGGGCAAAACAAAGTTGAACAAGCATCATGCTAAATGGAGTGAATTTATTGAGTCTTTTCCTTATGTCATCAAGTGCATTAAAGGTAAGGAAAATATTGTGGCGGATGCCCTTTCCCGCATATGCATGCTTGTTACTCAAACTGAATTGGATGTCATTGGCTTTGAGCACATAAAAGACTTGTATGGGCATGATCCTACTTTAGCTATCCCTTATGCCATGTGTTTGACGCATACCTCTTGGGAACGCTATTAGATCAAAGATGAATATCTCATGAGAGCTAACAAACTTTGTATCCCCGAGTCTTCTCTTCGTTTGTTGCCTTTGCAGGAATCTCATGGAGGTGGACTAATGGGACATGTTGGACGCGACAAGACTTTTGCTATGCTCTCCAAGAACTATTATTGGCCCAAGATGTTTCAGGACGTCAACCGCTTCACCAACCGATGCTCTACATGTCACAAAGCTAAGTCCAAAGCTCAATCCCATGGCCTTTACATGCATCTCCCAATTCCATATCAACCATGGGAAGATATTAGCATGGATTTTGTACTTGGATTGCCTAGGACTTGAAATGAAAAGGATTCGGTATTTGTCGTTGTGGACCGATTATCTAAGATGGCACAGTTCATACCATGCAACCAGATAGACGACGCTTCACATGTTGCCAATCTCTTTTGTAGGGAAATATTGCGTCTACATGGAGTGCCAAAGACGCTCGTCTCGGACCGCGACGTCAAGTTCCTAAGCTACTTGTGGAAGACCCTATGTGCCAAGCTCGGAATTAAGCTACTCTTCTCCACGACGTATCATCCACAAACCGATGGCCAAATGGAGGTGACCAACAACACACAGTGTCTACCTATCGCCGAGTTCGCCTACAGCCGAGCAAAACACTCAACAACTGTCTAGTCCCCTTTCGAGGCCATCTACGGATTCAAGGCATTGTCACCATTGGATATTCTTCCTCTATGATGCGAAGCATCCTACGATCATCTCCATGTACACTCGAGCTTACGCCATTGGACGTAAGGTGCACTCGCTCCTTTCCGAATCTTCCCTTTCCGCATATACGACATGGATGCTACTTCAAGCGCGAACCTTGTGCATACTCAGGTACACCCGAGGAGACCATGGAGAGCCCAAGGACCAAGGCCAAGCGTGCGTAGAAGCGAAGGGAGGAGAAGGAAGAAGAGCCAGCAGCTACAGGCCCCGGACATCCGGACCAGCCCGGACCTCCGGACCAGCCCAAACATTTGGCCCTTGCCCCAGCAATCCGACATCGGCTATCCAGAGAACACTGAAAAGGACCAGCGCAGCCCGAACATCCGGCTCATCCCAAAGCCCCGGACATCTGGCCCCTTCGCCCGGAAATCCGACCCCTCCATCACCGAATGCATCTAGAAGATCCAAGCCAGCCCAGACTTCCGGCCCCTTGCCCCGGACATCTGTCCCGTCCCGAAGCATCGTACATCCGGCCCCCAGCCCGGACATCAAGCCCCTGCTTGTGTGCAGAGAACGGGCCAAGGGCCCATGTATCCTGCTGAGGACATCAATACCATTGTTACACCCACAGCCCCTGCTGCTATACATACTGGACCAATTACTAGAGCTCGCGCACGCCAATTGAATTATCGGGTACTTTCGTTTCTTGGTAACGATTCTAATGTTCATGAGAATATGATGCTGCCTAAATTGGATACATTTGTTTTCCTTACAAATGAAGAGCCTAGCTTGGACAAGAAAGATGAACCTTGGAGCAAGTTCAAGCATGGAGATGATGGCATGCGCAAGGGGATCAAGAACGGAGTTACAAGTGATGATTTCAGGACTTTGAAGCCACCATAAGGAGTGCATGAAGCCTTGGATGAAATATACAAGATGCCACTTCATAAATTTCGTCCGGAGGCTATTCTAGGTGCTGCGTCACCTTATTACTGGGTCAGACCCATGTATTTTCGAAATACTTAAGTATAGGCTGTTTTTAGAGCCTGTATGTGTGGGGAAACAAGAGTTAGGGTTGGTTTTGGACCCGTCCTCCAAGGGCCACGAAATTCCCCCCCTCTTCCTCCATGTATACAACCCTTAGAGCGTCGTTTAGACTTTGAGTTTTGTTTAGATTAAAGTTTGCCATAGCTGCAACTTCGCGTATTTCGTTTGTGTTCAACAACCAGACAAAGGCGTCACAGAATCCCACCTTCATTAATAAAGCTTTCCTCTTTTATTCGCAATATCCAGATTGCAATCTTAGTTTCTTGCTTGTTCGTTGTTTGCTCGCAGGAAATAGACCCTCGTGGTCAGGTTGATCATGCTCCGGCATGGTCAATAACCCTCGGAAGTTGGTTTAGCGATTGCTAAAGCGCGATGTCTTCACACGTTCGTAGTCGGATCATCAAAGCCGACTCCCACAGAAAACGATATCCATCTCATTGAAACATCGGGAGACCTTCGTCTCTATCAAGTGGTATCAGATTTCCAGGTTGCTCGGTGAGATTTTACAGTTTTTTGTAGTTTAGATCGAGTCTATTCTTCATACCTGTAGTCCACGAAAAAGCAAAAAAAAATTGTGGTTAGTTCATCCTATCCGAACCAATCTGAGCCTTTGCATAATCTTTTCTGTATTTGCTTTTTTGAATTTGCGGTTGCATCGTCGTGTCAAGTTGCTGGTCTTAGAGTCTAGTCTTTTAGAGTTTCGAGTTCTGGTCATAAGTTGTCACGCCGCCGCTACACCATCATCACCGCCCCTGCCGTCTACCACCACTGCTTATCCGCCACCAATTCGTCTCCATATACCATCACCAATCCGTATCCATATACCACCACCAATCCATATCCATATACCACCACCAATCCGTATCCATATACAACCACCGCTGCTATATCGTACCACCATATATCCACCACCAATCTGAGTTCCTTTCATATTAGGTTAGTTTTCGAGATCCATCTAATTTCCGTTTCGTGTTTCCTTGCCTGAGTAGGTTTCCAAAAAAGAGTCTGGAGACCCCCGGGCAGTTTTTAGGCCAAAATTTTCATAGGCAAAAATATTTTTTCCCTATCATATTTTTAGGCTTTTTTGAGTCTTTTGAGCCACGTGCCATCATAGTGATTTTTTGTCACACTTTTTTGTCGTCGCTGCCCTGATTTGTGAAAAAAAAGTCAAAAAAAAATTTCGTGCCCATCCTCTCAGTTTAACGAGGGAAGAGTTTTGAGACACTCGCCATTATAGTGATTTTTCACAAAAAAAGCAGATCGCAAAAAAAAAGAGGAGCGCAAAAAAAACAGAGCGAAAAAAGTTCCAGAGTGTGCTTTCCCCTTGTTTACATGCAGCGCCGTGATTTTTTTAGTGTTCTAGGCTCGCGTCTCTAGCACGGTCTAGCCTAGCACCAGCACAGTACAGTTGTTGAGCGTTTATTCAACTTTGCATATCTGAATTGATTATTGCTGACCCTTTTTGCTACCATATTATAAGCCTTCCCAGCTCCACATACATCTACGTCATGCGTTTGAGTCTCCCTAGTAATCGCTCTATCCAAGCTTTGAGAGTTTTGACTACAACGGTTGCTGATCACCACCTGCTGCTTGGTAAGAGCTGGTAAGAATATGAGATTCGCTTGACGGATTTGTGACTGTCCACCACACCATCACCACCACTTCCTAGTAGTCTGTAGGATCATATTCTTGTGTGTTTCTATTGCTGCTAACCATGGCAGGATCACAAGCCGACGAGACTGACTGGGAGAATATGACAAACAAAGAGTTACATGATAAGCTTCAGCAAATGATGAGTGGACAGGTGGAAGATGTGCTAAATAGATTTGAAGAGGCCATGGAGAAGATAGATGGTATTGAGAAGGCGTTCGAAACAAAGCTTGATAACAAGTTTAATGAATTGCTCGCGCGTTTTCCACCGCCCGCTGCACCTGTCGCACCTCTACAACAACAACAACAACAACAACATCGTCTTCCAAATCAAGTGGGACGAGCACATCGCGTTCCCATTGAGCTTGGTCAAACTTCTGTTGCTGTTGTACCTACTTTGGTGCTTCTATAGCTCCTGCTGCTACTGTGGATGAGGTTGATCAAAATTAGAACTACGTGCAACCACCAACACCACCACCAGGTTGTCCTCATGCATATTATTGCAATGGTAGGGCTGCGCCACCACCTGAGGTACGAGATCCTGACCATCTTCCTAAACTGAAATTGAATATTCCACCATTTGAGGGTAGATATATTCCTGATATATATCTTACTTGGGAGTTAGAAACTAAACAACGTTTTACATGTTTACAATATCCTGAAGAGAGACGTGTTCCTGCTGCTGTTTGTGCTTTCACTTGTTTTGCATGTGTTTGGTGGTCTGAAACATTGTAGATTATATCCTGTTCCAGCTACTTGGGCTGCTTTGAAAGCTGCTATGCGTACTCGTTGGGTTCCACCTTATTATCAATGTGAATTACTTCAAAAATTGCAGCGTTTAAGACAAGGAAAAAAATTCTGTAGAAGAATATTGTCAGGAATTACAAACTGGCATGATTAGATGTGGTATTGTTGAGGAGAATGAAGCTATGCTTGCATGTTTTATGGGTGGATTAAATAGAGAGATTCAGACCATTCTAGAGTATAAGGAGTACACTAATATCACTCGTTTATTCCATCTTGCTTGTAAAGTTGAACGTGAAGTGCAGGATCAACAGGCATTGACACGAACTAACTTTTCTGCAGGTCGATCTTCATCATGGACACCACGTGCATCCTCTACTTCGACTTGACCAGCACCTCCATCAGGTGCCACCTCCAGCCGTGATACAAGAAAGCAGGCACAACCACCACTATCTGCTAAGAGCACACCTGCTGGGCCTGCGCAGAGCTCTTCTTCTTCCATGGCATCAACAGGGCACACAAGTGATATTATTTGTCATCGTTGTAAGGGAAGAGGAAATTTTGCGAGAGAATGCAAATCTCAGCGTGTGATGATTGTTACTAAGGATGGTGGGTATGAGTCCTCTAGTGACTATGATGAGGAGACTTTGGCTCTTATTACACATGAAGAACATGGTGGACATGATTCTGATCATCAGACGCAATACATGGCTCCTGAAGATGCTGACAGTTATGAATGTTTAGTTGCTGAACGTGTTTTGAGTGTGCGGGTTATACAAGCTGAGCAAAATCAGAGGCATAATTTGTTCCATACAAAGGGAGTTGTGAAGGAACGTTCTGCTCGCGTCATGATAGATGGAGGGAGCTGCAATAACTTGGCTAGCACGGAGATGGTGGAGAAGCTGTCTCTCACCACAAGACCACATCCACATCCTTACCACATCCAGTGGTTCAATAACAGCGGCAAGGTTAAGGTAACACGTACTGTTCGTGTGCATTTTAGTATCTCTACATATGTTGATTATGTTGATTGTGATGTGGTACCTATGCAAGCATGTTCCTTATTACTTGGTAGACCATGGCAATTTGATAAAAATTCTGTACACCATGGTAGAAACAATCAGTATACTCTAGTTCATAAGGATAAAAGTATTACTTTGCTTCCTATGACTCCCGATTCCATTTTGAAACATGATATTAATAGAGCTTATAAAGCAAAACAGGAGAAAAATAAGAGTGAAAATCATATTGTGGCAAAAGAATTTGAGCAACAAATGAAGACTAATAATAAACCATCTAGTGTTGCTTCTGAAATTAAATTGAAAAGTGCATGTTTACATGCCACCAAATCTGATATTGATGATCTAGATTTTAGGAAATCCGTTTACTATGCTTTTGTGTGCAAAGAGGCATTATTTTCATTCGAGGACGTCCCTTCCTCTTTGCCTCCTGTTGTCACTAACATTTTGTAGGAGTTCGCTGACGTATGTCCACAAGACGTGCCACCGGGATTACCACCTATTCGAAGGATTGATCATCAAATTGACTTAATTAACGGTGCATCATTACCCAACCATGCACCATAACGTACCAATCCAGAGGAGACGAAGGAGATTATTCGTCAAGTACAAGAACTGCACGACAAAGGTTATATACGCGAATCCCTTAGTCCTTGTGATGTTCCTATCATTTTAGTGCCGAAAAAGGATGGTACGTCGCGTATGTTAATTGATTGTAGAGGCATTAATAATATTACTATTCGTTATCGTCATCCTATTCCTAGGCTAGATGATATGCTTGATGAATTGAGTGGCTCTACAATATTCTCCAAAGTTGATTTGCATAGTGGATAACATCAAATTCGTATGAAATTGGGACATGAATGGAAAACAACATTTAAAACTAAGTTTGGATTATATGAATGGTTAGTCATGCCTTTTGGGCTAACTAATGCACCTAGTACTTTCATGAGATTAATGAACCAAGTTTTATGTGCTTTCATTGGACGATTTGTGGTAGTTTACTTTGATGACATGTTGATTTATAGCAAATCTTCGGAGGAACATTTGGAACATTTATGTGTTTTTTTATTGCTCTACGTGATGCATGTTTTTTGGTAACCTTGGAAAGTGCACCTTTTGCACCGGCCGAGTATCTTTCCTTGGCTATGTGGTTACTCCACAGGGAATTGAAGTTGATAAAGCCATGATTGAAGCTATTGAGAGTTGGCCGCAGCCCAAGACGGTCACACAAGTGAGGAGTTTCCTTGGCCTCGCTGGTTTCTATAGGCGTTTTGTGAGTGATTTCAGCACCATTGCTGCACTCTCAATGAGCTTACAATGAAGGACGTGCCTTTTGTTTGGGGTACCACATAGGAAGAAGCCTTCACGGTATTGAAAGATAAGTTTACACATGCTCTTTTACTCCAACTTCCTGATTTTAATAAGAGTTTTGAGCTTGAATGTGATGCTAGTGGAGTTTTATTAGGAGGTGTGTTATTACAAGATGGCAAACCTGTTGCATACTTTTCTGAAAAATTGAGTGGGCCTAGTCTGAACTAATCTACTTATGATAAAGAATTATATGCTCTTGTTTGGACCTTAGAAACATGGCAACATCATTTATGGCCCAAGGAATTTGTTATACATTCCGATCATGAATCTTTGAAACACATTAAAAGTCAAGCAAAACTGAACCGTAGACATACTAAATGGGTTGAATTCATTGAATCTTTGTAACACCCCGGATGTAATTTACCTAATATGTAATCCAACTCTTGCCGTTTCCGGCGCTAAGTTATTTTTTTTCTCGGGTTCGGGTTTTTGTCTCCATGTGTTGTTGTCGTTGTCATGCATCTCATATCATGTCATCATGTGCATTGCATTTTCATACATGTTCATCTCATGCATCCGAGCATTTCTCCCGTTGTCCGTTTTGCATTCTGGCGCTCCTATCTCCTCCGGTGGTCATTTCTACCTTCTTTTCGTGTGTGGGGGTTAAACATTTCCGGATTGGACCGAGACTTGCTAAGCGGCCTTGGTTTACTACCGGTAGACCGCCTGTCAAGTTTCGTACCATTTGGACTTCGTTTGATGCTCCAACGGTTAACCGAGGGACCGAGATGGCCTCGTGTGTGTTGCAGCCCAACACCCCTCCAATTTGGCCCAAAACCCACCAAAACCCTCTCCATCTTCTAGAGCGTTCGATCACGATCACGTGGCCGAAAACCGCACCTCATTTGGACACTCCTAGCTTCCTCTATGCCTATAAATAGCCCCTCCTCCAAAATCCCGGATTCCCCTCGTCTCAAACCCTAAAAAAATCTACCGCGACACGCCGGACACGTCCGTGCTGGCCGTACAAGTCGCCGTCGCCGCCCGCGACGAACCAAGGCACGCCACGTGGTGGCTCTTGCCCCCGCCGCCGCCGAGGCCCGCCGGCCCGAAGCCGGCCCTCTCCCCGCGCCAGCCGGGCCGCACCCCGTGCCCGCTAGCGCCGCCGCCTCCTTCGGCGCCGGCCGCCCGACGCCGCCGCATCCTTCGCCGCTCCGCCGCAGCTCCTCAACGCCGGCGCGCCACCCCGCGCCTCGCCTCCTCGTCGTCCGGCGGCCCCGCCATCCTCCACCGCCAACCGCCGCCTCCTCCACGCCCCAAACCGCCCCGGCTGGCCCCTTCCCACTCCGGCCATCTCCTTCCTCCGGCGAGCGCCAAGTCCGGCGAGCTATCTTCGGCCTCTACAGGGATCCCGGCGAACCTCGGGTCGCGTGCACCCCGTATCTGGATCTGATATTTAAATCTCGGGGTTGACTTTTTTGTCCCTAACCCTAAATATTTTTCCATCTTCATCATATCGTATGATTGCATCCGTAGATCCGTTTTGGGCGTGTAGCATATCAAAATGTTCGCCTCAGAGAGTACATCATTTCATCTCATTGCATCATTTTCATTTGAGCTCATCTTGATGCCCAAAATGCTGTTGGAAGAGTGCTATTTAAGCTAGTTGTCAGATCTGCTGGTCCAAATAGCTATTTGTCATTTTTGCCATGATTATTGTGTGCATGATATGCCCCTGAGCTCTACATGTGTTTTTTATATGCTTTGCCATCTTTCCATAGGTGCTATCCATGTATTTTTTGTGACGTGTGTGGTGACTAGCACAAGCTTGCAAAGTGGTACATTCGTTAATGCTGATTTCAGGGACTTAGCAATTCCACTAAGTCCTTGATCTGTTTTTATCATAATGCCATATGTTCATGTTGTTTCCTAGTGATCCATGCCTCTTTTGAGGATGATCAGTAAGGATGATTTGTTAATGTTGTAGTGCTCTATCCATCCATGTCTTTGTTTGCAATTATGGAGCACCCTAGCTTGAGTCAATACAGCTCTACTTTTGCTATTTCGTGAATCTGGGCAGATTGTCTACTTAGCGATTTTGCCGAGGATGTTGTATTTGATCCGTGCATGCTATGTTGTTGTTTTTGCCATGTCTAGCTTATATAATGTGTATTATTAATGGGTGTATGCTTATTTTGTCATGTCTTGCTCTGTAGTGAGTGCATCGAGCTCGTAAACATGCCTACTTGATATCTGATTTGCATGCTCCAGTTTTTCACAAAGGCTGAGATATGATTATGTTTTTGCCATGTTCACATGCTTGCAATTGTATTTTCTGATCCTTTTTGGCTCAAGGTCACTAAGGGACTTTTGTTAAGCTCTTTGAGTATCTCCATGCCATGCTTTGCTTCGCCATGTTAAGTTCCTATAACATATAGTTTTGTTGCTCCAAAGTGTGCTACCTGATCTAAAATTCTAGACAAGTGTTAATTTCACTAAGTCTGAAACCTGTTTACCAATTGCACTTTTGTCATTCTTGTTTGAACCTGTTAATGGATGAATTGGACGTAGCTCAGTGTTCATATTTTGTTAAGCATCATGAATGGATCCCTGCCATGTATTTTGTTGCCATGTTTGAGTGCTGTAGCATGTTTTTGTTGTTGCATTTAGATGGCTACTTGCTGTTTATCGCAGACCGGTGCCATATTTGAATTGCTTGCCTTTTCCAAACCGTGCATCCGATTCCGGCGTTCTTTATATCGATTTCTACCGAAATCACCCCACCTTTCCAGTGACACTCTTGGATTTCCAAGTTGAGAACAGCTTCCTTCATTCCTTGTCAAATCTTGCATATGCATCACATATCGCATCCCGCATAGCATACCATGTTTGCATCATGTTGTTTGAGCTTTGCACGTGGTTGATTGTGTCCTTTTGCTTGTTTGTCTTGTTTGAGTAGAGCCGGGAGACGAGTTCGCTAACGAGGAGCCCGTTGAGTTTTCTTTCGAGGATCCAGTCAACTCTGACAACTTTGCAGGCAAGATGATCATACCCTCGAAATCACTTCTATCTTTGCTTTGCTAGATGCTCGCTCTTTTGCTATGCCTATGCTACGATGCCTACCACTTGCTTATCATGCCTCCCAAATTGCCATGTCAAACCTCTAACCAACCATGTCCTAGCAAACCGTTGATTGGCTATGTTACCGCTTTGCTCAGCCCCTCTTATAGCGTTGCTAGTTGCAGGTGAAGATTGGAGACAGTTCCTTGTTGGAACATTATTTTCTTGTTGGGATATCATTATATTATCTTTTTATCTTAATGCATCTATATACTTGGTAAAGGGTGGAAGGCTCGGCCTTTTTCCTAGTGTTTTGTTCCACTCTTGCCGCCCTAGTTTCCGTCATATCGGTGTTATGTTCCCGGATTTTGCGTTCCTTATGCGGTTGGGTGATAATGGGAACCCCTTGACAAATCGCCTTGAATAAAACTCCTCCAGCAATGCCCAACCTTGGTTTTACCATTTGCCACCTAGCCTCTTTTTCCCCTGGGTTTCCGGAGCCCGAGGGTCATCTTATTTAAACCCCCCCGGGCCAGTGCTCCTCTGAGTGTTGGTCCAACCTAGAGCCCCTTGCAGCGCCACCTCGGGGAAACTCGAGGGCTGGTTTTAGTTTTACGGATTGCTTATCCGAGTGTGCCCTGAGAACGAGATATGTGCAGCTCCTATCGGGATTTGTCGGCACATTCGGGCGGTGTTGCTGGATTTGTTTTAACTTGTCAAAGTGTCTTGTAGAACCGGGATACCGAGTCTGATCGGAATGTCTCGGGAGAAGGTATATCCTTCGTTGACCGTGAGAGCTTGTCATGGGCTAAGTTGGGACTCCCCTACAGGGATTTTAACTTTCAAAAGCCGTGCCCGTGGTTATGGGCAGATGGGAATTTGTTAATGTCCGGTTGTAGATAACTTGAACCCTAACTTAACTAAAATGAATCAACTGTGTGTTACCGTGATGGTCTCTTCTCGGTGGAGTCCGGGAAGTGAACACGGTGTTGGAGTAATGTTTGTTGTAGGTTGTTCTCTAGTACTTCGTTCGAGCTTTGCCTTCTCTTCTCGCTCCCAGTTTCGAACAGGTTAGCCACCATATATGCTAGTCGCTTGCTGCAGCTCCACATATTACCTTAACTTACCTTTAAGCTTAAATAGTCTTGATCGCGAGGGTGCGAGATTGCTGAGTCCCTGTGGCTCACAGATTACTTACAAACCAGATGCAGGTCCTGATGACTCCATTCCAGATGATGTGCTTGAGCTAAAGTGGGAGTTCGACGAGGACTCACGTCGTTACTATGTGTCTTTCCCTGATGATCAGTAGTGGTGCCCAGTTGGGGCGATCGGGACCGTGTCGCATGTTGGGTTGGTCTTTTATTTTGGCACCATAGTTGGGCCATGAGTGATTGGTTGATGTAATGTTGTTTATGTACTTTGTTTGACGTGGCGAGTGTAAGCCAACTATGTACCTTCCCCTTTTATTATCTATTTACATGGGATGTTGTGAAGATTGCCTTACTTGCGACATTGCTTTCAATGCGGTTATGCCTCTAAGTCGTGCTTCGACACGTAGGAGTTATAGCCGCATCGAGGGCGTTACAAGTTGGTATCAGAGCCTTCCCCGACCTTAGGATCCCCCACTGCTTGATCATTTTTAGCAGATGTTGTTGAGTCTAGAAAAATGCTTGATCTTTTTACTCCCCAGTCCCCTCATCGCTCTGGTAAGGCATCCTGACGTAGAGTTTTGACTCTTCTCTTCTCAAATTTCACTAAAAAAAATTTAGGATCACGCGGGTATCTTGGAATTGTTCCGATTGATTTGTGACGAGAACATTGTTCTTGGTGCCTCCTGTCATTTAGGGGTTGTGGCAGTGTCCCGGGGAGTTGAGCTCTGAGGTGTTGTCGTCACAATTTTATCCATGCAGTTCTGGAATACCTGAGTTTAGTTCGCCGACATCGAAAATCTCTTTTATGCAGTTGTTGGTGAGATAACCTCGATGCCACCCAGTACTGGGGTGGGAGTTCGGGAGTATTGCCATAACTCGTATAACGGATGCTTTTCGATGGTTGAGGTAGATGGTTTCCGAAGTTTTCTCGGTTATGTGTTGAACGATGGATACAGCTGGATGTAGGATTTGCTAGATTTGGGTGAGATATTATGCTTCCCCTGTATCCCCAACACCTGATTGCATAACTGGAAAGGTTCGGGAGTTTCATAGGTGGGAATTCTTGTAGCTCTAGTTCTTCTTCCACGGATATTTGGTTTGAGATTGGGATTTCTTACCGAGTATTCGTTCTTGCTCCGTTCCTTGTTGATTTATTCCTCTACCTAAAATCTAAGTGGCTTCTCAATTTATGGATATGTGACCATTTCAAGTGGAATGCATTCGTTCTTATGTTCGGATGTGAAGACTATATGTTGCAATTTCAACCCGCTTGATTCAGCTTCAATTTTATCTGTCAATGTGCTAACGGATGTCACCCTCTTTAGGATGGCTCCCGCTAAGGGCAACAATCAGAATCAGAATCAGGATCCGCCACCACCTCCTCCTCCTCCGGAGGCATGGCAAGCTGTGATGGCCGCTACCAATGCAAACACGTAGTTGATCATGCAAATTCTTCAAGAGCGCAACCAAGCGAACCAAGGCAACCAAGGCAACCGGGGCAACAATCAGAATCACTTTTCTACACTCAACCAGTTCCTTGCTAACCAGCCAAAGACCTTCAGCAATTGTGTTGAGGCAACTGATGCTGACGATTGGCTTGTGGACCTGTGCAAGCATTTCGAGTGCAGTAATGTCAGGCCCGAGGACTTCGTCATGTTCGCTTCCTTCCAACTCAAAGACCAAGCTGCAGAATGGTTCCAGCAGTACAAAGATTCCAGAGGAGGCCGTGTGATTACCTGGGATGAATTCCGTCAAGACTTCAAAGCTCATCATATTCCTCAGAGCATGGTTGAAAGCAAGCGTGAGGAATTCCGCAACCTGAAGCAAGGCTCTTTATCTGTCTATGACTACAACAAGTTGTTTCAGAAGCTCGCCCGCTTTGCTAAGCAGGACGTCCCTGATGAGAAGAGCATGATATACCAGTTCAGGGGTGGTCTCAGAGAAGAAATCCAGCTAGCTCTTGTTCTCTTTGAGCCCTTGAGGTATGATGAGTTCTACAACATGGCATTGAAGCAAGAGGCTGCTCAACTGAAGTGTGATGCTTCCAAGAAGCGAGTCAGAGATGCTACTCCTTCTTCCTCTACTCAAGTGGCTAAGCAGCAGAAGTATTGGCTTCCTCCTCCTCTGTTCCGTCAGCCGTATCAACAAAAGAGCAAAGGTGGCAGTGGATCTTCCCACCCACCCAACCCTGGCTTTCAGAACAAGACTTCGTCTCAAGCTCCAAGATCGAGTGCTCCGTATCATCGTCTGCTTTCAGAGGTCACGTGCAACAAGTGCCAACAGAAGGGTCACTATGCCAACAAATGCTTCAATCAGAGGCGTCTCCCTCCTCCTCCTCCTGTGAGATCGGCAAGTACAGTTGTGGTCAAGCATAACCCCAAGTACGCCAAGGTCAACATGGTGAATGCAGCTTAGGCAGAGGACTCGTCAGATGTCATCATGGGTAACCTTCCTGTTAACGATATTCCTGCAAGAGTTCTTTTTGACACTGGTGCATCGCATTGTTTCATCTCGAGACCTTTTGCATCTAAGCATGATTTTGTTACTCAAGTGTTGCGAAAACCGTTGGCTATTGTCTCTCCGACCCGTCAAATGACATCTTGAGTATGCGTTCCGGATGTTACAATCACTTTGGGTGACTATAAGTTCTTGTCCTCTCCAAATGTTCTTGGTGACTCGGATATTGATCTTATTCTCGGAATGGATTGGCTTTCTAAGCACAAGGCTCAGCTTGATTGTGCAGCCAGGCAGATTCAATTGACTCATTCGTCTGAGGATGTAATTGTCTTTGCCGCTCGTGATGATACAATCCGTCTGTTTTCTCTCAATGAGAAGGGTGAACTAGATGCCATCTCGCAAATTCCAGTCGTTTGCGAATATCAAGACGTCTTTCCAGAAGAGCTTCCAGGAATGCCTCCGCACCGGCCAGTTGAATTCGTCATCGATCTTGAGCCTGGCACGGAACCGGTGTGCAAACGTCCTTACAAGCTCAGACCTGAAGAGTTGAAGGAGCTGAAGAAGCAACTCGATATTCAAGAGCGAATGGGTCTCATCTGACCTAGTTCCTCTCCGTGGGGTTGTGGTGTACTCTTTGTGAAGAAGAAGGATGGAATGGACCGACTTTGTGTTGACTACCGTCCATTGAACAAGAAGACTATCAAGAACAAGTACCCACTTCCCAACATCAACGAGCTGTTCGAACAACTCAAAGGTGCCCAAGTATTCTCCAAGCTTGATCTCCGTATGGGTTATCAACAGATTCGAATTCGTGAGCAAGATATTCCCAAGGCGGCTTTCAGGACAAGCTATGGTTCATATGAATACACTGTCATGTCTTTTGGCCTCGTCAACGCTCCTCCGACTTTCTCTCGCATGATGAACTTCATCTTCAACGCCTACACAAATGACTTTGTTTTGGTCTATCTCGACGACATTCTGGTCTTTTCAAAGGACAAGGAAGATCATGCCAAGCACTTGTGTTTGGTGCTCGATAAGCTCAGGGAACATCAATTCTACGCCAAGTTATCAAAGTGCGAGTTTTGGCTCGATGAGGTTCTTTATCTTGGGCATATCATCTCTGCCAAGGGCATTGCGGTGAATCCTGAGAAGGTGTCTGCAATTGTGAATTGGGAACCACCTCAGAACGTGAAGCAACTCCGTAGCTTCCTCGGTCTCGCAAGCTACTGTCGAAGGTTCATGGAGAACTTTTCAAAGATCGTGAAGCCTCTTTCAAACCTTCTCCAGAAGCATGTCATGTACGTTTGGTCTCCGGAATGTGACATCGCTTTCAACACTTTGAAAGAGAAATTGGTCACTACTCCAGTTCTGACTCCTCCTGATGAATCTAAACCGTTCGAGGTCTTCTGCGATGGCTCTCCAAGGTCTTGGTGCAGTGTTGATGCAAGAGAAGAAAGTTGTGGCTTATACCTCTCGCCAGTTGAAGCCCAACGAGAAGAACTACCCCACTCATGACCTCGAGTTGGCGGCAGTTGTGCATGCTCTTTTGACTTGGAGACATCTCTTATTGGGAAGAAAAGTGGACATTTTCACTGACCACAAGAGTCTCAAGTACATCTTCACTCTGCCTAATCTCAACCTCAGGCAGACTTGATGGGTCGAAATGATTCAAGAGTATAATCCGAGTATCGAGTATACTCCAGGCAAGGCCAATGTGATTGCTGATGCATTGAGCAGGAAGGCTTATTGCAACAGTCTGATTCTCAAGCCGTATCAACCCGAGCTTTGTGAAGCTTTCCGCAAACTTAATATGCAAGTTGTTCCTCAAGGTTTCCTCGCCAACCTTCAAGTCTCTCCTACCTTGGAAGAGCAGATTCGTCAGGCTCAACTTCTTGATGCTATGGTGAAGAAGGTGAAGATTGGGATTGCCAAGAGTCAACCCAAGTACAAGTGCTACCGCCTTGATGACAAGGATACTCTCTTCTTCGAGGATCTTATTGTTGTGCCCAAAGGTGACCTTCGTAAAGTGATCATGAATGAGGCGCACAATTCACTCCTCTCCATCCACCCTGGGAGTACGAAGATGTATCAGGACCTCAAGCAGGCTTATTGGTTGACTCGAATGAAGCGCGAGATTCCTCAGTTCGTGAATGAGTGTGATGTCTGCAGAAGAGTGAAGGCACAACACCAAAGGCCAGCTGGTCTCCTCCAACCTCTTGCCATTCCAGAATGGAAGTTTGACTACATTGAGATGGACTTCGTGACTGGGTTTCCAAAGTCCAACCGTGGCAATGATGCTATATTCGTTGTCATCGACAAACTCACTAAAGTGGCTCACTTTCTGCCTATCAAAGAGTCTATCACTGCAGCTCAATTAGCGGAGCTCTATACCTCTCGGATTGTCTCTCTGCACGGTATTCCACAGGTGATCTCTTCAGACCATGGCAACATCTTTACCTCCAAGTTTTGGGATTCATTTCAGAAGGCCATGGGCACCAACATCCACTTCAGCACAGCTTTCCATCCTCAAACAAGTGGTCAAGTCGAGCGTGTCAATCAGATTCTTGAAGATATGCTCAGGGCTTGTGTGATCTCCTTCGGCATGAAGTGGGAAGATTGTCTTCCATATGCTGAATTCTCCTACAACAACAGTTTTCAAGCAAGTTCGGGCAAGGCCCCATTCGAAATTCTGTATGGCAGGAAGTTCCGTACCCCTCTCAACTGGTCTGAAACTGGTGAACGTCAACTTCCGGGAAATGACTTAATCACAGAGGCAGAGGAAATGTGTAAAGTCATTCGAGATAACCTAAAAGCAGCGCAATCGCGCCGGAAGATCTACTATGATAGTAAGCACCGTGATTTGGCCTTTGAGATCGGAGCTCATGTTTACCTCCGCGTCTCTCCAATGAATGGTAATCGTCGCTTCGGTATCAAAGTGAAGCTTGCCCCTAGATACGTGGGTCCTTTCAAGATCGTCAGCAAGAGAGACGATCTCGCCTATCGACTCGAGCTTCCTTCAAACTTTGCAAATGTGCACGACGTGTTCCATGTCTCTCAGCTCCACAAGTGCTTCAAGACTCCTGAACGCACCATCAACTTCGAAGACATTGATCTCCAAGAAGATCTCTCTTATCGTGAGCACCCCATTGCTATTCTTGAAGAGACTGAACGCAAGACTCGCAATAAGTCAATCAAATTCCTCAAAGTCAAGTGGTCACACCATTCCGACCGTGAAGCCACCTGGGAACGCGAGGATCACCTCCGTTCCGAATACCCGGCGTTCTTCTAGTCCTAGATCTCGGGACGAGATCCTTTCGTAGTGGTGGAGTGTTGTAACACCACGGACGTAATTTACCTAATATATAACCCAACTCTTGCCGTTTTCGATGATAAGTTATTTTTTTTCTCGGTTTCGTGTTTTTGTCTCCGTGTGTTGTTGTCATTGTCATGCATCTCATATCATGTCATCATGTGCATTGCATTTGTATACGTGTTCATCTCATGCATCCGAGCATTTCTCCCGTTGTCCGTTTTGCATTCCGGCGCTCCTATCTCCTCTGGTGGTCATTTCTACCTTCTTTTCGTGTGTGGGGGTTAAACATTTCCGGATTGGAACGAGACTTGCCAAGCGGCCTTGGTTTACTACCGGTAGACCGCCTGTCAAGTTTCATACCATTTGGACTTCGTTTGATGCTCCAACGGTTAACCGAGGGACCGAGAAGGCCTCATGTGTGTTGCAGCCCAACACCCCTCCAATTTGGCCTAAAACCCACCAAAACCCTCTCCATCTTCTAGAGTGTTCGATCACGATCGCGTGGGCGAAAACCGTACCTCATTTGGACACTCCTAGCTTCCTCTATGCCTATAAATAGCCCCTCCTCCAAAATCCCAGATTCCCCTCGTCTCAAACCCTAAAAAATCTACGGCGCCGCACCGGACACGTCCGTACCGGCCGGACAAGTCGCCGCCGCCGCCCGCGACGAACCAGGGCACGCCATGTGGCGGCTCCTGCCACCGCCGCCGCCGAGGGCCGCCGGCCCGAAGCCGGCCCTCTCCTTCGCCGCTCCACCGCGGCTCCTCAACACCGGCGCACCGCCCCGCGCCTCGCCTCCTCGTCGTCCGGCGGCCCCGCCGTCCTCCGCCGCCAACCGCCGCCTCCTCCACGCCCCAAACCGCCCCGGCTGGCCCCTTCCCACTCCGCCCATCTCCTTCCTCCGGCGAGCGCCAAGTCCGGCGAGCTATCTCCAGCCGCTACAGGGATTCCGGTGAACCTCGGGTCGCGGGCACCCCGGATCTGGATCTGAGATTTAAATCTCGGGGTTGACTTTTTTGTCCCTAACCCTAAATATTTTGCCATCTTCATCATGTCGTATCTTTGCATCCGTAGATCTGTTTTGGGCGTGTAGCATATCAAAATGTTCGTCTTAGAGAGTACATCATTTAATCTCATTGCATCATTTTCATTTGAGCTCATCTTGGTGCCTGAAATGCTGTTGGAAGAGTGCTATTTGAGTTAGTTGTCAGATCTGCTGCTCCAAATAGCTATTTGTCATTTTTGCCATGATTATTGTGTGCATGATATGCCCCTGAGCTCTACATGTGTTTTGTTATATGCTTTGCCATCTTTCCAAAGATGTTATCCATGTATTTTTTGTGATGTGTGTGGTGACTAGCACAAGCTTGCAAAGTGGTACATTCGTTAATGCTGATTTCAGGGACTTAGCAATTCCACTAAGTCCTTGACCTGTTTTTATTATGATGCCATATGTTCATGTTGTTTCCTAGTGATCCGTGCCTCTTTTGAGGATGATCAGTAAGGATGATTTGTTAATGTTGTAGTGCTCTATCCATCCATGTCTTTGTTTGCAATTATGGAGCACCCTAGCTTGAGTCAATAGAGCTCTACTTTTGCTATTTCGTGAATCTGGGAAGATTGTCTACTTGTTAGCAATTTTGCCGAGGATGTTGTAGTTGATCCGTGCATGCTATGTTGTTGTTCTTGCCATGTCTAGCTTATATAATGTGTATTCTTAATGGGTGTATGCTTATTTTGTCATGTCTTGATCTGTAGTGAGTGCATCGAGCTCGTAGACATGCCTACTTGATATCTGATTTGCATGCTCCAGTTTTTCACAGTCTGAGATCCGATTATGTTTTTCCCATGTTCACATGCTTGCAATTGTATTTTCTGATCCCTTTTGGCTCAAGGTCACTAAGGGACTTTTGTTAAGCTCTTTGAGTATCTCCATGCCATGCTTTGCTTTGCCATGTTAAGTTCCTGTAACATATAGTTTTCTTGCTCCAAAGTGTGCTACCTGATCTGAAATTCCAGACAAGTGTTAATTTGACGAAGTCTGAAACTTGTTTACCAATTGCACTTTTGCCATTCTTGTTTGAACCTGTTAATGGATGAATTGGATGTAGCTCAGTGTTCATCTTTTGTTAAGCATCATGAATGGATCCCTGTCATGTATTTTGTTGCCATGTTTGAGTGCTGTAGCATGTTTGTCTTGTTGCATTTAGATGGCTACTTGATGTTTATCGCAGACTAGTGCCATATTTGAATTGCTTGCCTTTTCCAAACCGTGCATCCGATTCCGGTGTTCTTTATATCGATTTCTACCGAAATCACCCCACCTTTCCAATGACACTCTTGGATTTCCAAGTTGAGGCTAGGTTCCTTCATTCTTTGTCAAATCTTGTATATGCATCACATATCGCATCACGCATAGCATACCATGTTTGCATCATGTTGTTTGAGATTTTCACGTGGTTGATTGTGTCCTTTTCCTTGTTTGTCTTGTTTGGGTAGAGCCGGGAGACGAGTTCACTAACGAGGAGCCCTTTGAGTTTGATTTCGAGGATCCAGTCAACTCTGACAACTTTGCAGGCAAGATGATCATACCCTCGAAATCACTTCTATCTTTGCTTTGCTACATGCTCGCTCTTTTGCTATGCCTATGCTACGATGCCTACCACTTTCTTATCATGCCTCCCAAATAGTCTATCAGTTCGGCAAATGGAGATAGTCCGGCTGTCTGGAGATCCCCTAATCCGGGACTCCCTCATGTGCCCTTTTGAAATTGTGTATGGTTTCCTACCTCGTGCACCTATTGATTTGTTGCCTCTTCCATCTTCGGAGAAGATTAATTTTGATGCTAAAGAACGTGCTGAATTGATTTTAAAAATGCATGAGTTAACTAAGGAAAACATTGAGCGTATGAATGCTAAATATAAACTTGCTGGAGATACGGGTAGAAAACATGTTGTGTTTGCACCTGGAGATCTTGTTTGGTTACATTTGCGTAAGGATAGATTTCCTAATTTGCGCAAATCAAAGCTAATGCCATGTGCTGATGGTCCTTTTAAGGTGTTAGAGAAAATAAATGTTAATGCATATAAACTTGAGCTGCCTGCAGATTTTGGGGTTAGTCCCACTTTTAACATTGCAGATTTGAAGCCTTATTTGGGTCAGGAACATGAGCTTTCGTCGAGAACGACTTCATTTCAATAAGGGGAGGATGATGAGGACATCAATACCAATATTACACCCACATCCCCTACTGCTATACATACTGGACCAATTACTAGAGCTCGCACGCGCCAATTGGATTATCAGGTACTTCCGTTTCTTGGTAATGATTCTAATGTTCATGAGAATATGATGCTGCCTAAATTGGATACATTTGTTTTGCTTACAAATGAAGGGCCTAGCTTGGACAAGAAAGATGAACCTTGGAGCAAGTTCAAGCATGGAGATGATGGCATGCGCAAGGGGATCAAGAACGGAGTTACAAGTGGTGATTTCAGGACTTTGAAGCCACCAAAAGGAGTGCATGAAGCCTTGGACAAAATATACAAGATGCCACTTCATAAATTTCGTCCAGAGCTATTCTAGGTGCTGACTCACCTTATTATTGGGCCAAGCCCATGTATTTTCAAAATACTTAAGTATAGGTTGTTTTTAGAGTCCTTATAAGTGGGGAAACAAGAGTTAGGGTTGGTTTCGGACCCCTCCTCCAAGGGCCACGACATTCTTATGTCTACTACAAAACCTTCTTCTTGTAGACGTTGTTGGGCCTCCAAGTGCAGAGGTTTGTAGGACAGTAACAAATTTCCCTCAAGTGGATGACCTAAGGTTTATCAACCCGTAGGAGGCGTAGGATGAATATGGTCTCTCTCAAGCAACCCTGCAACCAAATAACAAAGAGTCTCTTGTGTGCCCAACACACCCAATACAATGGTAAATTGTATAGGTGCACTGGTTCGGCGAAGATATGGTGATACAAGTGGTATATGGTGGTAGATAAAGGTTTTTGTAATCTGAAAATATAAAAACAGCAAGGTAACTAATGATAAAAGTGAGCACAAACGGTATTGCAATGCTAGGAAACAAGGCCTAGGGTTCATACTTTCACTGGTGTAAGTTCAATCAACAATAATAACATAATTGGATCACATAACTATCCCTCAACATGCAACAAAGAGTCACTCCAAAGTCACTAATAGCGGAGAACAAACGAAGAGATTATGGTAGGGTACGAAACCACCTCAAAGTTATTATTTCCAATCAATCCTTGGGCTATTCCTATAAGTGTCACAAATAGCCCTAAAGTTCGTACTTGAATAACACCTTAAGACACAAATCAACAAAAACCCAAATGTCACCTAGATACTCCAATGTCACCTCAAGTATCCGTGGGTATGATTATATGATATTCATCACACAATATCAGATTCATCTATTCAACCAACACATAGAACCTCAAAGAGTGCCCCAAAGTTTATACCAGAGAATCACGACGGAAACGCATGCCAACCCCTATGCATAGGTTCATAGGCGGAACCCGCAAGTTGATCACCAAAACATACATCAAGTGAGTCACGTGATATCCCATTGTCACCACAGATACGCACGGCAAGACATACATCAAGTGTTCTCAAATATTTAAAGACTCAATCCGATAAGATAACTTCAAAGGGGAAACTCAATCCATTACAAGAGAGTAGAGGGGGAGAAACATCATAAGATCCAACTATAATAGCAAAGCTCGCGATACATCAAGATTGTACCACCTCAAGAACATGAGAGAGAGAGAGAGAGATCAAACACATAGCTACTGGTACATACCCTCAGGCCCGAGGGAGAACTACTTCCTCGTCGTCATGGAGAGCACCGGGATGATGAAGTTGGCCACCGAAGAGGGATTGCCCCCTCCGGCAGGGTGCCGGAACGGGTCTAGATTGGTTTTCGGTGGTTACGGAGGCTTCTGGCGGCAGAACTCCCGATCTATTGTGCTCCCCGATCGTTTTAGGGTATATGAATATACATAGGCGGAAGAAATACATCAGGGGAGCCATGAGGGGCCCACAAGGGTGGAGGGCACGCCCAGCGGGGTGGGCGCGCCCTCCTACCTCGTGGCTTCCTCGTTGATCCCCTGACGTGCACTCGATGTCTCTTTTATTGCTTTCTTTCCAAAAATAACATTTCCGAAGGTTTCATTCCGTTTGGACTCCATTTGATATTCCTTTTCTGCGAAACACTGAAACAAGGGAAAAACAGAAACTGGCACTGGGCTCTGGGTTAATAGGTTAGTCCCAAAAATCATATAAAATAGCATATAAAACATCCAAGGTTGATAATATAATAGCATGGAACAATCAAAAATTGTAGATACGTTGGAGACGTATCAGCATCCCCAAGCTTAATTCCTACTCGTCCTCGAGTAGGTAAATGATAAAAACAGAATTTTTGATGTGGAATGCTATTTAACATATTTATCCATGTAGTTCTCTTTATTGTGGCAAGAATATTCAGATCAATAAGGTTCAAGACAAAAGTTTAATATTGACATAAAAATAATAGTACTTCAAGCATACTAACCAAGAAATTATGTCTTCTCAAAATAACATGGCCAAAGAAAGCTATCCCTACAAAATCATATAGTCTGGCTATGCTCCATCTTCACACAAAATATTTAAATCATGCAAAACCCCGATGACTAGCCAAGCAATTTTTTCATACTTTTGATGTTCTAAAACTTTTTCAATCTTCACGCAATACATGAGCGTGAGCCATGGACATATCACTATAGGTGGAATAGAATGGTGGTTGTGGAGAAGACAAAAAGGAGAAGATAGTCTCACATCAACTAGGCGTATCAACGGGCTATGGAGATGCCCATCAATAGATATCAATGTGAGTGAGTAGGGATTGCCATGCAACAGATGCACTAGAGCTATAAATGTATGAAAGCTCAACAAAAGAAACTAGTGGGTGTGCATCCAACTCGCTTGCTCACGAGGACCTAGGGCATTTTGAGGAAGCCCATCATTGGAATATACAAGCCAAGTTCTATAATGAAAGATTCCCACTAGTATATGAAAGTGACAACATAGGAAGCTATCTATCATGAAGATCATGGTGCTACTTTGAAGCACAAGTGTGGTAAAAGGATAGTAGCATTGCCCCTTCTCTCTTTTTCTCTCGTTTTTTTATTTGGGCCTTTTCTCTTTTTTTATGGCCTCTTTTTTATTATTTATTTGGGCCTTTTCTCTTTTTTATGGACTCTTTCTTTTATTTAGTCCTGTCTCATCCCGACTTGTGGGGGAATCATAGTCTCCATCATCCTTTCCTCACTGGGACAATGCTCTAATAATGATGATCATCACACTTTTATTTACTTACAACTCGATACTTAGAACAAGATATGACTCTATATGAATGCCTCCGTTGGTGTACCAGGATGTGCAATGATGCATGAGTGATATGTATGATAGAATTATGAATGGTGGCTTTGCCACAAATACAATGTCAACTGCATGATCATGCAAGGCAATATGACAATGATGGAGCGTGTCATAGTAAACGGAATGGTGGAAAGTTGCATGGCAATATATCTCAGAATGGCTATGGAAATGCCATAATAGGTAGGTATGGTGGCTGTTTTGAGGAAGGTATATGGTCGGTTTATGGTACCGGCGAAAGTTGCGCGGTACTAGAGAGGCTAGCAATGGTGGAAGGGTGAGAGTGCGTATAATCCATGGACTCAACATTAGTCATAAAGAACTCACATACTTAATGCAAAAATCTATTAGTTATCGAAACAAAGTACTACGCGCATGCTCCTAGGGGGATAGATTGGTAGGAAAAGACCATCGCTCGTCCCCGACCGCCACTCATAAGGAAGACAATCAATAAATAAATCATGCTCCAACTTCATCACATAACGGTTCACCATACGTGCATGCTACGGGAATCACAAACTTCAACACAAGTATTCCTCAAATTCACAACTACTCAACTAGCATGACTCTAATATCACCATCTTCATATCTCAAAGCAATTATCAAGCATCAAACTTCTCATAGTATTCAATGCAATTTATATGAAAGTTTTTATTATATCCCTCTTTGATGCCCATCATATTAGGACTAGTTTCATAACCAAAGCAAACTACCATGCTGTTCTAAAGACTCTCAAAATAATATAAGTGAAGAACGAGAGTTCATCTATTTCTTAAAAATAAAACCACCACCGTGCTCTAAAAAGATATAAGTGAAGCACTAGAGCAAATGATAAACCACTCCGAAAGATATAAGTGAATATCAATGAGTGGTCGAATGATTATGCAACTATATGAAGACTCTCTAACATTTAATAATTTCAGATCTTGGTATTTTATTCAAGAAGCAAGAAAAACTAAATAAAATAAAATGACACTCCAAGCAAAACACATATGATGTGGTAAACAAAAATATAGCTCCAAGTAAAGTTACCGATGAACGAAGACGAAAGAGGGGATGCCTTTCGGGGCATCCCCAAGCTTAGGCTCTTGGTTGTCCTTGAATATTACCTTGGGGTGCCTTGGGAATCCCCAATCTTAGGCTCTTGTCACTCCTTATTCCATAGTCCATCGAATCTTTACCCAAAACTTGAAAACTTCACAACACAAAACTTAACAGAAAACTCGTAAGCTCCGTTAGCGAAAGAAAACAAAACACCACCTCAAGGTACTGTAATGAACTCATTCTTTATTTATATTGGTGTTAAACCTACTGTATTCCAACTTATCTATGGTTTATAAACTCTTTAGTAGCCATAGATTCATCAAAATAAGTAAACAACACATGAAAAACAGAATCTGTCAAAAACAGAATAGTCTGTAGTAATCTGTATCAAATGTATACTTATGGAACTCATAAAATTCTCAAAATAATTGGTGGACCTGAATAATTTTTCTATTAATCATCTGCAAAAATAATTAACTAAATAGCACTCTCCAGTAAACAATGGCAGCAATTCTCGTGAGCGCTAAAGTTTTTGTTTTTTACAGCAAGATCAAAAAGACTTTCCCCAAGTCCTCCCAACGGTTCTACTTGGCACAAACACTAATTAAAATATAAAAACTCAATCATAACAGAGGCTAGATAATTTATTTATCACTAAACAGGAACGAAAAGTAAATAAAAAAATAAAGTTGGGTTGCCTCCCAACAAGCGCTATCGTTTAACGCCCCTAGCTAGGCATGATGATTTCAATGATGCTCACATAAAGGATAAGAATTGAAACATAAAGAGAGCATCATGAATAATATGACTAGCATATTTAAGTCTAACCCACTTCCTATGCGTAAGGATTTTGTTAGCTGGCAACTTGTGGGAACAATAATCAACTAGCATAGGAAGGTAAAACAAGCATAACTTCAAAACTTTAAGCACATAGAGAGGAAACTTGATACTATTGCAATTCCTAAAAGCATATATTCCTCCCTCATAATAATTTTCAGTAGAATCATGAATGAATTCAAAAATATAGCGATCACATAAAGCATTCTTTTCATGATCTACAAGCATAGAAGATTTTCTACTCTCCACATAAGCAAAATTCTTCTCAATCGGGATAGTGGGAGTATCATAAGAGACTCGAATACTATAAATTATTTCCACATTAAAAGAGTAATGTTCAAAAAAGGGTAATCATAATAATGACAAGTTTTATAAATATAATCATCACTACTTTTTATAGCATATGTATCATCACAATAATTATCATAAGTAGCAACTTTATTCTCATCATAATCGATTGAAACCTCTTCCAAGATAGTGGAATCATTACTAAATAAAGTCATGACCTCTCCAAATCCACTTTCATAATTATCATAAGTAGGAGGCATGCTATCATCATAATAAATTTGCATATCAAAACTTGGGAGACTACAAATATCATCTTCATTAATCATAGCGTCCCCAAGCTTGGGACTAACATTAATTGCAGCAAATATATTCTCAAAAACATCATCTTCATCAAACATAGCATCCCCAAGCTTGGGCCTTTTCATATCATAAGCCTAATCACTTTCATCATCAATAGTATGGATAGCACCAATAGTATAGGAATTATCATATTCTTCCAAGCAAGTACCAAAAAGATTTTCAAGATCATAAGAAGTACCATTATCTTCCCAATCATAATCATCACAACAAGCAACAGGCATAACAAGATCATCGTCAAGTGCATCATCTTGCACAATTATATTTTTATGAGGCACAACAGTAATAGGAGCAACATTATTTGGGAGAGATATCTTTTTACCTCTCTTCCTTTTTCTTTTCTTCTTCTTTACCACATCATGTGTGGGTTCAATCCTCGTTTTGGAGCTCCTTATTAATGAGATTGGTTGAATAGAAGGCTCCTCCTCGTTACCTGATTCATCATAAGAAATAATAGGAGGATATTGGGAAGTCTCTTCCCTTTGATTAGTATTCTCTTCATCCTCTATTTGTTTTCTTTTCTTTATGTAATTGGCAATATAAGGATTTTCAATGCAATTCACAGCACAATACATATAAATTTCTTCTAGATCAAAATTAAGAACTCTATAATGGGCAAATTCTGGAATAACCTTAGTTATACGTTTCATTTCTTCATAACCCAAGAGCAAACTAAGTTCATTATGATGTGCAAGAGAAATCAAGTCACCGCAATTTTTGGACACGATACGATCATGAAACAACTTGCATTGTGTACTGAAATGATCACGTTCATTGAAAAGTTCACAAGTACGGCTAAGAAAATTTAAATTTTCAGCACAAACATCTAGCCTTTCTTCCAACCATTTAGTTTCTAAGTACTTATGCCTCTTGCAATTATCTATCTTCCCTATTTGGTGTGTACTTTCAAACCCAATGCACTCCATAAAAATTGACATGTTTATAGGAGACATTTTCATCATAACTAGTGCAATCATCATTAGTACTATGGATATTCAAGGATTTCATACTAACAACATTGCAATCATGCTCATCATTCAAAGATTTAGTGCCAAACATTTTAATGCATTCTTCTTCTAACACTTTGGCACAATTTTCCTTTCCATCATACTCACGAAACATATTAAAAAGATGAAGCGTATGAGGCATACTTAATTCCATTTTTTATAATTTTCTTTTATAAACTAAACTAGTGATAAAACAAGAAACTAAAAGACTCGATTGCAAGATCTAAAGATATACCTTCAAGCGCTAACCTCCCTGGCAACGGAGCCAGAAAAGAGCTTGATGTCTACTACAAAACCTTCTTCTTGTAGACATTGTTGGGCCTCCAAGTGCAGAGGTTTGTAGGACAGTAGCAAATTTCCCTCAAGTGGATGACCTAAGGTTTATCAATCCGTAGGAGGCATAGGATGAAGATGGTCTCTCTCAAGCAACCCTGCAACCAAATAACAAAGAGTCTCTTGTGTCCCCAACACACCCAATACAATGGTAAATTGTATAGGTGCACTGGTTCGGCGAAGAGATGGTGATACAAGTGGTATATGGATGGTAGATAAAGGTTTTTGTAATATGAAAATATAAAAACAGCAAGGTAACTAATGATAAAAGTGAGCACAAACGGTATTGCAATGCTAGGAAACAAGGCCTAGGGTTCATACTTTCACTAGTGCAAGTTCTCTCAGCAATAATAACATAATTGGATCACATAACTATCCCTCAACATGCAACAAAGAGTCACTCCAAAGTCACTAATAGCGGAGAACAAATGAAGAGATTATGGTAGGTTACGAAACCACCTTAAAGTTATTCTTTCCAATCAATCCGTTGGGGCATTCCTATAAGTGTCACAAACAGCCCTAGAGTTCGTACTAGAATAACACCTTAAGACACAAATAAACCAAAATCTTAATGTCACCTAGATACTCCAATGTCACCTCAAGTATCTATGGGTATGATTATACGATATGCATCACACTATCTCAGATTCATCTATTCAACCAACACATAGAACTTCAAAGAGTGCCCCAAAGTTTCTACCGGAGAATCACGACGAAAACGTGTGCCAACCCCTATGCATAGGTTCATGGGCGGAACCCGCAAGTTGATCACCAAAACATACATCAAGTGAATCAGGTGATATCCTATTGTCAGCACAGATACGCACGGCAAGACATACATCAAGTGTTCTCAAATCTTTAAAGACTCAATCCGATAAGATGACTTCAAAGGGGAAACTCAATCCATTACAAGAGAGTAGAGGGGGAGAAACATCATAAGATCCAACTATAATAGCAAAGCTCGCGATACATCAAGATCGTACCACCTCAAGAACACGAGAGAGAGAGAGAGAGAGAGAGAGAGATCAAACACATAGCTACTTGTACATACCCTAAGCCCCGAGAGAGAACTACTCCCTCCTCATCATGGAGAGCACCGGGATGATGAAGATGGCCACCGGAGAGGGATTGCCCCCTCCGGCAGGGTGCCGGAACGGGTCTAGATTGGTTTTTGGTGGTTACGGAGGCTTCTGGCGGCAGAACTCCCGATCTATTGTGCTCCCCGATCGTTTTAGGGTATATGGATATATATGGGCAGAAGAAATACATCATGGGAGCTATGAGGGGCCCATGAGGGTGGAGGTTGCGCCCAGGTGGGTGGGCGCGCCCCCCTGCCTCGTGGCTTCCTTGTTGATCCCCTAACGTGCACTCCAAGTCTCTTGTATTGCTTTCATTCCAAAAATAACTTTTCCGAAGGTTTCATTCCGTTTGGACTCCGTTTAATATTCCTTTTCTGGGAAACACTAAAACAAGGGAAAAACAGAAATTGGCACTGGGCTCTGGGTTAATAGGTTAGTCCAAAAACCATATAAAATAGCATATAGATGCATATAAAACATCCAAGGTTGATAATATAATAGCATGGAACAATCAAAAATTATAGATACGTTGGAGACGTATCACATTCCCCCCTCTTCCTCCATATATACATCCCTTAGAGGGTCGTTTAGACTTTGGGTTTTGTTTAGATTAAAGTTCGCCATAGCTGCAACTTCGCGTACTTCGTTTGTGTTCAACAACCAGACAAAGGCATCACAGAACCCCACCTTCATTAATAAAGCTTTCCTCTTTTATTCACAATATCCAGATTGCAATCTCAGTTTCTTGCTAGTTCTTCGTTTGCTCGCAGGAAATAGACCCCCATGGTCAGGTTGATCGTGCTTCGGCGTGGTCAATAACCCTCGGAAGTTGGATTAGCGATTGCTAAGGCGCGACGTCTTCGCATGTTCATAGTCAGATCGTCAAAGTCGACTCCCACAGAAAACGATATCTATCTCATCGAAACATCGGGACACCTTCGTCTCTATCATATCCTCTCCCACTTACCCCTTCGTGGCTAAGGCCTATATATACTGCTCCACCTCCTTCTAGTTAGGGTTAGTGTTGTGTTAGCTCATTTGTGAGATAGCGCTTCGCTCATCCATCCGGATCTACTCCACGAGAGAGACCGCGGCCCCTCTTCAGAGAAGATCCACTTGGATTCAAGACCTCCTCGCGTAGAAGATCCCCTCATGGATTCAAGACCTTCTCACGGAGAAGAACCGCTTTCCTTTTGTATCGTCCCTTATTGATCGTGGATCTTGTATCTCTCTTTGTGTTTCGAGGATCTACCATCTGTGTGACTATTTCTTGTTGGTTTTAGTGATTCTCTCGGGTTTCCCCTCGTGATTTCCCTCGTTTCCCCCCTCGTGTTCTTCATGTTCTTCACGGGATCCACTCCTTTCGTGAAAGATCGGCCGTATAGGGTTCCACCCTACATCACTCTACCAAGAGCGCATCAATATGGACGCAAGAGCACGTGTGAACCATCTCAAGAAGGCGCATGAAGATACAAGGCACACCATCGAGCACCAAGTACAACGCCTTGCGACCAAGCTCAACATCAACAAGCACCCCATGTTATTCAACATTTGTGATCTTGTGTGGCTACACCGTTGCAAAGACAGCTTCCCAACCGAACACAAGTCCAAGCTTCTACCTCAAGCGGATGGACCCTTCAAGGTGCTTGCACGCTATAAGAACAATACCTACAAGATCAACCTTCCACAAGACAAGTACAACGTGAGTGACATCTTCAATGTCAAGGACCTCTCACCCTACCATGGAGATGAAGAATTTGATCTGAGGTCAGATCTTTCCCAAGGGAGGGGAGATGGTGCGGAGCATCCCAAGATATCCCCATGGACCTATCATCGTCTCACCAAGTGTCTAGTGGACCCATGACACGAGCACGTGCAAGAGTTCTCGAAACCGAGGTGACATCACTCCTCTCACAATTCCACTTCAATGCACATGAGACATGGCTACTACCTCAAACGGAGACATTGTGCATACTCAGATACCAAGGAGCTAGCCACGGAGAAGCTAAGTAGCAAGAAGGATCGGGAGCGGAAGACATGCGTGAAGACGGAGAAGAAATCAGCCAAGTCCCAGGCTGGCCGGATGATCCAGACAAGGTCCCGGACGATCCAGACCCCCGCCCGGATGATCCGGACAATTGGAGACCCAAGAGCAACCGAGGCTGCCCTGAAGCCGGATCATCTGGACCCCGTCCCGGATCATCCGGCCATACCCGGATATCCGGACCTCCTGCAGCCCCTCAACACAGCGGGACGATCCGGACGCCGACCCGGATCATCCGGACCCCCGAAGCCCGGATCATCCAGACCCACATCCGGACAGTGCCTGCGTGCATAATGTTGGGCCTAGGCCCATGTACCCCTTCACCCCTTTGCCTATACAAACGACTCCTCCACCACTTTTCTAGGGTTAGCATTGGTTTAGCTCATATTTAGAGATACAACATTGCTCATCCACATCGGATCTACTCAATGAGAGAGACCGCGGCCCCTCTTCAGAGAAGATCCCTTTGGATTCAAGACCCCTCTAAGGGAAGATCCCCTTGTGGATTTCAAGACCTCCTTGCGGAGAAGACCGACTACCTTTGTATCACCCTTAGTTGTCCGTGGATCGTGTGATCTCTTATGTACTCGAGAATCTAGCACATGTGTGACTATTTTGTGTTGGTTTAGTGATTCTCTCATGTTTTCCCTTGTGTTTCCCCTCGTTTCCCCCCTCGTGTTCTTCGTGTTCTTCGCGGGATCCGCTCCTTTCATGAAAGATCGGCCTATTAGGGTTCTACCCTACATCATCTTAGTATCAATATGATGGAGACACGTCCCTAAGTAGCTGAAACACCTTAGGAAACGGAAAAACTGCGAACTCAAAATCACAAATGTCAAATGTCAAATGGTGGTAGAGGGATGTGGTGGTGGTGTTGCGGAAGCTCAATGGAATTGCGGAATGTCAATGATGGGTTGTGGAGTACGCAATGCGGAAATGGAGGGCAAGGTGGTGTACTATACATGGTGTGGGAGTTGGAAGCACGGTCCCGAAGTAGCCAAAACACCTTAGGAGACACAACTCACAACACAAACAAAATTGGGTTAAATTGGTGTGGCGGAAGTGTATGGTGGGCAAGCCTATGCGGAAGTTATGGTGGTGGTGGTGGTTGATGAAGAAGCAACTGTCCCTAAGTAGCCTAAACACCTTAGGAGACTCAAATCACAACTCAATCAACCACTAATACTATATGGATCACAATTGGTTAGGTTGTGGAAGTCGGTGGTGGTTATGCGGAGGTTGTGGTGGAAGCCCTAGGCAAAGATGCCAAAATTACTTAATTTGATGGAGTCATATGGTGATGGTAGTATTTTTTTGGGAAGGGGGATCTCAAGAGCTTTGAAACGAGCTAAAGAACATCAAAAACGGAGTTCAGATGAATTAGTTATGGACGAAACAAGAATTCAGCCATGTCAGTTTCAGGGTTACCCGGACATCCGGGAGGAGGTCCGGATGATCCGGGCTAGGTCCGGGTGATCCGACTGTACTTCCGGATGATCCGGGTTCGTCATCTCCAGTTCTGTTTTTCGGGTGCATGGGTTATCCGGACATCCGGGAGAGGGTCCAGCTGATCTGGGAGGTGTCCGGATGATCCGGGAGAAGGTCCAGATGATCCGGGCAGGTCAAACTGCTCGGGATTTCCTCTCAGAGACGAATATTTGGGAGGAAAATGGACGATTTTCTAGGCAAAATTGAGGAGATTTCGTGGATGCAAGGTGGGGAAACTTGGGGAGATGCTAGATCCACTTGCAACAAAGCGAATCCACGGATCAAAATCAACAAAACTCACAAATCACAAAAAAAATGGGGGCTATTTTTCTGGGTATTTTCGGATTAGGATGAAAAACAACAAAATCAAGCTAGAAAATGAAGAGGGGGGCTCCGAAATCGTGATCAACGTGGCTCATGATACGATACAAGGTAAGGTTCATCTCCATGAGGAGGTCTGATAGAGGCGAAGGTGTCCCGATGTTTCTGTCGGATTTCGGGTTCTGGCAGACCCTTGAGGTTCGAACACTGGGGTGCGCGCGGAGCTTTCGTCTCCAACATACCTGCACCCCTCCGCCTTGCTAGGATCTAAACTAAGGAAAGAACAACACAAGAGACACAGGATTTATACTGGTTCGGGCCACCGTTGTGGTCTAATACCCTACTCCAGTGTGTGGTGTGGTGTATTGGCTCTTGGGCTGATGATGATGAACAATACAAGGAAGAACAGCCTCGCGAGGGTCTATTCTTGGCTGGGGCGATGAACTGCTGGGAGGAGCTCAGTCACCCTTCTCTCTCTCTCTCTATCTGATCTAAACCCCTCTCTCAAGAGCCTCCTTCTCCGAACCCCTCAGCCCTCTGTCCGTGTGTCTTTTGCAGGTGGCTGATCCTATTTATAGAGGCCCTGGTCCTCTTCCCAAATATCGAGCGGGAAGGGAGCCAACAATGCTGGGCTAATTTAAAGGGGGACAACTAGTATCAGCTATCCTGACAAAAGTAGTCTTCGCCTGCGCAAAGCTCTGGTGATGACGCCGTCTTGGGCTCCACGGTGACCTCCATCTTGTAGTCCTCCTGGTCTTGGTCTTGTTGCACCGAAATGGCAACCTTTGCCTGATGCCTCGGTACTCCGCGGCGGCGCTTGCCCCCTTTGCACCAAAGAGGAAAGGAGGACACTGCGCAGGCTGGCACCCGCCGGGCGCCCTCAGTCGTCATGGCTTGCGTCACGGGCACCTCGTGAGGTACCCCGCCTTGGTTGGCCATCGCCAGCTATAGATATGGACCGGCGCGCGCCCTTCCAGTTCATCCCCCCTTGCTTCTCCTTTTTCTTCATGGCCCCGTCGAGGACGTTCTCAGCCGCAGAGAAGGGGAAGGATCGCCAGGTTGAGCCCACCTCTCCCCCGCCCAAGCGCGGCCGAGGGCGCCCTCGCAAACATCCTGTGGCCACCATGGTGGCTCCCCGCTGCCGTGGAGGTGATCTTCAGCACAGCGATGGGCGGATTGGTGTGGCCGGGGGGCGCGCTCCGGCTGCGCGTCCCCCTAGGCCGCGCTTTCGCGCTGCTGAAGTGCTGCTGGAGTTCGTCATGTGGTCGGCGGAGCCGACTAGCACCCGGCTTCCACTTCCTCGCTTCCTCCTTGGCGAGCTCCCGGCCGGCGCCCCGGGCGGCCTCTGGCTCCAGGCCGACAGCTGCTGTAGCCGGGCCTCATGGGTCTCACTGGAGGTCTCCGCGGCCGGGAGCCTGTCTCTGGCCCGCGGTTGGCAGACGTTTGCCCGCGCCCGTGGCCTGAGCCGTCGATGCACCATACACTTCAAGTTCGACGGCGATGCCACCCTCTACGTGAGGGTGTTTGGTGAAGACGGCCGCCGCACAGGGTGTTTCCCCGAGGGTGACGACCGTGGCTGGTAACCCAGCTCCGGCGATGATGGAGAGGGCAGCGCTCGCGCGGCTGGCGGCGCTCAGGGTTCCTCAAGCTTCTCCGGTTCTTCTTCAGGCGGCGACTCTTCTAGCGGTGGCCGCGGTCAGCCCCCACGCCGTCGTATCTGCTTGGGAGGTGGTAACGTGTCCGCCCACCGTCGTGCCCTTGTGAAGCGCGAGAGGGAGTCCACCTGAGCTCCGGAGGCAGCTCGGGCCTTCCCTGCGGGCCGGTGTGAGGCGAGCTGCACCAGATTTGTCCTTTCTTTTCCTTTTTCCTGCATAACAAAGACGGTAGCGTGGAGCCCCGCGGGGGCGTGTTTAGGTTATTGCTGTTAATCATCATTTTGCTTTCGTTATTGTACCTTCCGGCTACGTGCCCGCGCGTGGATAATTCCCGGCCCCGGTCGTGGGGGGCGACCGACCCAGGCCCTTTGTTTGTGTCACGGTGCCCGTGGGGCACGGACTGGAGGGGTGCTCCTGTGATGGGCCCAGGTCGCGAACCCTTTGAATGACTAGGATAGGAACACTCGCGAGGGCACTCGGCTGTCCCCCTCGCGAGGCCTTGCATAAGAGAAATCGAGGTAGGAGAGCGAAAAGTCAAAGAACCACAAGCCAAAGACGGCACCAACTTCAATAAAACTTCGAATGAGAAGGAACAAGCCAACTGTGGAAAGCAAATGAAAAGCCGCGTCCGGCACCTAATCTAGTCTTCGACGTCTTCTCACCAGCGCGGAGCTAAGTGCTGCCACTGGGCGTGGGAGGGAGCCCCAGGGCCTGAGGCCAGCGCTCCTGAGACTCCGGGGCGTGTACAGCCCCAACTCATTATTACGGAGAGTGTCACGGGCGGCGAGCTTCACAGGTGTTTGCCTTCTTCACAGGCTCCGGGCCTTTTCCAAAACGCAATAGCTTCACAGGCATTCGCCTTCTTCACAGGCTCCGGGCCTTTTCCAAAATGCGATAGCTTCACAAGCATTCGCCTTCTTCACAGGCTCCGGGCCTTTTCCAAAACGCGATAGCTTCACAGGCATTCGCCTTCTTCACAGGCTCCGGGCCTTTTCCAAAACGCGATAGCTTCACAGGCATTCGCCTTCTTCATAGGCTCCGGGCCTTTTCCAAAACGTGATAGCTTCACAGGCATTCGCCTTCTTCACAGGCTCCGGGCCTTTTCCAAAACGCGATAGCTTCACAGGCATTCGCCTTCTTCACAGGCTCCGGGCCTTTTCCAAAATGCGATAGCTTCACAGGCTCTGGGCCTTTTTAGGGATAGAACCTCCGGAGGTGCTGGATGTTCCATGCATTCTGGACTGGCACCCCCTCTTGAGTCTCCAAGCGCGCGGAGCCGGGCCTGGAAACATGAACAACTTTGAACGGGCCCTCCCACATGGGAGAGAGCTTGTGCAGCCCTTCCCTAGAGAGAACCCGCCTGAGCACGAGGTATCCTACCTGGAGAGTTCTGGGGCGGATGTTGCGGCAGTGATATCGCCGCAGTGCTTGTTGGTACCTCTCCGCTCGTAGCACGGCTTCTCAGAGACGTTCCTCCCCCAGCACGAGGTCCATCCCCCGCATGGCATCCTGCTGTGCCTCATCGAATGCCAGGACCTGCGCGAAGCGACATCTGACCTTGTGAGGGAGGACCGCTTCGGCTCCGTAGACCAGGAAGAACAGGGTCTCTCTGGTCAGCTTGGTCGCGGTTGTGCGGATGGACCACAACACGGACTGAAGCTCGTCGTACCAACCTCTGCCGCAGGCCTCCAGCTTCTTCTTGAACGTCCGGGTCTTGAGGCCCCTCAGGACCTCCGCGTTGGCTCGCTCGGCCTTGCCGTTGCTTTGGGGGTGCGCCACCGAAGCGTAGCATATCTGCGTTCCAAGGTTAGCACAGTATGTTTTGAAGAGGTTACTGGTGAACTGCGAACCGTTGTCCATGATGATGCGATTCGGCACCCCGAACCGGCTCATGATGCCCTTGATGAACTTGACCGCGGAACCCGCGGGAATGGTGCGGACAGCCTCTACTTCAGCCCACTTGGTGAACTTGTCCACGGTGACGTAGAGGTAGCGGTAGCCCCCGGGCGCCCGAGGAAACGGACCCAAGATGTCCAGCCCCCAGGCTGCGAATGGCCATGAAAGGGGTATAGTCTGCAAGCCTCCTGCTGGCTGATGGATCTGCTTGGTGTGGAACTGGCAGGCCTCACAAGCTTTCACTAGTTCGACGGCGTCATTGAGCGCGGTGGGCCAATAAAACCCAATGCGGAACGACTTGCCGACGAGGGTCCGTGATGATGTCCATAGTCTCCGCCGTGTATATCTTCCAGCAGTTCCTTCCCTTGCTCCCTGGAGATGCAGCGCAGGGATGCATCGTTTGGCTGCTTCCGGTAGAGCTCTCCATCCTTGATGCAGTATGCCGTGGCCTGGCATGCCACTCGCTCCGCTTCCTCCTCCTTCTCCGGCAGGGCCCCTTGCGTTAGGTAACTCCGGAGCTCCGTGATCCAACATCCCTCCTGAGGTTCCATCGTCAGGAGCAGGCGTGCTCCTGAGGCCGGGCCACATGCCGGAGTCCCTGAGGCAGGTGGCTGGGGGAGCTCCTCCCGGGGCTGAGCTGTGTTTGATAATGACGGCAGGGCTGAGGGCTTGAAGAGCCGCTCCTCGAAAATGCCAGGCTCCTGAGGTAACCGCCTGGACGCCCGTTTGGTGATGTCGTCGGCCTCCTGGTTGGTGCCACGGGGCACATGCTGCAACTCCAACCCCCAGAACTGCTTCGCCATCCTGCGGACCTCCGCTAGGTAGGCTTTCATGTGCTCATCCTTCAGCTCATACACCTTGTTGGAGAAATTGACAAGGAGCTACGTGTCGCCCTTGATGGTGAGGCGTTTCACCCCCAGGGCAGCCGCGGCCTTCAAGCCCGCTATTAAACCTTCATACTCCGCTATGTTGTTGGAGACCTTTTCAACTTGCTGGAAGCAGAGCTGCACGGCGTAGTAGAGCTTGTCCTGAGTGGGCGATATAAGCACCGCCCCAGCCCCAGCGCCATGCCTGGAGAACGCCCCATCAAAGTACATGACCCAGCCTTCTGGCGCCTCACTTCTCGGGGACAGGGACCGATCCTCGTCGGCCTTGAGGCCTGGCGCCTCCGTCCATTCTGCCACAAAATCCACCAACGCTGCTCCCTTGATGACTCTGGTCGTGCTGAATTCGAGCTAAAACGCTTGCAGTTCTATGTTCCACTCAGCGACCCTTCCAGCTGAATTAGGGCTCCTGAGCACTCTCTCCACGTGGTATGACGGGACGACCTTGGTGGGGTGACCCTGAAAATAGTGCCGCAGCTTGCGCGAGGCCACCAGTAGCGTGAGGAGGAGTTTCTGAGGCATGGGGTACCGCGCCCTTGCATCCCGCAACACCGTGCTGACGAAGTACACTGGGTGCTCAACGAGGTGGAGCGCGTCAGTTCTGGTGGCTCCCTTCGGAGACCATGGCGCCTCTTGAGGCAACGAGGCCCCCTGAGACTGGCCATCTGGGAGAGGGGCCCCTTTCGCCTCCGGTGCGCCCCTCTGCGGCGGCTGATCCTTCTTAGCCGTGGTGGCAGTTTCTGTGGGCCTTCCTTGTCCCTGTTTTGCCTTGTCCCGGGCTGCTGCCGCGGTTTTGATTCGGCGCTCCTCTCTGACTGCCACCAAGGCTGCGCTGGCGGAGTAGGGAGTGGCGGCGAGGTAAAGCACTAGGGGCTCTTGAGGGCGCGGAGCCACCATGACCGGTGGGCTAGTCAGGTATCTCTTGAGATCCTGGAACGCCTTGTCGGCCTCTTCAGTCCCCTCGAAGGGCCCCTTTTTCTTCATTAACTGGAAGAAAGGCAGTGCTCGTTCCCCCAACTTGGAGATGAAGCGCCCTAGCGCGGTCATGCGCCCCGTGAGCTTCTTCATTTCTGTGAGGGTCTTTGGCGGGCTCATGTCTTCCACCGCCCTGACCTTCTCCGGGTTAGCCTCGATGCCTCGGTGGGACACGAGGAAACCCAAGAGCTTGCCCGAGGGGACTCCGAACACACACTTCTGTGGGTTGAGCCGTAGGTTCACTGTGTTGAGGCTAGTAGGTTTCCTCCAAGTCTTGTATCAAGGTCCTGGCCTCCCGAGACTTTACCACAATGTCATCGACTTAAGCCTCTACATTCTTCCTGAGCTGCGGGCCCAAGGTGATGTGCATCAGCCGCTGGAAGGTCGCCCCTGCGTTACGCAGCCCAAATGGCATGCATGTGTAACAGTACACTCCACACGGGGTTAGGAAGGCTGTCTTCTCGACGTCTTCTACCGCCATCTTGATTTGGTGATACCCAGAGAATGCATCCAAGAAGCATATCAGGTCGCATTCCGTAGTGGAATCGACGATCTGGTCGATGCGGGGGAGCGGGAGCGGATCTTGCGGGCATGCTTTGTTGAGGTTGGTGAAGTCGACACACATGCGCTCCTTCCCTCCCTTCTTTGGCACAATAACAGGGTTGGCCAACCAATCCGGGTATCGGACCTCGCGAATGACCCTAGCGGCTTCTAATTTGCGGGTCTCTTGGACGATGAAGGCTTGCTTTTCTGTGGACTGCCGCCTGGCCTTCTGCTTCACAGGGCGCACGTTGGGGCACACGTTGAGGTGATGCTCGATTACACCCCTAGGGATCCCTGCCAACTGGTCAGGCTCCCAAGCGAATACCTTCTTGTTTGCGCGCAGGAACCCGACCAGGGCCTTCTCCTGGTCGGGTTCGAGGTGGGCGCCTATGGTGAAAGTGGCGTTGGTGGACCCGTCCTCATCAACGGGTATCTGCTTGGTTTCTGCCTTGTCTTGGGTGAACAACTATTTCTTCTTGGCGGGTGCAGCCCCCTTGGGCCCGGGGGTCTCCAAGTCGGCGGGCTGTGCCGACGCGCCGTCTTGAAGGCGAGCTTGAGCACCCGCAGCGCGTCCTCGGTGTCCCCGTGCACAGTGAGGACACCGCTGCTCCCAGGCATTTTCATGAGGTTGTACGTCGGGTGCATCGCAGCCATGAACTGGGCCAGCGCTGGGTAGCCGAGGATGGCGTTGTAGGGGAGGCCGATGGGAGCGATGTCGAAGTCGACCAGCTCCGTGCGGAAGTTGTCGTAGGTGTCGAAGGTTACTGGGAGCCGGATCTGTCCCAAGGAGCTGGACGACTCGCCCCCAACGCCTGAGAAGGGCCGTCTGGGTTGCAGCCGTTCTAGGGGTATGCAGAGGAGGTTGAAGGCCTCGACCGAGAGCACGCTGAGGCCCATGCCGCCATCAATGAGGGTCCTGGTGACGGCCACTTGGGAGATGGTGGGGGTGCACAACATGGGGAGCGCACCCGAGCAGGACGAGTTGGAGGGGTGGTCCTCTGAGCTGAAGGTCAGGCCGGTCTCGGGCGCCGCCCGGTCCAGGGGAGCCCCCTGCCGTTTGGAAGCGGCGCTGACCCGACGGATGAACGGCTTGACGCGGTGACTTGTAGGCGGCGCTTGCGAGCCACCCAAGAGGGCCGCGACGATGTTGCGGGGCTCCATGGGTGCGCGGAGCGCGTGGGACGAAGAACCAGCTGGGGTGAGCGAGGGAGTTGCGGTGCGGCCGTCTTGCCGCACGGACAGATGCCGGGATGATGCTTGCTGGTCGTCCCCCGCCGGGCCGGTGGCGGCGTTGATGGCAGGTGACGGGGAACGGCGAGGACGCCCGCCGACAGGGGCCGTCTGGGCGGCGCAGGAAGCGAGTGCGGCCCGACGCTCGGCGCGGGCCCGACGAGCGTCAGACATGGGCGTGATGGTCGGAGGAGAACGGGGTGGCGGAAGACGAATCCCGGCGCACCCCTACCTGGCGCGCCAAATGTCGGATTCCGGGTTCCAGCAGACCCTTGAGGTTCGAACACTGGGGTGCGCGCGGAGCTTTCGTCTCCAACCTACCTGCACCCCTCCGCCTTGCTAGGATCTAAACTAAGGAAAGAACAACACAAGAGACACAGGGTTTATACTGGTTCGGGCCACCGTTGTGGTGTAATACCCTACTCTAGTGTGTGGTGTGGTGGATTGCCTCTTGGGCTAATGATGATGAACAATACAAGGAAGAACAGCCTCGCGAGGGTATGTTCTTGGCTGGGGCGATGAACTGCTGGGAGGAGCTCAGTCACCCTTCTCTCTCTCTCTCTCTCTCTCTCTCTCTCTCTCTCTCTCTATCTATCTATCTGATCTAAACCCCTCTCTCAAGAGCCTCCTTCTCCGAACCCCTCAGCCCTCTGTCCGTGTGTCTTTTGCGGGTTGCTGATCCTATTTATAGAGGCCCTGGTCCTCTTCCCAAATATTGAGCGGGACGGGAGCCAACAATGGCGGGCTAATTTAAAGGGGGACAGCTAGTATCAGCTATCCTGACAAAAGTAGTCTTCACCTGCGCAAAGCTCTGGTGATGACGCCGTCTTGGGCTCCACGGTGACCTCCGTCTCGTAGTCCTCCTAGTCTTGGTCTCGTTGCACCGAAATGGCAACCTTTGCCTGATGCCTCGGTACTCCGCGGTTGCGCTTGCCCCCTTTGCACCAAAGAGGAAAGGAGGACATTGCGCGGGCTGGCACCCGCCTGGCGCCCTCGGTCGTCATGGCTTGCATCACGGGCACCTCATGAGGTACCCCGCCTTGATCTCTCTGCCTCCTCGTGAGCCAGCCTGACGAGGCCGTGCTTGAGGAAGCTCTGCGTCGTCCGCCCTGCGAGGCTTGGCCCCTCCCGAGGGTCTTGGGTTTGTGTTGGTGAAGATGGGCCGCGCTGGGCCCCCCTTTGAGCCACGCCGCAGGCCGCAGGCAGGCAAGTCTGGGGACCCCCGTTCCCAAAACGCCGACAGTTTCGATGCGATAGATATCGTTTCTTGTCGGAGTTGACTTTGACGATCCGACTACGAATGTGCGAAGACGTCGCGCCTTAGCAATCTCTAAACCAACTTCCGAGGGTTATTGACCACGCCGGAGCATGATCAACCTGACCACGAGGGTCTATTTCCTGCGAGCAAACGAAGAACAAGCAAGAAACTGAGATTGCAATCTGTATATTGCGAATTAAAGAGGAAAGCTTTATTAATGAAGTTGGGGTTCTGTGATGCCTTGGTCTGGTCGTTGGACACAAATGAAGTAGGCAAAGTTGCAGCTATGGTGAACTTTTAATCTAAACGACGCCCTAAGGGTTGTATATATAGAGGAAGAGGGGGGGGGGATTTCGTGGCCCTTGGAGGAGGGGTCCGAAACGAACCCTAACTCTTGTTTCCCCACACATACGGACTCTAAAAACAGCCTATAATCAAGTATTTCGAAATTACATGGGCCTGGCCAAAAAATAAGGTGACGCAGCACCTAGGATAGCCTTTGGACGAAATTTATGAAGTGGCATCTTATATATTTCATCCAAGGCTACATGCAGTCATTATGGTGGCTTCAAAGTCCTGGAATCGTCACTTGTAACTCTTGCGCATGCCATCATCTCCATGCTTGAACTTGCTCCAAGGTTCATCTTTCTTGTCCAAGCTAGGCCCTTCATTTGTAAGCAAAAAAAATGTATCCAATTTAGGCAGCATCATATTCTCATGAACATTAGAATCGTTACCAAGAAACGGAAGTACCTGGTAATTTAACTGGCGTGCGCGAGCTCTAGTAATTGGTCTAGTATGTATAGCACCAGGGGTTGTGGGTGTAACAATGGTATTGATGTCCTCATCATCCTCCCCTTCTTGAAATGAAGTCGTCCCTAGCGGAAGCTCATCTTCCTCACCCAAATAAGGCTTCAAATCTGCAATGTTAAAAGTGGGACTAACACCAAAATCTGCAGGCAGCTCAAGTTTATATGCATTATCATTTATTTTCACTAACACCTTAAAAGGACCATCAGCACGTGGCATTAGCTTTGATTTGCGCAAATTAGGAAATCTATCCTGACGCAAATGTAACCAAACAAGATCTCCACATGCAAACACAACATGTTTTCTACCCTTATCTCCAGCAAGTTTATATTTAGCATTCATACGCTCAATGTTTTCCTTAGTTAACTCATGCATTTTTAAAATCAAGTCAGCACGTTCTTTAGAATCAAAATTAACCTTCTCCGAAGATGAAAGAGGCAACAAATCAATAGGTGCACGAGGTTGGAAACCATAAACAATTTCAAAAGGGCACATCTCAGTAGTAGAATGCAATGAATGATTATAAGCAAATTCAATATGAGGCAAGCATTCTTCCCACATTTTATTATTATTCTTCAAAACAGCCCTAAGCATAGTAGACAATGTTATTTTGACTACTTCAGTTTGTCCATCAGTTTGGGGGTGACAAGTAGTACTAAAAAGCAGTTTAGTCCCCAACTTAGCCCATAAACATCTCCAAAACTGGCTAAGAAATTTAGTATGACGATCTGAAACAATAGTATTTGACACACCATGCAAGCGAATAATTTCACGAAAGAACAAATCAGCAACATTAACAACATCATCGCTTTTATGACATGGTATAAAGTGTGCCATTTCGGAGAACCTATCCACGACAACAAATATGCTATCCCTCCCCTTCTTTGTTCAAGGTAAACCTAAAACAAAGTCCATAGTATATCCTCCCAAGGAACACTAGGTATAGGCAAAGGCATATATAAACCATGGGATTGAGTCGTGACTTAGCTTTTTGACATGTAGTGCAGCGAGCAACAAAATGCTCAACATCCCTTCTCATCTTTGGCCAAAAGAAATGTGTAGAAATTACGTCCTCCATCTTGTTCACGCCAAAGTGGCCCATTAGTCCTTCTAGCTGGAATGCATAGCTTGTTAGCACGAAACACAAATCCATCATTAACGACGAACTTGTTCCATGTTCTTCCTTCTTTACAATTCTGCATTACATCTTGAAAATCAGCATCATGCACATATTGATGTTTGATGGTCTCATAAGTACAATAGTTCAGACTAGGCCCACTCAACACGACATCAGCATATAATTCTTTATCATAAGTAGAATAGTTCAGACTAGGCCCACTCAATTTTTCAGAAAAGTATGCAACATGTTTGCCATCTTGTAATCACACACCTCCTAATCCAATTCCACCAGCATCACATTCAAGCTCAAAAGTCTTATTAAAATCAGGAAGTTGGAGTAGTGCGATTAACAAGAGGTGGTGGTGGGTTTACCATCTTGTTTGCTACCATATTATTTGTCATGTTCTGCCAGTCAGTCTCGTTGGCTTGTGATCCTGCCATTGTTAGTAGTATTAGAAACACACAAGAATATGATCCTACAGACTACTAACAAGAGGTGGTGGTGGGTGTCACAAATCTGTCAAGAAAATCTCAAATTCTTACCAGTTCTTACCAGCAGCAGGCGGTGATCGGCAACCGTCGTAGTCAAAACTCTCAAAGCTTGGATAGAGCGATTAACAGGGAGAGTCAAACGCACGACGTAGATGTATGTGGAGCTGGGAAGGCTTATAATATGGTAGCAAAAAGGGTCAGCAATAATCAATTCATAGATGGAAAGGTGAATAAACGCTCAACGACGGTACTGTGCTGGTCCTAGGCTAGACCGTGCTAGAGACGCGAGCCTAGAATACTAACATAATCACAACGCTGCACGTAAACAAGGGAGGAGTGCACTCTGAATTTCTTTTCTTTTTTTGCACTTTTTTCCTCTTTTTTTTGCTCCGCAACAAATTTTTTTCGAAAAAGTCTACAAATGGTCTAGAAACTGCCTAGCCAGAATTTTCCAGAATTAGTTTTTTTTTTTAAACTGGATCTATTTTTCTACTGCAGGTAGCACGAAAGTTTGGGAGTCCTACTCTGTCACGACTCGGAGTATGGCGTGATCTGGAAATCCAAAACAGAGTAACAAAATACTGGACTCGGACTAGGACTGGTGGCGGAGAGGAATCTGGTGGAACTCGGACTGGTGGCGGAGATGAATCTGGTGGAACTCGGACTAGTGGCGGATATATGTTGTAGGTGGACTCAAATTGGCTTGATGGCGGCGGATATGTGGTGGCATATATGGACTAGGATTGGTGGTGAATATGTGGTGGTGGTATATGACAGCGACGATGGAGTTTCGAGTGGTGCTGGTATATGGCAGCAGCGATGATGATTATGCGGTGGTGATATATGGCAGCGGCGCCATGACTACCTGTGAACAGAACTCGAAACTCTAAAGAACTAGACGCTAAGACCAGCAACTTGACACGATGATGCAACCGCAAATTCCACAAAGCAAATAAAGAAAAGATTATGCAAAGGCTCAGATTGGTTCGGATAGAATGAACTAATCCTAAATTTTTTTGGCTTTTTCGTGGACTATAGGTATGAAAAACAGACTCGATCTAAACTATGAAAAAACTGTAAAATCTCACCGAGCAACCTGGAAATCTGATACCACTTGATAGAGGCGAAGGTGTCTCGATGTTTCGATGAGATAGATATCATTTTCTGTGGGAGTCTACTTTGACGATCCGACTATGAACGTGCGAAGACGTCACGCCTTAGCAATCGCTAAACCAACTTCCGAGGGTTATTGACCATGCCGGAGCACGATCAACCTGACCACAAGGGTCTATTTCTTGCGAGCAAACGAAAAACAAGCAAGAAACTGAGATTGCAATCTGGATATTGCGGATTAAAGAGGAAAGCTTTATTAATGAAGGTGGGGTTCTGTGACGTCTTGGTCTGGTCATTGGACACAAATGAAGTACGCGAAGTTGCAGCTATGGCGAACTTTTAATCTAAACAAAACCCAAGGTCTAAACGATGCCCTAAGGGCTGTATATATGGAGGAGAGACGGGGGAATTTCGTGGCCCATGGAGGAGGGGTCCGAAACCAACCCGAACTCTTGTATCCCCACACGTACAGGCTCTTAAAAAAACAGCCTATAATCAAGTATTTCGAAATTACATGGGCCTGGCCAAAAATAAGGTGACGCAGCACCTAGGATATCCTCTGGACGAAATTTATGAAGTGGCATCTTGTATATTTCGTCCAAGGCTTCATGCACTCATTATGGTGGCTTCAAAGTCCTGGAATTATCACTTGTAACTCCGTTCTTGTTCCCCTTGCGCACGCCATCATCTCCATGCTTGAACTTGCTCCAAGGTTCATATTTCTTGTCCAAGCTAGGCCCTTCATTTGTAAGCAAAACAAATGTATCCAATTTAGGCAACATCATATTCTCATGAACATTAGAATCTTACCAAGATATAAAAGTACCTGGTAATTTAATTGGTGTGTGCGAGCTCTAGTAATTGGTCCAGTATGTATAGCAGCAGGGGCTATGGGTGTAACAATGGTATTGATGTCCTCATCATTGTCTTGAATCCACGAGGGGATCTTCCCATGAGGGGACTTGACTCCAAGGTGGATCTTCTCCGAAGAGGGGCCGCGGTCTCTCTCGTGGAGTAGATCCACAATGGATGAGCAAAGCTCTATCTCTAATGATCTACTACTTTGCTGACCCTAGAAAGGAGGTGGAGGAGGCCTATTTATAGTCTAGTGGTGGAAGGGGTAAGTGAGGGGGCGAAACAGGTACATGGGACTCGGCCCGGAGGCATGCACGCAGGAAAGGCCGGATGATCAGGATGGGGGTTCGGATGATCCGGGCGTCGTCAGGATGATCCGGGACCTCGTCCAGATGATCCGTCTTTGCCGTGGAGATTCTGCAAGCTTCGGGTGTCTTCGGACGTAATTACGCAGATGATCCGGCTGAGCCCGAATGATCCAGTCGGTGGTCCGGATGTCCGTCCTGGCTCCTACAGCCGCTCCGTCTTCTTCTTCTCCTTTCTTCCATCTTCTCTTCCATGCCTCCCTCGCGGACGGTGTAGTTGTTCCTTGGCACTTGCACTCCTCCTCGACATCCGTGAAGCTCCGACAATACATATGCATGCACAAGGGAGGAGTGTCAAGTAGTATACCATCCTTGAGAGGGTCAAGTGAACACGTGTAAAGGAGATGATTCACCTTTGTGTATGTGAAGTAGATGTCGCACGTGTCACTTGCAAAATGTACTCTTGACATGGTGATGTCCATAGGATGCTCCGCATCATCGATGATGTGGAGCATCCGAAGATCATCCCCATGGACCTATCATCGTCTCAACCAAGTGTCTAGTGGACCCATGACACGAGCACGTGCAAGAGCTCTTGAAACCGAGGTGACATCACTCCTCTCACAATTCCACTTCAATGCACATGACACATGGCTACTACCTCAAACAGAGACATTGTGCATACTCAGGTACCAAGGAGCTAGCTATGGAGAAGCTAAGGAGCAAGAAGGATTGGGAGCGGAATACATGCGTGAAGATGGAGAAGACATCAGCCAAGTCCCAGGCTGGCCGGATGATCCGGACGAGGTCCCGGACGATTCGGACACAACCCGGATGATCTGGACCCCCGCTCGGATGATCCGGACAATTGGAGACCCGAGAGAAAACGAGGCTGCCCTGAAGCCGGATCATCCGGACCCCGTCCCGGATCATCCGGGCATACCCGGACATCCGGACCAAGACCCGAACATCCGGACCTCCCGCAGCCCTCTCAACACAGCCGGACGATCCGGACGCCAACCCGGATCATCCGGACCCCCGAAGCGCGGATCATCCGGACCAACATCGGGATCATCCAGACAGTACCTGCGTGCATGATGTTGGGCCGAGGCCCATGTACCCCTTCGCCCCTTTGCCTATATAAAGGACTCCTCCACTACTTTTCTAGGGTTAGCATTGGTTTAGCTCATATTTAGAGATAGAGCATTGCTCATCCACATCGGATCTACTCCACGAGAGAGACCGCGGCCCCTCTTCGGAGAAGATCCCTTTGGATTCAAGACCCCTCTAAGGGAAGATCCCCTTGTGGATTCAAGACCTCCTCATGGAGAGGACCAGCTACCTTTGTATCGTCCTTAGTTGTCCGTGGATCGTGTGATCTCTTATGTACTCGAGGATCTAGAAACTTGTGTGACTATTTCGTGTTGGTTTAGTGATTCTCTCGTGTTTCCCTTGTGTTTCCCCTTGTTTTCCCCTCATGTTCTTCGTGTTCTTCACGGGATCCACTTCTTTTGTGAAAGATCGGCCGACTAGGGTTCTACCCTACATCATCTTGGTATCTAGAACCACGTTGATCACGATTTCGGAGCCTCCCCGTTGTGTTGATAGCCTAGTTTTTGTTGATTTTATCCCTAATTCAAAAATCCCCACAAAAATAGCCCCCAAAATTTTTCTTGTGATTTGTGAGTTTTGATGATGTTTTGTTGGTTTTGATCCGTGAATTTGTTGTGTTACAAGTGGATCTTACATTCACGCACCGTCTCCACCTCGCAATCCACCCAAAAATCCACTAAATCTTCGAATTTGCCCCCTTTTCCACCTTCATCCCGAGCCTTTCCCGAGCGAATTGACCCGCCCGGATCATCCGGATCTGCCCGGATCATCCGGCTTCCCCTGACGAAACTGCATTTCCTGCAATTTTATTACACCACCGCCTACGCCTCCGCATACCCCCTCGAACACCACCACCTAAATTCCGCCAACCCTCTCGATACATCCACCACTTGACCACTACCAACACTGACACATTTTGCTGCTTTTGGTTTTGAGAATTTGAGTTGTGGTTCATCGTTTTCTAGGGTGTTTCGGCTAACTAGGAACGGTTCGACATCAACATCACCTCCACTCATCTTCGCCCCGGACGCGCCATCAACAACGACCTTCACGGTAACTTCATGTTGGGTTCGTGTCACCCTCAACCGTAAGCAAGGACGGTAACTTCGATGACATCTTTGTCCACCCCTTGCCATTACATTGATAACCACCATAGCCTTATTTTTTGCGTAGCTTACCCATCGACACTAGCCATTGAGTATTGCCGGCAACGTAACTTGCGCACGGATACGTCTCCATCGTATCTACTTTTCCAAACACTTTTGCCCTTGTTTTGGACTCTAACTTGCATGATTTGAATGGAACTAACCCTAACTGACGCTGTTTTCAGCAGAATTGCCATGGTGTTATTTATGTGCAGAAACAATAGTTCTCGGAATGACGTGAAACTTCATGGAACGTCTATTTGGAAATATTAAAAAATCCTTGCAAAAGATGAAGACCAGGGGCCCCACACCCTAGCCACGATGGTGGGGGGGCGCCTGCCCCCCCCCCTCCCAGGGCGCGCCCCCTACCTCGTGGGCCCCCTGGAGCTCCTCCGACCTCAACTCCAATTCTATATATTTGCTTTCGGGGAGAAAAAATAAAGGACAAGGATTCATCACGTTTTACGATACGGAGCTGCCGCCAAAAAGTAAAACCTCTCGGGAGGGCTGATCTGGAGTCTGTTCAGAGAGGGGAATCTGTCGCCATCGTCATCATCAACCTTCCTCCATCACCAATTACATGATGCTCACCGCCCTGCGTGAGTAATTCTATCATAGGCTTGCTGGACGGTGATGGGTTGGATGATATTTATCATGTAATCGAGTTAGTTTTGTTAGGTTTTTGATCCCTAGTATCCACTATGTTCTGAGAGTGATGTTGCTATGACTTTGCTATGCTTAATGCTTGTCACTAGGGCCCAAGTGCCATGATTTTAGATCTAAACCTATTATGTTTCCATCAATATATGAGAGTTCTTGATCCTATCTTGCAAGTTTATTGTCACCTATTATGTGTTATGATCCGTTAACCCTGAAGTGACAATAATCGGGATACTTACCGGTGATGACCATAGTTTGAGGAGTTCATGTATTCACTATGTGTTAATGCTTTGGTCTGGTACTCTATTAAAAGGTGGCCTTAATATCCCTTCGTTTCCATTAGGACCCCGCTGCCACGGGAGGGTAGGACAAAAGATGTCATGCAAGTTCTTTTCCATAAGCATGTATGACTATATTCAGAATACATGCCTACATTACATTGATGAATTGGAGCTAGTTCTGTGTCACCCTAGGTTATGACTATTACATGATGAACCGCATCCAGCATAATTCTCTATCACCGATCCATTGCCTACGAGCTTTCGATATATTGTTATTCGCTTATTTACTTTTTCCATTGCTACTGTTACAATCACTACAAAATACCAAAAACATTACTTTTGCTATCATTACCTTTTGCTACCGCTACCACTACTATCATATTACTTTGCTACTAAACACTTTGCTGTAGATATTAAGTTTCCAGGTTTGGTTGAATTGACAACTCAGCTGCTAATACTTGAGAATATTCTTTGGCTCCCCTTGTGTCAAATCAATAAATTTGGGTTGAATACTCTACCCTCGAAAACTGTTGCGACCCCCCATACTTGTGGGTTATCAAGACTATTTACTAGCGCCTTTACCGGGGAGCATAGCTCTATTCTTTGAGTCACTTGGGATTTATATCTACTTATCATTATGAAGAACTTGAGAGATCCAAAAACCAAGATTTATCCCTCAACCACGAGGGGAGGTAAGGAACTGCCATCTAGCTCTGCACTTGATTCACCTTCTATTTTGAGTAAGCTTGCGACACCTAAATCTGCTTCTGCTATTCGTTCTAATATGTTGCATGTTATTGATGATGCCACTTCTGCTATGCATGATACTTATGATGAAACTACTTCTATGCTTGATACTACTATGCCACTTGGTGAATTTCTTGATGAACAACTTGCTAGGGTTAGAGAGAGTGAAAATATTGAATCTGATAATATTGATGAAAGTGATGATGAAGACTCTTCCCCTAATAAATATGAATCGCCTGTTATTCCTGAGGGTTATGTTTTTGAAAAAGAAGCTACATTAGCTATTTTATCTTGCAAAGATAGATACGAGCTCAAGAGTTATTATCTAAATGGAAGCAGCAATCTCCTAATGCTAGAATGAAACCTGACCCTGCTTTTGCTACTTCACCTATCTGTGTTACCGATAAGGATTATGAATTGTCTGTTGATCCTGATATAATTACTTTGGTTGAATCTGATCCTTTTCATGGCTATGAATCTGAAACTGTTGTGGCACATCTTACTAAATTAAATGATATAGCTACCCTATTCACTAATGATGAGAGAACTCGTTAATTTTATATCCTTAAAATATTTCCGTTCTCATTAAAGGGTGATGCTAAGTTATGGCTTAATTCTCTTGATCCTGGTTGTGCGCGTAGTCCCCAGGATATGATTTATTACTTCTCTGCTAAATATTTCCCTGCTCATAAGAAACAAGCTTCTTTAAGGGATATATACAACTTTGTGCAAATTGAAGAAGAGAGTCTCCTACAAGCTTGGGGGAGGCTTCTCAAGTTACTTAATGCTTTGCCTGATCATCCTCTTAAGAAAAATGAAATACTTGATATCTTTTATAATAGACTAACTGATGCTTCCAGAGGTTACCTGGATAGTTGTGTTGGTTCTGTTTTCAGGGAAAGAACACCGGATGAAGCTCAAATTCTATTGAATAATATGTTGACAAATGAAAATAATTGGACACTTCCTGAGCCAACTCCTGAGCCTATTCCTAAACCAACTCCAAAGAAAAGAGGTGTTCTATTTCTCAGTCCTAAAGATATGCAAGAGGCAAAGAAATCTAAGAAAGAAAAAGGTATTAAAGCTGAAGATGTTAAGAATTTACCTCCTATTGAAGAAATACACAGTCTTAATTTACCGCCTGTTGAAGAAACATATGATCTTAATCCATCACCTATTGAAGAAATACATGGTCTTGGTAACCCGACACAGCTAGTAAAGGTAAATTCTCTCTATAGGTATGATAAAGCAGAATCCCATTTACTAAGTTTGCTAGCCCATGCTTAGATGAGCTTGATAAATATATGGTTAAGCAAGAAGACTTTAATGCTTATTTTAGGAGACAATTGAAATACAATTCAAATATGCTTGAACACTTGGGTGATTATATGGCTAATGTCAAAGGTGAACTTAAACTTATTAGTAAACATGCTTCTATGGTTACCACTCAAGTAGAACAAGTACTTAAAGCTCAAAATGATTTGCTCAATGAACTGAATAATAAGAATAATGATTTTGCTGTTAGAGTGGCTACTAGAACTGGTAGAATGACTCAGGAACCTCTGTATCTTGAAGGCCACCCTTAGAAAATTGAGCAAGATTCTCAGAGAAATAATATAGATGCACCTAGTCCTTCTAAAAGGAAGAAAAAGAAAAATGATAGGACTTTGCATGCTTCTAGTGAACCTATTGCTGAAACACCTGAGAATCCAAATGATATTTCTATTTCTAATGCTGAAACACAATCTAGTAATGAACCTGAAACTAGTGATAATGTTAATGATAATGTTCATGATGATGCTCAACCTAGTAATGATAATGATATAGAAATTGAACGTGCTGTTGATCTTGATAACCCATAATCAAAGAATCAACGTTATGATAAGAAAGACTTTGTTGCTAGGAAACATGGTAAAGAAAGAAAACCATGGGTTCAGAAACCCATGCCTTTTCCTCCCAAACCATCCAAGAAAAAGGACGATGAGGATTTTGAGCGCTTTGCTGAAATGATTAGACCTATCTTTTTGCGTATGCGATTAACTAATATGCTCAAAATGAATCCTTATGATAAGTACATGAAAGAAATTGTTAGTAATAAAAGGAAGATACCGGAAGCTGAAATTTCCACCATGCTTGCTAATTATACTTTTAAGGGTGGAATACCAAAGAAACTTGGAGATCCAGGAGTACCCACTATACCATGCTCCATTAAAAGAAACTATGTTAAAACTTCTTTATGTGATCTTGGAGCCGGTGTTAGTGTTATGCCTCTCTCTTTATATCGTAGACTTGATTTGAATAAGCTGACACCTACTGAAATATCTTTGGAAATGGCTGATAAATCAACTGCTATACCTGTCGATATTTGTGTGGATGTGCCTGTTGTAGTTGCAAACGTTACTATTTTAATGGACTTTGTTATTCTTGACATTCCTGAGGACCATAGTATGTCTATTATTCTTGGAAGACCATTTTTGAATACTGCGGGGGCTGTTATTGATTGCAACAAAGGTAATGTCACTTTTAATGTCATTGGTAATGAGCATACAATACACTTTCTGAGGAAACAACCTCAAGTTCATAGTAGAAACTCTATTGGAAAAATTCCATCGATTATATTTGGAGGTTTTGAATTTCCTCTTCCTACTGTCAAGAAGAAATGTGATATTCTTATTATTGGGGATGTGCATATCCCCGTTGAGGTAACATAGTGTTATTTGAAATTTCTCCGGTTCCATGTTATTCAGAATGAGTTTGTTAACAAGACATGATCAACCTTGTTAGTGGATTCCTTTTGATAAGCATGAGATGGATGAAACTAGAAGGCACAACCTTCTGTACCCTCTTTCTACTTTCTGATATTTATATTAAATAAAATAAAAATAAGTATTTTCCATCTGTTATCTGAATTACCCGTGCAATATAAAAATACCCTGAAAATAAAAGTTCTCCAAATGCCCTAAAATTTAAATATGATTTTTTCTGGAATATTTGAGAATATATGGCACTGAGAACACAGCAGGAGAGGCATCCACCTCGCCACGAGCGTGGAGGGCGCGCCCTACCCCCCTGGGCGCGCCCCCCTGCCTCGTGGGCCCACGGTGGCCCTCCTCCACTTATTCTTGCACCCACACACTCCTTCTTCCTCCCACAAACACGAATATCCAGCTCAAGCACGAGTTCTAACTCATTTTGCTGCAATTTTAGATCTCCTTGCTCAAAGCTCCTCTCACAAAACTGCTTAGGGACATTGTTCCTTGGTATGTGACTCCTCCATTGGTCCAATTAGTTTTTGTTCTAGTGCTTTATTCATTGCATATTTTTTCTGCTTAGGTGACCCTGTTCTTGAGCTTGCATGTCAAATTTATATGGTCAAAAGTAGTTTTGATGCATGATATAGGCTCTAGGCACTTGTAGGAGTAGTTGCTATCAATATTGTTGAGTTTGGTTCACTTTTATTTGAAGTTACTAAAAAGTTCAGAAATTGTTCAGAGGAAGAAATATGTTTAGGAAAATGTACCAAGGTGGCTCTTCCAAGAAACAATAGCCCAGGCTTGCAATGTGTGATGCTGATGATCAGCCACCAAGGGACGCTCCAGTGCGGCCCTATGAATGGCCTTCAAAGGACTTCATGGATCGAGTGGGGATTAAGGAAGAATTTAACGCATATTTGCGTAACGCTGATCTTGTGAGCTTCGAGGAAGAAAAATGCCGTCAGTACCACTATCTCACTAGTTCCTTTGTGAGGAGGTTTGAATTTTTATCTTCACATAATTCTCAAACTGTCCTGTTTGATCTTTATGAAAAATCTTACACTATGGACTTAGAGGATTTTACCACTGCCTGCAACCTTCCACAATGGGGTAGTGTCAGGGAACCTCGCATATCTGAATTTAGAGATTTTCTTGCTAGTATAACTGTGGGGGAATCTAGAGATATAACACAAGCTACCATAGGGAGCATTCACTTTCCTGCTATACATTATTTTGCTCTCTTCATAGGTAGATGCATTAATGGTAAAGATAAGGCATGTCACATGTGTGTCCCTAACCTTAGTATTCTTAGGAGTTATGTGTTAGGAGATAAATCTTATAATTTGGGAGCCATTGTTGCACGAAGGTTGCATCTTAATAGATTTAATGGAGATTTCTTTGGTGGAATTTATGCAACCTGCTTAGCTGATTTTCTTGGTGTAATTAACCATACGTAATGATGATATTGAATTGCCTCCTGCTTACTTAGACATTAATGCTATGGTTCACCACCAGTTTGTCGAGAGAAATGAATCACCTCTCCAGTATCGCTTAATCTTTGACAGACATCATGTTGTCCGTATTACTCTCCCTGCTCCTGCCTTCTTTGATTATCAGGCAAAAGGAAGACATGTTCTTACAAGAGAGGAGGCAGATGAGTACGAGAGGAGGGCGAAGGCAGCTCCCCGCCACGCTGCAGCTCAGGAGGCAATAGCCGCCGCATTGCAGTACGACCCCAACTATTACTATGGATATTCGCCAGGCCAACCGTGGCCATAGACCAACTTAGGCCAAAAGCCTAAGCTTGGGGGAGTACGTATTTCCCACCGACATTACATTCATGTTCACACACTCATTGCTAGATGTCGGTGCTCATACTTTTTCATTGTATCATTCATGCTAGTTTATTTCCTTTTTATGATTTTTTCTTGTGTGTTTAATAAACCTTAAGAAAAACAAAACAAAAAATTAGTTGTAGCTTTTAATTAGTTTACTTTCCATGCTTGTAGTAGTAATTAAAACCCAAAAAGATTTCATGTTCTTCTTTTTGCTTGTTGGGAGCTTTCTAGTGTAAATAGTTTTATTTCATTCTTTTTCTTTGGGGGTCGATAGGAGAAGACCATGATTAAATTGTTGAAGTGGCTCTTATATGCATTATTGTTGATCTAACAAAGAACCCATATTTCCTTGTCTTCTCCTGTTTATTGAATGCTTGCAGATTCCAGCTTAGTCCAATGCACATGCACTATTATTATTATCCACATCATTCGGTCATGCAATTGAAAGGCAATTATGACGATATATGATGGACTGACTGAGATGAGAAAAGCTGGTATGAACTCGACCTCTCTTGTTTTTGTTAATATGATTAGTTCATCGTTCCTGCTTCGGCCTATTATGAATAAACATGTTTGCAATGACAACTAGAGATCATAGTTTCTTGTGCCATGCTTGATTAGCTAGGAGCTTATAATGGTTTACCTTGCATGCCAACATGCTATTAAAATGGTTGTGATGTGGTATGATAGGGTGGTATCCTCCTCTGAATGATTTAAGTGACTTGACTTGGCACATGTTCACGCATGTAGTTGAAACAAAATCAACTTAGCCTTCACGATATTTATGTTCATGGTGGATTATATCCTTCTCATGCTTGCATTCGGTGTTGATTAATTTTAATGCATGTTCTTGACTGTTGTCGCTCTCTAGCTGGTCACTTCCCAATCTTTTTCTAGCCTTCACCTGTACTAAGCGGGAATACTGCTTGTGCATCATCCAACTCCATAAACCACAAAGTTGTTCCATATGAGTCCACCATACCTACCTATATACGGTATCTACCTGCCGTTCCAAGTAAATTTGTATGTGCCAAACTCTAAACCTTCAAATAGTTATCCTGTTTTGTATGCTCGAATAGCTCATGTATCAACTAGGGCTGTCTGTATCTTCCATGTTAGGCGGGTTATTCTCAAGAGGACTGGACTCCGCTCCTCACTCACGAGAAAGTGGCTGGTCACCGGGATGCCCAGTCCCATGCTTTATGCAAACTAAATCAAAATAATTGCAAACAGAACTCCCCCTCGGACTCTTGTTAGTTGGAGGCACTCGTTGTTTTGAGCAAGCCATGGATTTATGCTTGTTGGTGGAGGGGGAGTATAAACTTTACCATTCTGTTTGGGAACCGCCTATAATGTGTGTAGCGTGGAAGACATCGCCATCTCTTGGTTGTTATGTTGACAATGAAAGTATACCGCTCAAAATATTATTCACCTCTATTTCAAAACCGAGCTCTGGCACCTCTACAAATCCCTGCTTCCCTATGCGAAGGGCCTATCTATTTACTTTCATGTTGAGTCATCATCCTCTTATTAAAAAGCACCAGTTGGAGAGCACTGCTGTCATTTGCATTCATTACGGTTAGTTTACATTGAGTATGACTTGATTGGATCTCTTTTACCATGAATTACATTGTCTAGTCAGTCCTTAATCTTTAAAGGTGCTCTGCATTTATGTTTTGCGGTCTCAGAAAGGGCTAGCGAGATACCATCTTGTTATATCATATTATTATTGTTTTGAGAAAGTGTTGTCATCCAAGATTTATTATTATTGCTCGCTAGTTGATTATGCCATTGATATGAGTAAACATGAGACCTATGCGTTATTTTGAATATGCTTAGTTCATAATCATTGCTGAAAACTCGAATGCTGGCTTTACATATTTACAACAACAAGAGCAAACAGAGTTTGTAAAAGTTTTTCTTTATCACTTTCAGTTTGTCAACTGAATTGCTTGAGGACAAGCAAAGGTTTAAGCTTGGGGGATTTGATACATCTCCGTCATATCTACTTTTCCAAACACTTTTGCCCTTGTTTTGGACTCTAACTTGCATGATTTGAGTGGAACTAACCCGGACTGACGCTGTTTTCAGCAGAATTGCCATGGTGTTATTTATGTGCATAAACAAAAGTTCTCGGAATGACCTGAAACTTCACGGAACGTCTATTTGGAAATAATAAAAAATCCTTGCAAAAGATGAACACCAAGGGCGCACACCCTAGCCACAAGGGTGGGGGGCGCGCCTACCCCCCAGGGCGCCCCCCTACCTCGTGGGCCCCCTGGAGCTCCTCCGACCTCAACTCCAACTCTATATATTTGCTTTTGGGGAGAAAAAAATAAAGGAGAAGGATCCATTGTTTTTTTCGATACAGAGCTGCCGCCAAGCCCTAAAACCTCTCGGGAGGGCTAATCTAGAGTCTGTCCGGGGCTCTGGAGAGGGGAATCCGTCGCCATCGTCATCATCAACCTTCCTCCATCACCAATTTCATGATGCTCACCGCCGTGCGTGAGTAATTCCATCATAGGCTTGCTGGACGGTAATGGGTTGGATGAGATTTATCATGTAATCGAGTTAGTTTTGTTAGGGTTTGATCCCTAGTATCCACTATGTTCTGAGATTCATGTTGCTATGACTTTGCTATGCTTAATGCTTGTCACTAGGGGCCGAGTGCCATGATTTCAGATCTGAACCTATTATGCTTTCATCAATATATGAGAGTTCTTGATCCTATCTTGCAAGTCTATAGTCACCTATTATGTGTTATGATCCGTTAACCCTGAAGTGACAATAATCGGGATACTTACCGGTGATGACCGTAGTTTGAGGATTTCAAGTATTCACTATGTGTTGATGCTTTGGTCCGATACTCTATTAAAAGGAGGCCTTAATATCCCTTAGTTTCCATTAGGACCCCCTGCCACGGGAGGGTAGGACAAAAGATGTCATGCAAGTTCTTTTCCATAAGCACGTATGACTATATTTGGAATACATGCCTACATTACATTTATGAATTGGAGCTACTTCTGTGTCACCCTAGGTTATGACTGTTACATGATGAACCACATCCGGGATAATTCTCTATCACCGATCCATTGCCTACGAGCTTTCCATATATTGTTCTTCGCTTATTTACTTTTTCCATTGCTACTGTTACAATCACTATAAAATACCAAAACATTACTTTTTCTATCATTACCTTTTGCTACCATTACCACTACTATGATATTACTTTGCTACTAAAAACTTTGCTGCAGATATTAAGTTTCCAGGTGTGGTTGAATTGACAACTTGGCTTCTAATACTTGAGAATATTCTTTGGCTCCCCTTGTGTCGAATCAATAAATGTGGTCGAATAATCTACCCTTGAAAACTGTTGCGATCCCCTATACTTGTGGTTTATCATGCACATTAGTGATCATACTTCCCATAGCATACATACATCATTGGAGCATATCTTGGTATCATCTCTTGTGTCACAAAATTGTCATCGCATACACAATTGCCATCTTGGTTCGTGAAGCATTGCATGAGAAAAGAGCTCACCACACAAAGAGCCAAACAAGCTTTTAAGCTAAAGGGAAAGATAAGCAAAGAGATTATAAACAAGAACCATAACATCATACAACATTAAGATTGTCATACTAGATCATCTTCGATCATTTCACCTAAACACCACACATAGAGCATACTTGGGATAGAAGTCATTGCATTTTTGCTTAGTAGGTTGTGCACAAGTTTGTATCCACCTATTGTGCAATCATGCTAGCGTCTCTCTAGTGTTGTGCAACACGAGCATTTTCGTGGATTCCACATTTTGGCTCATCCTTGGTTGCACAACCCCACTTATGTCTTTGTGTGTGTGTTTCCGTGTACCTTACATTGCTTGGTCTACTTGTTGCATTTGCAAATTAGCAAATCTTTTCCAACATTATTGAATCTTGCTTACTTTCACATCAAATTTTGTGCCACCATTCTAACCAAGCTCCACCATAAGCTTTTACCTGTGTTGGTGTGAGAAACCGACAAGAATTGGTACCAATTGTGCTATTTCTTTGTCCACATTGAAGTGATCATTGATCCACCTTCAACTTCGGTCAAGGTACATTTGGTATACGTTCTTCTCTTTCTCCCACTCACATATTTCTCTTGGAATGATGGATAGGCCAAGTACTTCTACCAACCCACTCTTCATCGAGCACGATGACGACATGAACTCCTACATCACCAAGAGCCACCTCTTTGGTGCACAACGTGCTTTGCATCAAGAGCAACAAGCAATGAGTCAACGCATCGACAACCTCGCCGCCGACTTGTGACTCTCCGAGCAATGTACAAGGGACTAATTTGACCACAAGCTCGACGATCACAAGCAAGAGAATGACGCAAGAATGGACGAGATTCGCCCCTTGTTGCTCAACCGCTCTTCTTCCACTTCGTCCTCATCAAGACGGAGCCGCTCAAGTTGACACTCCGACTTCACCCTTTCCGGCTCAAGTACCCCGACATCGAACACTCTTCACCGCGCTGCGCGCAATGATCAAGAAGCAAGCCTCAATCCTCTATGCGACACCGATGAGGACATCAATACCATTGTTACACCCACAACCCCTGCTGCTATACATACTGGACCAATTACTAGAGCTCGCGCACGCCAATTGAAATATCAGGTACTTTCGTTTCTTTGGAACGATTCTAATGTTCATGAGAATATGATCCTACCTAAATTGGATACCTTTGTTTTTCTTACAAATGAAGGGCCTATCTTGGACAAGAAAGATGAACCTTGGAGCAAGTTCAGGCATGGAGATGATGGCATGCGCAAGGGGATCAAGAACGGAGTTACAAGTTATGATTTCAGGACTTTGAAGCCACCATAAGGAGTGCATTAAGCCTTGGACGAAATATACAAGATGCCACTTCATAAATTTCGTCCAGAGGCTATTCTAGGTGCTGCATCACCTTATTATTGGGCCAGGCCCATGTATTTTCGAAATACTTAACTATAGGTTGTTTTTAGAGTCTGTATGTGTGTGGCAACAAGAGTTAGGGTTGGTTTCGGACCCCTCATCCAAGGGCCACAAAATTCCCCCCTCTTCGTCCATATATACAACCCTTAGGGCATCGTTTAGACTATGGATTTCGTTTAGATTAAAGTTCACCACAGCTGCAACTTCGCGTACTTCTTTTGTGTTCAACGACCAGACAAAGGCGTCACAGAACCACACCTTTGATCAATAAAGCTTTCCCCTTATATTCACTATATCCAGATTGCAATCTTAGTTTCTCGCTTGTTCTTTGCTTGCCTGCAGGAAATAGACCTTCATGGTCAGGTTGATCGTGCTCCGGCGTGGTCAATAACCTCTCGGAGTTGGTTTAGCGATTGCTAAGGTGCGACGTCCTCGCACGTTCGTAGTCGGATCGTCAAAGTCGACTTCCTCCAAAACGATAGTGACCATCTCATCGAAAGAAGGGACACATTTGCCTCTATCAAGTGGTATCGTATTTCCAGGTTGCTCGGTGAGATTTTACAGTTATTCGTAGTTTCAGTCGACTCTGTTCTTCACACCTATATTCCAGGAAAAAGCTAAAAAAAATTAGGGTTAGTTCATCATATCCAAACCAATTTGAGCCTTTACATAGTCTTTCTAGAGTTTTGCTTTGTTGAATTTGCGGTTGTATCATCGTGACAACTTGCTGGTCTTAGCGTCTAGTCCTTTAGAGTTTCGAGTTCTGTTCACAGGTTGTCACGTCGCCGCTGCCATATATCACCATCGCATCATCATCATCGTTGCTGCCGTATACCACCACCGCCCCAACTTCATCGCCGCTGCCTTATACACCACCACCTATCCGCCGCCATCACGCCAATCCGAGTCCACCTGCAACATATATCCGCCACAAGTCCGAGTTCCACCAAATTCATCACCACCACCAGTCCGAGTTCCACCAGATTCATCTCCGCCACCAGTCCTAGTCCGAGTCCAGTATTTTGTTACTCTGTTTTGGATTTCCATATCACGCGATACTCCGAGTTGTTACAGAGTAGGAATCCCGAGATTCCGTGCTACCCATAGTAGAAAAATAGTTCCAAATTCAAAAAAAACTAAGTCTGGAAAATTCTGGCTAGGCAGTTTTTAGAACATTTGTAGACCGTCGATGAGCGTTTATTCAACTTTGCATCTCTGAATTGATTATTACTGACCATTTTTGCTACCATATTATAAGCCTTCTCAGCTCCACATACATCTACGTCGTGCGTTTGACTCTCCCTGGTAATCGCTCTATGCAAGATTTGAGAGTTTTGACTATGACGGTTGCCGATCACCGCCTGCTGCTAGGTAAGAACTGGTAAAAATTTGATATTTGCTTGACGGATTTGTGACACCCACCACCACCTCTTGTTAGTAGTCTGTAGGATCATATTCTTGTGTGTTTCTATTGCTGCTAACCATGGCAAGATCACAAACCGACAAGACTGACTGCGAGAACATGATGAATAAGGAGTTGCATGATAAATTTCAACAAATGATGAGTGGACGGGTGCAAGATTTGCTAAACAGATTTGAAGAGGCCATGGAGAAGATAGATGGCATGGAGAAGACATTCGAAACAAAGCTCGATAACAAGTTTAATGAATTGCTCGCCCGCCTTCCACCACCACCGCTGGCTGCACCTAACGCACCTCTACAACAACAACGACGACTACCTCCACGTCGTGAAACAGCCCTCCGTCGAGCGAGCCGTGTCCCTCTTGCACCTGGCCAAACTGTTGGTGCTGTTGTTGATACTTTTGTGGCTCCTGCTGCTAATGAGCAGGAGGATGATTATGTGGGAGAGTACGAGGATGAGGTTGATCAAAATCAGAACTACGTGCAACCACCAGCACCACAACCACCAGGTCGTCCGCATGCAAATAATGGCAATCGTAGGGCTCTCCCTCAGGTCCAAGATCATGACCATCTCCCTAAACTGAAATTGAATATTCCACCATTTGAGGGTAGATTTGTTCCTGATATATATCTTACTTGGGAGTTAGAAACTGAACAATGATTTACATGTTTACAATATCCTGTGGAGTGACGTGTTCCTACTGCTGTTTGTGGTTTCACTAGCTTTGCATGTGTTTGGTGGTCTGAAGATTGCAGATTATATCCTATTCCAGCTACTTGGGCTTCTTTGAAAACTTCTATGCGTACTCGTTGGGTTCCACCATATTATCAATGTGAATTAATTCAAAAATTGCAGCGTTTAAGACAAGGAAACAATTCTGTAGAAGAATATTATCAGGAATTACAAAACTGGCATGATTAGATGTGGTATTGTTGAGGAGAATGGAGCTATGCTTGCACGTTTTATGGGTGAATTAAATAGAGAGATTCGGACCATTCTAGAGTATAAGGAGTATAATAACATCACTCGTTTATTCCATCTTGCTTGTAAAGCTGAAGGTGAAGTGCAGGGTTGACAGGCATTGGCACGAACTAACTTTTCTGCGGGTCGATCTTCATCATGGACACCACGTGCATCCTCTACTTCCACTACACCAGCACCTCCATCAGGTGCCACCTCCAGCCGTGATATAACAAAGCAGGCACAATGATGTAGGGTAAGAACCCTAGGGGCCGATCTTTCACGAAAGGAGCGGATACCGTTCAAGAACGCAAAGAACACAAGGGAAAACGAGGGAAAACACAAGAGGAAACACGAGAGAATCACTCAACCAACAAGAATAGATCACACATGCGCTAGATCGATGAACACAAAGGTGAGATACAAGCTCCAAAGTCAACAACGGATGATACAAACGGTAACCAGTTCTTCTCCGTAAGGAGGTCTTGAATCCACGGGGGGATCTTCCCTTAGACAGGGGGCTTGAATCCAAAGGGATCTTCTCCGTAGAGGCCGCGGTCTCTCTCGTGGAGTAGATCCGATATGGATGAGCGTAGCTCTATCTCTCAAATAAGCTATCACAATGCTCACCCTAGAAAGGAGGAGGGAGAGGTCTATTTATAGTCTTAGTGCAAATGGGGGTGAAGTGAAGGTTTACATGGGCCTCAGCCCGCAACTGGACACAGCCAGGTATCGGACGTCCGCTGGGGACCGGTCGTCCGGTGGCTCATGGGCGGTCGGACGTCCGGTAGGGGCCGGTCGTCCGCTTGTTCTGGCTCGGATGCTGGTGTAGCGGATTTCCGGTCTGGACCGGTCGTCCGGTGGCGCCGGACGTCCGCTCGTTTGGCTCGGGTGCAGGGACACCGGTCGTCCAGTCTGGACCGGTCATCCGGTGGATCTTCAGGCGCCGGACGTCCGGACCCGACCGGTCGTTCGGTGGCTGGAGCTTCTTCGACAACTCTTCTTCTTGTGTCTTTGTTTCCATGCTTCCCTCACGGATGGTGTAGGTGTTCCTAGGCGCTTGCACTCCTCCACGTCGTTCGTAGCGTTCCGACAATACCTATGCATGCACATGGGAGAAGTGTCAAGTAGTATACCATCCTCGAAGGGGTCAAGTGAGCATGTGTAAAGGAGATGATTCACCTTTGTGTATGTGAAGTAGATGTCGCACGTGTCACTCGCCGAACTGACTCTTGACATGGTGATGTCCATAGGATGCTCCGCATCACACAACCACCACTATCTGCCAAGAGCACACCTGCCAAGCCTGCGCAGAGCTCTTCTTCTTCCATGGGATCAACAGGGAACACAAGTGATATTATTTGTCGTCATTGTAAGGGAAGAGGACATTTTGCAAGAGAATGCAAATCTCAATGTGTGATGTTTGCTACTGAGGATGGTGGGTATGAGTCCGCTAGTGACTATGATGAGGAGACTTTGGCTCTTATTACACATGAAGAACACAATGGAGATGATTTTGATCATGAGACGCAATACATGACTGCTGAATATGCTGACAGGTATGCATGTTTATTTGCTCAATGTGTTTTGAGTGTGCAGGTTAAACAAGCTGAGCAAAATCAGAGGCATAATTTGTTCCATACAAAGGGAGTTGTGAAGGAACGTTCTGTTTGCGTCATCATAGATGCATGGAGCTGCAACAACTTGGCTAGAATGGAGATGGTGGAGAAGCTATCTCTCACCACAAGACCACATCCATATCCTTACTACATCCAATGGTTCAACAATAGCGGCAATGTTAAGGTAACACATACTGTTCGTGTGCATTTTAGTATCTCTACATATGCTGATTATGTTGATTGTGATGTGGTACCTATGCAAGCATGTTCATTATTACTTGGTAGACCATGGCAATTTGATAAAAATTATGTACACCATGGTAGAAACAATCAGTATACTCTTGTTCATAAGGACAAAAATATTACTTTGCTTCCTATGACTCCTGATTCCATTTTGAGAGATGATATTAATAGAGCTAATAAAGCAAAGCAGGAGCAAAATAAGAGTGAAAATCAGATTGTGGCAAAAGAATTTGAGCAACAAATGAAGCCTAATAATAAACTATCTAGTGCTGCTTATGAAATTAAATTGAAAAGTGCATGTTTACTTGCCACCAAATCTGATATTGATGATCTAGATTTTAGCAAATCTGTTTGCTATGCTTTTGTGTGCAAAGAGGCATTATTTTTATTCGAGCACATGCCTAACTCTTTGCCTCTTGCTGTCACTAACATTTTGCAGGAGTTCGCTGACGTCTTTCCACAAGACGTGCCACCGAGATTACCACCCATTTGAGGGATTGAGCATCAAATTGACTTAATTCCCGGTGCATCATTACCCAACCGTCCACCATATCGTACCAATCCAGAGGAGACGAAGGAGATCATGTGTCAAGTACAAGAGCTGCTCGACAAAGGTTATATACGTGAATCCCTTAGTCCTTGTGCTGTTCCTATCATTTTAGTGCCGAAAAAGGATGGTACGTCATGTATGTGCGTTGATTGTAGAGGCATTAATAATATTACTATTTGTTATTGTCATCCTATTCCTAGGCTACATGATATGCTTGATGAATTGAGTGGCTCTACAATATTCTCCAAAGTTGATTTGTGTAGTGGATACCATCAAATTCGTATGAAATTGGGAGATGAATGGAAAACAACATTTAAAACTAAGTTTGGATTATATGAGTGGTTAGTCATGCCTTTTGGGTTAACTAACGCACCTAGTACTTTCATGAGATTAATGAACGAAGTTTTGCGTGCTTTCATTGGACGATTTGTGGTAGTTTACTTTGATGACATATTGATTTATAACAAATATTTGTAGGAACATTTGGAACATTTACGTGCTATTTTTATTGCTCTACGTGGTGCATGTTTGTTTGGTAACCTTGGGAAGTGCACCTTTTGCACCGACCGAGTATCTTTTCTTGACTATGTTGTTACTCCATAGGGAATTGAAGTTGATAAAGCCAAGATTGAGGCTATTGAGAGTTAGCCGCAGCCCAAACTGGTCACACAAGTGAGGTGTTTCCTTGGCTCGCTGGTTTCTATAGGCGTTTTGTGAGAGATTTCAGCACCATTGCTGCACCTCCCAATGAGCTCACAAATAAGGATGTGCCTTTTGTTTGGGGTATTTTCGGTGTCAAAACCGGCGGCTCAGGTAGGGGGTCCCGAACTGTGCGTCTAAGATCGATGGTAATAGGAGACGAGGAACACAATGTTTACCCAGGTCCGGGCCCTCTCGATGGAGGTAAAACCCTACATCCTGCTAGATTAATATTGATGAGTATGGGGGTTACAAGAGTTGATCTACCTCGAGATCGTATGTTGTGGTCTAAACCCTACAGGTATGATGAGTAATATCATAATGATCTATTGACTAACCAGGCCTCGGCTTATATAACATACCAAAGGTTTAGGATAACAAGAGTCCTAGTCGAATACGTCGGTGGAGAGGAGTCCATGTCTTAATCACCAAGTCTTGTGGAATCTTCCTTGTATATGTCTTCGGATGTCCGAACTGGCCCATGAGTAAACGGCCATAGGGGTCCCCGGCCCAATCCAACTGATCGTGAGATGACGTGATGAGTAGCCCCTAGTCCAGGACACCGTCAGTAGCCCCCTGAACCGGTCTTCAAGTTGGGGATGCTCCTCGGTTCTTCCAAACTGTTCTTCGTCGTCGGTCGTCGGTCTTGAAAATTGGTTCAACAAATCTTCCCATCTTCTATCTTGAGGATTGCCGAGCTAAATCTGAAGATCTCACATGTCAGGTAGCCGAGGAGCCCTTTAAGTATTTGGCCTTTATCAATGCCTTGTAATTTTTATGCCACACCTCGGGTTTGAAGTTGCTCCCGGGTGGCAGTGTCCTCTTGCATCCGAGCTCCAACGCCGGACAATATTCGAGGTATCTTTTCCAGACGAGCACCAACACTAGATCGCTTCCGAGGTCCAATGCCATGCTGTATCCGAGCTCCAACGCTGGACTATGTCCAAGCTCCAACGCCAGACTATGTCCAAGCTCCAACATCGGACTATGTCCAAGCTCCTACGTCGGACTATGTCCAAGCTCCAACGCCGGATTATATCCGAGGTGTCATAGATCACCTTGGTTCAAAAAAGTTGAAGGAGTTTAGCCGAGCTTAATGCCGGAAATGCCCTCTATGGAGCCAGCCACTAGCGCCCGAGCTTTATGTCGGACTGCTTCCGAGGTGGTGCACCACCCCGACCGCGGGCCAATTTTTTGTCAATATTTTTGATTGGTGCAATTTATTCTCTGCCGAGATATATAGCCAGTAGCCCTGAAGGTGTGTATCGGTCTAAAACCCGAGATGCACCTGAAGGATGACATAAGACCGATGATCCCAGTAGCCGCTGATACTCAGGTTGATTTGCAAAATCAGTCTGAGGATCAACTCCTAGCTCGGCAGAATGCTTCGGGACACAAAAAGCGGTGTGCAAAGTCCTCGAGACTTAGGTTTGGTGCAGCCGACCAACCTGAGGTTCATAATCTCCTCGAAAATTATATCGCACTTCAATTTTCTGCACTGGATTGCCAATGCAGTAGCCCCTGAGACACTGGTCGGGTGGCAACACTAGATTAGGGGATCGATGTGCCCCTTTAATATTGGTAAATGATAAGCCCGAAGCCCAGTAGCCCCGAGCCTTAATGCGGACATGGGTGGCTGAATTAAGGATCGATATCCAGAGTAAAGTCACAAATTATGTGTAATGATTCTATGTATCCAATACTTCAAATTATTAATGCTCGGATCTGCATTGTACAAAACTTTGTTGACCGACCATCGGCTTCAACCTCTTCGGCCAGTAGCCAAGGAGTGTTTCCCTACTTTATAAAGCCTTTATAAGGGCAAAGATTTACGACAAACAAGGCAATTTAGCCAAACGGTTTTGTAAAGAAAGGTACGCAAAGAGATATGTTATATTACTATTTAACATAAGAAATATCTTCCAAAGAAAATAGTCCGCTATCGGTTCCTTTCTTTGGGTAGTCATGCTAAGCATGGTCATGAAACCTCATCTCTAATGTAAGAGCAAAATATTGAGGATTTAGTTTGGGAGGCCACATACTAGCCCCCGGTAGTGTTTGGCGACAGTCGAGGTCAAGCCGTAAACACTTCGGCCAATGCTATGAATGGCCCGTCATTTAACACGGGGTGACCTCTATCGATCTTATAGTTTAATACAGTTATCGGATCGCTGACCAGTTTGTGCTTATTGTGACAGCCAGTTTTCGGCTTTCTCCACTGAGGCGCTTAACCATGCTAGCTGGAAGCACAATCACAGTGGTTCTCCCTTTGCGCACCTAGCCGAACAAAGTGGAACGTAGGAGGCAAGCACAGGAGCCGGGCAACCCAACTATTGACCGAAGACACAATTCAAAATCGATGCATATATAGCAATATCCGAGAATGTTTTTGCCGAATCTCTAAAGGTGTCAGGCGCTGCACTGCGAGACTTATGCTGAAAACACACAAATAGTTTAAAAGTGCCATAAGCTTGGAAAACCAAAAAACATCAGTAAAAACTTAACGTCCGAACAAGATCAAGTGTTCGGTGCCAATCCAAAATTTGGAAAAGAATGTGCTTCTGTCGTGCTTTAACATGACACACCCGGTAAAAAAACTTCACGCGGGTCCGCCTACGACTTCAAGCTCATTATCCCAAAGGCGGAGTACTTCTCCGAGGTCAGTTTAGCAAACTAAACTTGAGCGGCTTTTATAGAGAAGACAGGCCATCCGGCTATTGACCATACACTCGAGTCGAAAAAGGAGCGGTAGAAAAAGACTTTGCAACGACCAAGAAGAAAACACATTTACTATAAAACAGCTCATATAAATTTTAAGAGCCCCCAAGTGACTTGGGTAAAATAATTTTATGTATAATGATTGTATGTACCGATGTACTTATATCATATCTGTGCTCACCTGAACTTTAAACACGTCTTAACCGACCGTAGGCTTCTCCCTCATCGGTCAAGGACCGAAAAGTGTCATGTACTCCGCCTGTCGAAAGCATCGATGGTGTTTCTGATAACCAGGCAATCATGCCATAAGGGTGTAACAGACAAAGCGCGCTCAGGGAACTTATGCTATATTACTGACGAAGTGTAAGAAGCATCTTCGAAGAAAATAGTACCTCCACCGATACCTTTCTTCGGTGCTCATTGTTACTATGACACTTGTGTAATAGATTTTTTGTACTCATGAGTTCCGTTGTGTGCCGGCCATTATTGAAAACAGTAAGAGCGCTAGCTTTCGGCTTCACCCAGTCTAAGGTACTAACTCGGATGACCCGGTAGTAACAATCACAGAGGTGCTCCCTTTACCGCCTAGACGAACAATCGGGAACATAGGGGTAAGCACAGGAGCCAGGCAACCCAGCTTGCGAAACACTTAAGTCAACTTGGTGCATATTGTGGCGTAATACACGAACAAGGAACGAAGCCGTACAAGTATAATCATATGCAATAGGAAAGGCTTCATAAATGAAGCCCCCATGTAAATGGGGTATTAGAATTTGTGTGTCACAAACAAAGGTTTGACAAGGAATTTTGTCAGAAATAGCTTTTTTCCAAAAAGTATAATGCTTGGTTGAACCGAACAAAATTTAAAACTGAAAGTTTTTGAGCATGAAAGTGACTTAGCTGGTTAATGTGCTCGATGTTGATGACGCAGGCCGAGATTGTGGCGGGACGAGATCCCAGCCCCCAAGACGATCCCGAGATGTCTGAGCAAAGAGCTCGGCTTGATTAAGTGGTGACGCAACATAGTCGATGGGCGAGGTGAAAACCCCAGTCGGACCGCGGTGACGTAGCAGGCCGGTAGTGTGACGCCGAAGCCCCCAGCGCGTGTTAATGAAGTGATGATGAAGCCCCCAGTCCAGCAGAGGTGATGCGGTAGGTCGGCAAGGTGACGACAGAACCCCCACATCAACACATTGGTGCGCCAAGGTAATAGCGCTTCCCGGCCGAAATCATTTACCTGTGCACAAAAAAATAGTGCAATCCGGAGATAATAATAATGATAATAATAATGAAAAATCTCTGCATAATTGATTTAAGCAAAGTGAATAATAAAAGAAGTAAGGCCCGTGTGCCGAACACTCGATGAGGTAGAGCTCTCTCAGTGATGCCAAAGTCCTCGAGGCAACTGAACATGTCGGTATGGCGATTCGACCAACAAGGTTATCATGCGAGCCGATTTATGCCGATTGGGACAACGACGTCGGTTTGCCGAAGTGACCGCGTGACGCACTCGAAGTCGATCACCTACACACATAAAATAGTGCGGTCCAAAAAGTACAATTTCTTTTCGTAAAAATAATTTATTGAAAGAGATGTGGCTTGGCGCCAAAGTCAATGTCGATGCAGGGCATCGGCGTGACGTAGTGAAGGCATGGCAAAGCCTGACTTCACAGCCCGGTTAGAGTTCCGGATGCGGCATTCGCCGAACTATATACGGAAACTTACCGAACCACCACACAACTGTTGTTAATGTGGCCACCATTTGATAGACCTTTGTACAGATGATGAAACAAACCAGAGTACTAATTCCTTGGGAAAAATAAACCCAAGCAAGAAAAAAATACTAGGATTAATAGCACCTGCTTCATCTGTTGTAGCAATCTGGAGAAAGGTTACTCCCAAAATTGGGGCTTGATCTGCACACCCATCGCCTGATGGGTGATGAAGCGGTGGCATGGCGATGCTGGCAAAGGTTGGCTCGCCGAGGAAAAGCCCCTGGTCCAGCTAATGTGATGAAGCTGGTCGGCTGGTGACGGCGAAGTCTCCGAAGTAAGTTGATGAAGAGATGGTGAAGCCCTCGGTCTAGCCGAGGAGACGGAGCAGGTCGGTAAGAAGACGTTGCCGCTGCCGTGTCAGCCGAGGTGTTGAAGCAGTTCGGCGTGATGGACATCGGCTTGAAGAAGCAACAGTGTGGCCATGCCGACGCAGGTTGTAACTTGTGACGCGGCCAATGCCGGTTTGATGAAGTGACCATGCGGCGATGCCTGTGTGCCCGCTCCGTGTAATATGTGGGGCGGCGATGTTGGTGATGATTTATCCTTGATGATTCCGAACTCTTGTCCGCTCGCCGAGATAATGATCCGAAGAAGTTGAGCTCGGCTCAAAAGGTGACGACATGTCTAGCGCAGGTCGGCAGCCATGGAGCAATATTGCCGGACTGGTTTGACACCAGCATGATAGTGAGAATTACATCAGAGGAGGTTTAAAATTTTACGGGCACGTGTTTACAAAAAAAGCACAATACCCTAGTTGAAATTCCTCTAAGAAGGTTGTCCCATATCACGTTCATAAAGAAACATGAATTCGGGTCGGATCCGTATTCGCGCAGAAAACAGACCCGAAAAGTGATGTACTAATCGGAAGGTTCCAGGAGTTTGGACGGTCGGATCGCGCTAAAATTTCGAGGGGTGTTAGATATAGGAATTCCTCAGCCGATCAAAGGTTGGATCTTCCAAAGGACGTCCGAGCTAGGTGCTGGAGACCACTCCCTAAACTCGTCCAGATTCCCGTCCAGATTTGACAAGGCTCCGGTATATCGTAGATTGCCGGAGATTCCTCCATCGGAACTCGATGAAATGATGCATGGTTGTTGTAGACTCAATTCCGCACAATTCCTCCAAAGGGATAGTCAAAGCGATGCTCTAAGAGGTGGTGGCAGCGGATACAAGTTTGTTGTTCAGAAAAATAGCACGGTCGCCCGAGGGCAATGTTGACGTTGAGCCCCCGAGCTCCATGGATGATTCCTCCATGATCTTGATAGAGATCAGAGTTGATGTTGACAAAGGCCCTCGTCCGAACATGATGATTGGAGGTGGGGCATAGTCCTCGGTCAAGCCAAGGTGACCAGTCGAGGCGGCGACAAGGGAAGAATAGCCTCCGGAGGTTGAGGTGTTCTTGTGAGTAGGCTCTCGATCGGGTTGGATCGAGCTAAGGCGTGTCTCCCAGATCCGATCCCCTCTACTATGGTGGCTAGCTCTACTTATATAGGCCCTGGTCCTCTTCCCAAATATCAAGCGGGAAGGGAGCCAACAATGGCGGGCTAATTTGATGGGGGACAGCTAGTACAAGCTATCCTGACAAAAGTGGTCTTCGCCTGCCAAAAGCTCTGGTGGTGACGTCGTCTTGGGCTCCACGATGACCTCCATCTTGCCGTCCTCCTGGTCTTGGTCTCGTTGCACCAATATAGCAACCTTTGCCTGATGTCTCGGTGCTCTTCGCCTGCGCTAGCCTCCTTGGCACCAAAGAGGAAACAAGGACGCTGTGCGCGCTGGTGCCCGCCTGGTGCCCGCCTGGTATCGTGCGTCATGGCTCACATCACGAGGGCCTCGTGAGGTTTGCCCCGCCTTGATATCTCTTCTCCTCGTGAGCCTGCTCGGCTAGGCCACTCCATAGGAGGTCTTGCATCGTCCGCCTCACGAGGCTTGGACCCTCGCGAGGGTCTTGGATGCTTTGTTGGTGAAGATGGGCCATACAGCCTGCTGGATCCGCCACGCCGTGGGCCGTAGGCAGGCATGTCTGGGGACCCCCATTCCCAGGACGCCGACAGTAGCCCCCGGGCCCAAGGTGCGCTTGGGCTTGGCTTCGCTGCGAAGCAAAGGGCCAAGTACGGAGCACTGCAGGCCCCAAAAGCCTGCGGCCTCAATTGATGTGTGGTGGATGATTGGACGTGGGCGTCTCCGCTTCCCCATGTTGCCTCGGGAACTGCTCGTGTTGTCAAGTCCTGCTCCATGCAAGGAAAACCATCATTACCTGCGATCATGGGAGATGCCGGTTGGCCTTCCCTTGCTATAAATGGGGAGTGGGGCGGAGCCCCCGTTGCCCATCTCTTCCTCGCTTGCTTGCCTCTTCCTCCTTGCTCCACTGCCAACAACAATGGCACCCATCAGAAAGTTTTCTACTGAAGTGAAAGGAAAGGCTCCCCACGATGATCCAGGGCCTCTTCCGCTAAAGAAGAGGTCGATCCATCGCCGTGATGAGGCGGCGATGCAGGTGGTGTCGAGGCCTTGGTGCGAGCGGCCTCCTCCGGGGTACCCGCTGCCCGAGAACGCCCGAGCCGAGGGCTCGGGGGGACGAAGTGACGAGCAGTGCCGCCCACACCGCATTCAGGGTCGCTGTGCCACGGCGATGCGTGCCGTCGCCCCTGGGGTTCACGCCGCTGACTCCTCGCGCGAGTTGGTGCTGTGTGCGCCGATGCCTCCGAGCTCCTGGATCTGCTTCCCACGGTTCTTTTCTCCGTCCTGATGCCGCCGAGGGGGCCTCTCGAGCTCTGGCTGCAGCACGCCGACAACAGCGCTCCGGCGACCGGAGCGGAGATTGAAGTGGTCCCCACCGGCAAGATCTTCATGACGCGCGGCTGGGGCGAGATCGCGCGGGTCTGCCGTGCGAGGGGCGCCCTCGCGATCCACTTTGCATACGATGGCGTCTCCACGCTTTTCTTCAAGGTCTTCGATGCTGAGGGCCGCCGCCTAGAGTGCTGCTCCAGAGAGGAGCGTGAGTGTAACGCCCTTGATGCGGTTATATCTCCCACGTGTCGAAGCACGACTTAGAGGCATAACCGCATTGAAAGCAATGTCGCAAGTGAGGTAATCTTCGCAAACAACCCATGTAATACAATAGGGGAAAAGATACATAGTTGGCTTACAATCGCCACTTCACACAATTACATGAATAAAGCATTACATCATCTAAATACAATCAAGGTCCGACTACAGAACCAAAATAAAAGAAGAACCCCAAATGCGACAAGGTCCCTGATCGACTCCAACTGGGCTTCACTACTGATCAACTAGAACGAAACAACACAAAGTACAAAATCTTCATCGAGCTCCTCCTTGAGCTTGGTTACGTCATCTGCACGGACTCATCGGCACCTGCAAGCTGGTTTTGGAAGTAACTGTGAGTCATGGGGACTCAACAATCTCACACCCTCGCGATCAAGACTATTTAAGCTTATAGGTAAGGTAAATGGTATGAGGTGGAGCTACAGCAAGCGACTAGGATATATGGTGGCTAACATACACAAATAAGAGCGAGAAGAGAAGGCAAAAGCACGGTCAAGAAACTATGATCAAGAAGTGATCCTAGAACAACCTACGTCAAGAATAACTCCAACACCGTGTTCACTTCCCGGACTCCGCCGGAAAGAGACCATCACGGTTACACACACGGTTGATGTATTTTAATTAAGGTCAACTTCAGGTTTTCTACAACCAGGCGTTAACAAATTCCCATCTGCCCATAAACGCGGGCACGGCTTTCGAAAGTTCAAATCCCTGCAGGGGTGTCCCAACTTAGCCCATAACAAGCTCTCACGGTCAACGAAGGATATTCCTTATAGCGGGAAGACCCGATCAGACTCGGAATCCCGGTTACAAGACATTTCGACAATGGTAAAACAAGACCAGCAAAGCCACCCGAATGTGCCGACAAATCCCAATAGGAGCTGCACATATCTCGTTCTCAGGGCACATCGGATGAGCAAGACGTCGGGTAAGCCAGCCCAGAGTTGCCCCTGGTAGCCTCCGACATCGCTCAGTTGGACCAACACTCAGAGGAGCACTGGCCCGGGGGGGGGGGTTAAAATAAAGATGACCCTTGAGTCTGCAGAACCCAAGGGAAAGAAAAGGCTAGGTGGCGAATGGTAAAACCAATGTTGGGCCTTGCTGGAGGAGTTTTATTCAAGGCGAACTGTCAAGGGGTTCCCAATATAACCCAACCGCGTGAAGAACGCAAAATTCCGGGAACATAGCACCGATATGACAGAAACTAGGGCGGCAAGAGTGGAACAAAACACCAGGCATAAGGCCGAGCCTTCCACCCTTTACCAAGTATATAGATGCATTAATTAAATAAGAGATATTGTGATATCCCAACAAAATATCCATGTTCCAACATGGAACAAGCTCCAATCTTCACCTGCAACTAACAACGCTAAAAGAGGGGCTGAGCAAAGCGGTAACATAGCCAAACAATGGTTTGCTAGGACAAGGTGGGTTAGAGGCTTGGTTCAACAATATGGGAGGCATGATAAGCAAGTGGTAGGTATCGCAGCATAGGCATAGCAAAAGAGCGAGCAACTAGCAAGCAAAGATAGAAGTGATTTTGAGGGTATGGTCATCATGCCTGAAATCTCGCAAGGAAGAAGAACGAGTCCATGAAGAAGGCAAACTGACGTAGTCGAACGGTTCCTCACAAACGTGATGTTATCGGAACCAACCCGAAGAAGCCACACTGGAAAGAAGCAAACAATCATGGTAAACAACCACCACATAAGCATGGCAGGATGCACAAACAATTATGATGCATGTCCGGTTTAATGAAGCATGGCATGGCAAAGCGCACAAACAACACTACAAGTTAACTGGAGCTCAATATGCAACGGGTTGCATATTGACGGAGCACCACATGCCTTATTTAGTTCTCTCTCGTTTATGTACTCAACAAAATTAAATGTAGGTTAGCATGGCAAGGGGTGAAGCACAACAAAACTACCTATCTAGGCAAGTTTAAATGAGGCCGGAAACAACGAACAACAATTCCGGTAAAACCCCATATCCATATATTAGGTTTGGTGCTGTTCTACCCTAAACCAAATTTTATAGTTGTTAAACATGCAAAGCAAGTAGACCATGTTAAACTAGGCATTTTTCCACCCCATTTACATATAAAGATTATTCAATTCCGAGTTACGTTTAAATAGTTATGAATTAAAGCATTTTAACAAGCTATATGAGCAAATTTAAACGAACATCATTTTAGACATTTTAAATATGGATGAAAGTGGCATATTATTAAACTAGATGAAATTCTAAGCATTTTTCGTATTAAGTTTGTTTTAATATGATGCATTGTTTGTAAGTAATAAAATGCATGAAGTTTGAGGGCTTTACTGCAATTCTGATGTCTCTGGAAAAATACTAAAAACGCAGAGGCAGGAAAAAAAAGGATATGGGCCGAATCTGAGATCTGACCCAACTGCGGAAAAAATAACAGAAAAAAAAGGAGGGCGCAATGGGGTTGGCCTCACCATGGGCCAAGGCCCAATCGGTGGGAGGAGGAGGCCTGGCGCTGGCTTGCGGCTGGGCTGGGCTAGCGAAGGGGAGGCAGGCTGGGCCTCTGGTGATCGAGGGAAGGCAGCCCAGGCGCGGTCTTGAGCGAGGCGCGGTTAACGTGGCGAGCGGCTGCGCTCTGCTCGTTGCAGAGGAAGAAGAGCTAGATGCAGGGGCTTGACCGGCAGCGGGACTTGCAGAAGGGCGGCGCGATGGGCAGCGGCGGTAGACCAAGGCGAATCAAGGTGGTCCAGGACGGCGGGATCCGGGCTTGGGGCGTCCAATCCGGCCGGAGGCGCGTGGAATGAGGGCGGCAGGAGCTCGAAGAAGAACCTGCAGCCTCTGGCGTGGTACTCCTGACGGGACTCCGGCGAGGCGGCGTCGGAGATGGCCTGCAGACGACCGGATCCGTGGGCACGTCCAGAGTCGACGAGAGAGGTGGTCGAATGAGACGGCAGCGGTCGATGGAGGTCAAAGCGGCAGTGCGATGGCGCTCCTGTACAGAGAAAGAGAGAAAGAGAGATCGTGAGACGAGAGGGAGACACAGAGGAAAAAGGGAAGGGCAGGGGGCGGCCTGGCAGTGGTGGTTCCGGTAGAGCTCCGCCGAGGTCGGGCACCGGTCGTCCAGCACAGGAGGTAGCCGGTCTCCAGCGACGGTGAGATGCTAGGCGAGGAGGCGCTCGGGGCTGCGGGCGATGGGTGGAACTGCGGGGCTGCGGAAGGCTCTCTGGGCCGTCGGATCTAAGATCTGACGGTCCAGATCGAGTGGGGGTTGGCTGGTGGATCTGGCCAAGTGGAAGCAGGGGACTGGGCGCATGCGGATTGCGAGGAGAGAGTAGCGGCGGTTGCGGGGTAGGGGTAGGAGCTAGGCTAGGGTTTGGTTTAGCCATATTTGGTATGTAGGTGGACTATGTATACAGAGAAGAGGGGAGTTTGGATCATCCGATTAAAATTGGATGATCGAGATAAAATAGGTTAGATGGACCAAACAAATAACCGAAGATATGTTAGAGATGTTTGGGGATGATCCGGACACAGCGGTAACGACTGTCCGGGTCGGGTCCGGGACAAATTTTGGACGCGCGCGGGAGGAGGTCCGCGGGCAGACGAGAGAGGTTAGGTACGGCCTGGCAGTGAGAGTTAGTGCAGAAGGCAGAGGGCTGAGAAGAGAGAAGAGGAGAGGCCCGGCGACTGTTTCCGGAGACCGAAAACGTCCGACGTTTTGACCGACTATAATGTCGCTATAGTTATCCGTTGGGGCGTCAAACGGACTCTGAACGCGATGAAACTTGGCAGGCGGTCTACTAACAACAAAACAACACCGCACGCCAACTCTCATCCCATTCCGAGAACATTATCTGGCCACTTATAAAAATAATATTCAGACGTGCCGCGGGCGCGTGCAAGTGTATCTGGGCTCAGAACGGACAACGGAGAGAACGAGGAGGCCGAGACGGATGCAAGTTTCGAAAACAGGATGATGCAATGCACATGATGGCATAATGAAAAGCAACACGCAAGCAAATGACATGGCAACGCCGGCGAATAACTGGAGGACACCAGGCACATCGGTCTCGGGGTGTTACAACACTCCACCACTACGAGAGGAAAAAACGGAAGAGAACAAGAAGAGGTAAAACTAAGTTGCTTCTTTGACAAACGAGTGAAACCAAAGAACCTTGAGAGGTTGAACAAATTGAAAGAAAGAATACCACGGAGATGAACGAAGTTGAAAACACTCCGTTAGAAAAGAGGAACAAGGAAGAACAAAATCGTATAGCACTCCGGTTGAAAAGAGATGCAAGACTTGATAGGATGAAAAGGACTTGAGCAAAAGGGGCACAACACTCCGGTTAAATGGATAGGCATGAAAATAACATGATCTTTGACAAAACGAGATGATGGGTTGAAAAGAGCAACATCACAATGCCTCCGGAACAAAAGAATAGAGGATAGATAATTGAAATAGGAGAATGGAGAAGAAAACGCCAATTTCTGCCACAAAAGAGTGTGAACAGGCATCCTTAGGGGAAGGGTCAAACGGAGTTGTTGGAAAAAAACACCAACAAAAGAATACGCTTGATATGGTCTTATGGAATACATCTCAAATTATGAGGTGACAACCTGCCACTCACGGAAACGATAGATTGGATTGATATCAACAAGGAGATGAGATGCTTATATCACCGGAAGGATAAATGAAGAAATTGGGTCATATATAAGCACCATAAATAGCAACAATCCTTAGGGAAGACTTTAGGTGAAATATAACCCAAGATAACTCCGATGACGATATTGATGGATTTTAAAATACCTCATTCTTAACAACATGTGAATCATGAAACATGAACTCAAATTATCAAGAATGACATAATACCACCTCCAATGATACGTTAGAAAGAGTTGCACTCCGGATAGCAAGATGAAGAATACTTGAGCTCCTCTGAAAAGAATGTTGATGAACACTTCGAAAAGGAATTAAATCCTTGATGAACCATCATGTAGAACCTCCATTAAGAACTCCGGTAAACAAAAGGATAACGAAAGGAAGGAGAACTAGAAAACTCAAGGTGAAACCTTGTAATGATTAGATGGATCCTCGCGACGAGATAAAACGGAAAACCTCGGAACTCCGGAAAAGAAAGATGAAACAATTGAAATAGAGAATTTGAAGAACCTCCGGAATAAGGAATTAATCATTACGATGAAACAAGAATAAGAATTACATTATGCTTATCCTTCACCAATTAAATTGATGACAATGAATGGATTTGGCATATTGCTTATTCTCGTAGACAGGATTAATATATATATAGCGCAAACTTGAGAATGCCTTCAACGAAACACCGGTAGAATTGAAACCACGAATGAATTGATAAGGAAGAGAAATCTTGAACGAACCACCGTAAGAATTAAAAATGAATGAAGTAAAGGGATGAATCATCAGGTAAGAATTGTGAAATGAACGAAGATACTTGAGACAATCTAGATACATGAGAACGAAGGGATCACAGACTGATTAGAGATCACTTGAACGATGCACCGGTAGAATTGGAGAACCATAGCTGAAAGCCGAGAATGAATAAATCTCAGATGATGGGCTCCGGATAATCAAACTGAACAGAATCTTGAATTGCTCTGGATAGGTGAAAAGAATTCTCACGATCGAAAACAATTATGAGAGGATGGCAACAAGCTAGAATCACTAATCTCTGAGAGAACGGATAAGATATGGAGGAAAAACTCTTCTTCGGTCTTCCAAATCCGAGAAAGACGACGAGAAACACCACCAAGAATTGTTGAGGCACTCCGGAATGAAGAATGGAAAAGGTTGAGCCAACGATGAAAGAATTTGAAAGATCAAGGAGAAAGGCATTTAACTGATGATAACTCATTCTTACGTCAAACTTGGAAAAGAATTTGAGAGTAACTCCGGAAGAATAAGAAGAGTCAGGTAAGATCCTGGAAAAAGACCTGTGGGTTAGAGCCCACTCAAAAGAAACACCGTAGAACGATTGCTTGGAAGAGAGATTTGCACCGGTTAAATAAAATGACTTGAATGAGATAACAACCTCGAAATAACTTGAATGGATCGAGAATGTAACCGTGAGTCTTCTGAGATATCTTCAGCACTCCAGAACAATTGAAAAACGAGAAGTGAATGATAAAGAGGTGCACCAGCATGAGAAGGTATTTGAAACGAGGAAAAAGGGATATAATCGACAAATCTTGACTTGAATCCACCGGAGAAGAAAAGAATGAAGAAAGATGAACTTCAAGCTCCGTTAGAATCTTCATGAGAATCACCGGGTACGAACATTCAAAGACAAGACTGAAGAGACTTCACACGAATAAAATGGATACTAGATTGAGATATAAGAGTCTTCGGAGAATACAAGGGAGGGAGGGCGGGAAAAACAAAGGCAACCTGGGACGAATGAAACAAACACCATTGAGATGAACTGATAATTGATCTTGCGAATGTGATAAATATAGGAACATCTTGAAGAGAATCGCACCGGCTGACAAGGATTGACAAGAAAAACTCGATGATCGAGAAGGATTAGTATTCACATGAGAACACCGATTAAGAAAAGGCATGGAATCAACATTTGACTTCGTAGCAACTCGAATACCACATCTCAAAACAAACAAGGATTGGCTTGCAGAATAAGCCGGAACAAACATATGATAGAGATTTCGTCCGAAGTTTTCGTGGTGGGGCCTACACGGGCTCGATCGTGCAGCACCATCATGTACAAGGCAGTGCACATGACATACGAAGCGTCCTCGAGTCGGCATAGCCAAGGACTCTTTAAGACACAACGATACCACTGTAAAACCAACCGTGGATAGGCGGACCACTAGACGTCGAACCCCAATTTCGTATCATACATCTGTCGGAAAGATATCCTAAGAGCTACTTGAATTCCCACTTATAAACTCCCGAACCTTTCCGGTTATGCAATCAGGTATTGGGATACAGGGTAAGCATAATATCTCACCCAAACTAACAAATCCTACATCCAGCTGTATCCATCCTTCAACACATAACCAAGAAAAACTTCGGAAATCATCTACCTCAACCTTCGAAAAGCATCCGTTATACAAGTTATGGCAATAATCCTGAACTCCCGCCCCGGTACTGGGTGGCGTCGAGGTTATCTCACCAACAACTGCATAAAAGAGATTTTCGATGTCGGCGAAACTAAACTCAAGTATTCCAGAAATGCAACGATAAAATTGTGATGACAACACCTCGGAGTCAACTCCCCGAGACACTGCCACAACCCCTAAATGACAGGAGGCACCAAGAACAATGTTCTCGTCACAAAACCATCGGAACGATTCCAAGATACCCGCGTGATCCTAAAATTTTTTTTAATGAAATTTGGGAAGAGAAGAGTCAAAACTCTACGTCAGGATGCCTTACCAGAGCGACGAAGCGACTGGGGAGTAAAAAGAATTCCTAAACTCTCCGATATATAATTCCTAAATGACTCAAAACATTTTTTCTAGACTAAACTCGTCCGCTAATTCGATCAAGCAGTGGGGGCTCCTAAGGTCGGGGAAGGCTCTGATTACAAACTTGTAACGCCCTCGATGCGGCTATATCTCCCACGTGTCGAAGCACGACTTAGAGGCATAACCGCATTGAAAGCAATGTCGCAAGTGAGGTAATCTTCACAAACAACCCATGTAATACAATAGGGGAAAAGATACATAGTTGGCTTACAATCGCCACTTCACACAATTACATGAATAAAGCATTACATCATCCAAATACAATCAAGGTCCGACTACAGAACCAAAATAAAAGAAGAACCCCAAATGCGACAAGGTCCTCGATCGACTGGGCTTCACTACTGATCAACTAGAACAAAACAACACAAAGGACAAGATCTTCATCGAGCTCCTCCTTGATCTTGGTTGCGTCATCTGCACGGACTCATCGGCACCTGCAAGCTGGTTTTGGAAGTAACTGTGAGTCACGGGGACTCAGCAATCTCACACCCTCGCGATCAAGACTATTTAAGCTTATAGGTAAGGTAAAAGGTATGAGGTGGAGCTGCAGCAAGCGACTAGCATATATGGTGGCTAACATACGCAAATGAGAGCGAGAAGAGAAGGCAAAAGCACGGTCGAGAAACTATGATCAAAAAGTGATCCTAGAACAACCTACGTCAAGTATAACTCCAACACCGTGTTCACTTCCCGGACTCCGCCGGAAAGAGACCATCACGGTTAGACACGCGGATGATGTATTTTAATTAAGGTCAACTTCAGGTTTTCTACAACCAGGCGTTAACAAATTCCCATCTGCCCGTAAACGCGGGCACGGCTTTTGAAAGTTCAAATCCCTGCAGGGGTGTCCCAACTTAGCCCATAACAAGCTCTCACGGTCAACGAAGGATATTCCTTATAGTGGGAAGACCCGATCAGACTCGGAATCCCGGTTACAAGACACTTCAACAATGGTAAAACAAGACCAGCAAAGCCACCCGAATGTGCCAACAAATCCCAATAGGAGCTGCACATATCTCGTTCTCAGGGCACATCGGATGAGCAAGACGTCGGGTAAGCCAGCCCAGAGTTGCCCCTGGTAGCCTCCGACATCGCTCAGTTGGACCAACACTCAGAGGAGCACTGGCCCGGGGGGGTTAAAATAAAGATGACCCTTGAGTCTGCAGAATCCAAGGGAAAGAAAAGGCTAGGTGGCGAATGGTAAAACCAATGTTGGGCCTTGCTGGAGGAGTTTTATTCAAGACGAACTGTCAAGGGGTTCCCATTATAACCCAACCGCGTGAGGAACGCAAAATCCGGCAACATAACACCGATATGACGGAAACTAGGGCGGCAAGAGTGGAACAAAACACCAGGCATAAGGCCGAGCCTTCCACCCTTTACCAAGTATATAGATGCATTAATTAAATAAGAGATATTGTGATATCCCAACAAAATATCCATGTTCCAACATGGAACAAGCTCCAATCTTCACCTGCAACTAACAACGCTATAAGAGGGGCTGAGCAAAGTGGTAACGTAGCCAAACAACGGTTTGCTAGGACAAGGTGGGTTAGAGGCTTGGTTCAACAATATGGGAGGCATGATAAGCAAGTGGTAGGTATCGCAGCATGGGCATAGCAAAAGAGCGAGCAACTAGGAAGCAAAGATAGAAGTGATTTCGAGGGTATGGTCATCTTGCCTGAAATCCCGCAAGGAAGAAGAACTAGTCCATGAAGAAGACAAACTGGCGTAGTCAAACGGTTCCTCACAAACGCGAAGTTATCGGAACCAACCCGAAGAATCCACGCCAGAAAGAAGCAAACAATCATGGTAAACAACCACCACATAAGCATGGCATGATGCACAGACAATTGTGATGCATGTCCGGTTTAATGAAGCATGGCATGGCAAAGTGCACAAACAATACTACAAGTTAAGTGGAGCTCAATATGCAACGGGTTGCATATTGACAGAGCACCACATGCCTTATTTAGTTCTCTCTCGTTTATGTACTCAACAAAATTAAATGTTGGTTAGCATGGCAAGGGGTGAAGCACAACAAAACTACCTATCTAGGCAAGTTTAAATGAGGCCGGAAACAACGAACAACAATTCCGGTAAAACCCCATATCCATATATTAGGTTTGGTACTGTTCTGCCCTAAACCAAGTTTTATAGTTGTTAAACATGCAAAGCAAGTAGACCATGTTAAACTAGGCATTTTTCCACCCCATTTACATATAAAGATTATTAAATTCCGAGTTACGGTTAAATAGTTATGAATTAAAGCATTTTAACAAGCTATATGAGCAAATTTAAACAAACATCATTTTAGACATTTTAAACATGGATGAAAGTGGCATATTATTAAACTAGATGAAATTCTAAGCATTTTTTGTATTAAGTTTGTTTTAATATGATGCATTGTTTGTGAGTAATAAAATGCATGAAGTTTGAGGGCTTTACTGCAATTCTGCTGTCTCTGGAAAAATACTAAAAACGCAGAGGTAGGAAAGAAAAGGATATGGGCCGAATCTGAGATCTGACCCAACTGCGGAAAAAAAGAACAGAAAAAAAGGAGGGCGCAATGGGGTTGGCCTCACCATGGGCCAAGGCCCATTCGGTGGGAGGAGGGAGGCCTGGCGCTGGCTTGCGGCTAGGCTGGGCTAGCGAAGGGGAGGCAGGCTGGGCCTCTGGTGATCGAGGGAAGGCAGCCCAGGCACGGTCTTGAGCAAGGCGCGGTCAACGGGGCGAGCGGCTGTGCTCTGCTCGTTGCAGAGGAAGAAGAGCTCGATGTAGGGGCTTGACCGGCAACGGGACTTGCAGAAGGGCGGCGCAATGGGCAGCGGCGGTAGACCAAGGCGAATCAAGGTGGTCCAGGACGGCGGGATCCGGGCTTGGGCGTCCAATCCGGCCGGAGGCGCGTGGAATGAGGGCGGCAGGAGCTCGGAGAATAACCTGAAGGCTCAGGCGTGGTGCTCCTGACGAGACTCCGGTGAGGCGGCGTCGGAGATGGCCTGCAGACGACCGAATCCGTGGGAACGTCCAAAAACGATGAGGGAGGTGGTCGAACGATACGGCAGCGGTCGATGGAGGTCAAAGCGGCAGTGCCATGGCGCTCCTGTACAGAGAAAGAGAGAAAGAGAGATCATGAGATAAGAGGGCGACAGAGAGGAAAAAGGGAAGGGCAGGGGGCGGCCTGGCAGTGGTGGTTCCGGTAGAGCTCCGCCGAGGTCGGGCACCGGTCGTCCAGCATAGGAGGTCGCCGGTCTCCAGCGACGGTGAGATGCTAGGCGAGGAGGCGCTCGGGGCTGCGGGCGATGGGTGGAACTGCAGGGCTGCGGAAGGCTCTCTGGGCCGTCAGATCTGAGATCGGATGGTCCAGATCGAGTGGGGGTTGGCTGGTGGATCTGGCCAAGTGGAAGCAGGGGACTGGGCGCATGCGGATTGCGAGGAGAGAGTGGCGGCGACTGCGGGGTAGGGATAGGAGCTAGGCTAGGGTTTGGTTTAGCCATATTTGGTATGTAGGTGGACTATATATAGAGAGAAGAGGGGAGTTTGGATCAACCAATTAAAATTGGATGATCGAGATAAAATAGGTTAGATGGACCAAACAAATAACTGAAGATATGTTAGAGATGTTTGGGGATGTTCCGGACAAAGCGGTAACGACTGTCCGGGTCGGGTCCGGGATAGATTTCGGACGCGCCCGGGAGGAGGTCCGCGGGCAGACGAGAGAGGTTAGGTAGGGCCTGGCGGTGAGAGTTAGTGCAGAAGGCAGAGGGCTGAGAAGAGAGAAGAGGAGAGGCCCGGCGACTGTTTCCGGAGACCGAAAACGTCCGACATTTTGACCGACTATAATGTCGCTATAGTTATCCGTTGGGGCGTCAAACAGACTCTGAACACGATGAAACTTGGCAGGCGGTCTACTAACAACAAAACAACACCGCACGCCAACTCTCATCCCATTCCGATAACATTATCCCGCCACTTATAAAAATAATATTCGGACATGTCGCAGGCGCGTGCAAGTGTATCTAGCCTCAGAACGGACAACGGAGAGAACGAGGAGGCTGGGACGGATGCAAGTTTCGAAAACATGATGATGCAATGCACATGATGGCATGATGAAAAGCAACACGCAAGCAAATGACATGGCAACACCGGCGAATAACTGGAGGACACCTGGCACATCTGTCTCGGGGTGTTACAGTGAGGTTGACGTGCGTCCCGTTCGCGGCCACTCCAGCAACAACAGCCCTTGGGAGTCCAGCAGCTCTCCTGAGATCTATGAGACTCCGGAGACGAGCGACGACAGCTACGTGCCCCGAGCTCTCGCCGCGCTCGGAGCAGAGCTGCAGCGTCCGGCCTCACCGCCGCTGATCTGGATGGGGTTGGCGCCGGCCTCCCATGGCCCACTATTGATGATGGCATCCACCACGGAAGGATGTAGATAGGATTCCCCTTAGTATCGACTTTTGTTTCCTGCAATGAATCATGAATTACCCCGTGGGGGCATGTAAGGGTCCGTAATGTCCTTTGTGCTTATCTTCCCTATTATGAGAATTTGGTGAACGCATGTCCCGTTAAGGCTCGGTCCCCCCTTTCTTTCCTCGCGATAGCTTGTTGCTCTACACTGACAGGTCCCGGTCCCCAGGCAGGCTACAGCCATCGCTGGTATGCCAGGTTGCGTGCCGTGGTCAAGGCGAGGTGGTGTGCGGCCCGAGGTCCAATAAGAGCCCCTGAGTCGCAATGCTCAGGAGGTCCCCCTTAGCGCTCAAGCAGCCATTGTAAGGCGAGAAAGGGAGTTGACGTGGCCGCAACGGGTTTGTGGCAAGGCGTGAGTGACCATTAGGCCCAAACATTTAGCCGATCTGAGCATGGGACTTATCTTGTTGATCTCGTGGCGACTCCTGACGTTGCGCTAGGGCTGCGCGCCTACTCGTGCGGCATAGTTAGGCCGGCCCATACGTGTTTCCCTCCCCTCATGCCCTCCTTAGTGCTCTACGTCCTCAGGTCCCGGCCCTCGAGTGAGCTCAGCCGCCGCTGGTATGCAAGGTCGCGATGCCATAGTCAAGGCCAGGTGGTGAGGGCTGGAGAGCCAGTAGGAGCTCCTAAGTCGCGATGCTCAGGAGCCCCCCTTTTAACGCACAAGCGAATTGCACCAGGGAAAAGGAGACTCGTGGTGCCACCTGCTATCTTTCCCACGGGGCCCCTGTGAACAAGCACAAGAAGAAACACGGTTCGCCATTACAGCTGTCAGCCTGTTGCTGGTTTCTCTGGATGAGGAGAAGGCACTGAGGGCCTGGTGAGGTGACGTGCGTGGGGCGTGCCGCGAGCCAAAGCTCAACTGCTCAGATTTGTCAGCATGGCAGGGACAGACCCATGCACCAGCGCCGTGCCTGTGTGGAGGCCCAGGGGGAGGCGATGATTGAGCAGGCGATAGTAGTTGGCAGGTTAAGCATGGAGAGCAGATCAACATGGATAAATGCGATGCGTGCCACCGGGTACGGCCCGAGCGGCTTGGGGATGATGCAGCCCGAGGGGCGCCCCCAACAAGGTAAGCTGAAGTCATAAGCAAAAGGGATACATGCCGCGGGGACGGACCCATGCGGCCTGGGAATAATGCAGCCCGAGGGGTGCTCCCAGCTAAACGAGCTTGGAAGATGTCACCTGGTTCTGCAGACGAAGTAGAGTTGGTGCAGCTGAAGGCGTGCGTTGGAGAAATGACTCCTTATGAGCCGCCATGACCCTGAGCCTCGGGAGGCTCTGGGGGCTCGGGAGGTTCCCTGAAGACCGTCTCCATCTCCTCCAGAACGGCGCGGTACCTGGCTTCCTGAGCCGCCAGGATACGTCGCATGTTGCGCTGATAGGCTGACGCCACGCTCGGCAAGCCAAAGTGCATACGAACGTAGCTGTGCGGCGGGCCCTCGCAGCGGCCCACACGCGAAGGCCAGAAACGGTCCTGAGATGCGGCCATGTTGAGCCCTGGGACGTTGATGCAGACACACTGCCCAGCATCCTTGCCAGGATGCGGAGCTGCGCCTTGTGGGCGGCCGTCGCCGCGCATAGCTCTTGCTTCTTGTAGTTCCTGGGTGGTCTTGGTGATAAACTCCTAAGTGGTGGGCACTCCTCGCCCTGCGCTCTCCTGAGGGTCACGTGCCATGAATCACGCCTTCCAGTGGTGCCCAAGTGCCTCCCTCGCGACGTTGTCAAGGTCTGAGCCCTCCAGAAGAGAGCCCCCAAGCCCTGCCTGAGGAGGGCGCCGGGCGTGCCTTCCTATGCGATAGAGGGAGGCGCCCCTGGAGCGGGCGCTGGTCCTGACGTGGCTTCTGCTGCGACGCCGTCCTCCCGAGGTCCGGCGCGGCGCGGCTTCTTCTTCTTGGGGATGGCCTCCTGAGGGCCTTCATTTCTGATGTCGGGGTCGTCGATTGCAGCGGCTTGAAAGGCGCGCTCGAGGGAGCACACCGCATCCATCTCTTCACACGGGACCGTGATGATTCCTCCGCTTCCTGGCATCTTGAGAATGTTGTAGCAGTGATGAGTGACTGCCATGAACTTGGCCAGGCCTGGATACCCGAGGATAGCATTGTATGGCAGGAGGATGTGCGCGACGTCGAAGTCAATGAGCTCGGTGCGGTAGTTCCTGCGCTCCTCGAAGGTGACAGGCAGGCGGACCTGCCCTATCGGTGTGGTGGAGCCGTCGGTCACTCCTGAGAAAGGCTTGGTGGGCTGGAGCTGCTCATATGGCACTTGGAGGTTGTCGAACATGTCGACGGACAGGACGTTGAGCCCTGTGCCGCCGTCGATCAGGGTCTTGGTGACCTGCACATTCCTGGTGACTTGGGAACACAACATAGGGAGGGTGCCAGCGGTGGCTGCGCACTTGAGCTGATCCGCCGAGTTGAAAGTGATGGCGCATTGGGACCACCTCAGCGGGCGCGTGGCCTCGAGTTTGGGGAGCACCGCGTTCAACTCGCGAGCAAACTGTTTGAATATGCGCTGAGAGGCTGGGGCCTGGGCGCCGCCCAAGATGCAGGCGATCACACGCAGCTCCTGGAAGCCCCCAGCCCCTCGTCCTGGTGGTGGTCGTCGTTCCTTCTTGGTGGTGACAGCAGGGGAAGACCGGTGTTGCCCTGGGGAGATCCTCACGCGGCGGGTCCCTCCAGGCGCCCTCATGAGGTTGGTCCTACCAGCGGTCCTCACGAGGTCGGTCGCGCCACTCCTGGCGCGGCCACGGTCGTCCCAGCGTCCGCCTCCACGTCCTCCTCCGCAGCCGTAGCCCCGGTCATTGCGCTCGGGGCGTCGACCGTAGCGTCCTTCTCATATGGCTCTGAGCTCTTGACAGTCGCTGGTGTTGTGGGTGTTCAGGTTGTGGAAGGCGCAGAACGGTCGGCCGTTCTTGGATGACTCGGGCTGATCTCTGCCTCGCTTGATGTCGGGCTCCGCTGCGAGCACCGCTACCTCCTTGCGCTTCACGTCCTTCGCCTTGGCCTTCTTATCCTCCGTGCCCATAGCTGGCAGCCTAAGGAGAGAGAGGCGCACCTCCTCAGCTCTTGTGCACTTGGTCGCCAGGTTGAATAGCTCCTGAGATGTGCAGAGCTCCTCGTGGATGGCGAGCTCTTCCTTCATCTTGAAGTCGCGGACGAGATTGCCTCGTCCGTGATCTCGGGAATCTTGAGGCGGGTGTTGTTGAAGCGCTGGATGTACTTCTGGAGGGTCTCTCTTGGTTGCTGCCTGATGCGGCATAGATCACCAGCGACCGGAGGGCGGCCGCGAGTGCCCTGGAAGTTAGCGACGAAGCAGCCGCGCATCTCATCCGAGGAGGAGATCGAGCCGTGCTGCAGGTTCAGGAGCCGGGAGCGAGCTCAATCCTTGAGAGCCATGGGAAACCATTTCGCCATGACCTTTTCGTCGTCGTTGGCCGCTTCGATGCTCAGCTCGTAGAGCTGCAGGAACTCCGCGGGGTCGGCGGTACTGTCGTAGCGAGGAGGTAGATCCAGCTTGAACTTGCCCGACCAGGAGACGCTACGCAGCTTGGGGGTGAAGGCGCGGCAGCCAGCCGTGGTAGCCAGGGCCCGCTTCGGAGGTGGAGCTTGGTCTTGACGAGGTCTGCGCTGCACTACTGCGGGCGGTGCACGGTCTTGACGAGGTGGCGCGAGGAGCGCAGGTGCAGCTTCTCGCGGCCGCAGAATTTCTTGGCAGCTTCTCTCTTCGCGCGCGGGCACCGGGCGTGGCGGATCACGTCGCGGAGCCGCACGCCTTGGTGCCAAGGTGACGTCTTGGGGCTGAGATGGTGGAGGCGCGCCATGAGCCTCGTCGCCCACGGCTGGTTGAGGGGGAGGCAGAGAGTGGGACGGCGCCGGAGAGCCCCCCTCGGCACGAACGAGGTCGGCGACGCGTTCGAGCCACTCCTCGTAGAGGTCATCAATGGGGCGGTAGCGCGGGAGCTCGTTCGCTGTGAGGAGCGTGGTCCGTGCCTCCGTGGGAGTGCGTTGCACGTGATACGAAGAACCGGCACGCGTCAGCGATGGAGTGACGGTGCGGCCGTCCTGCCGCACCGAAGGATGCAGCAAGGACGCCTGCTGCTCGTTCCCCGCTGGGCCGGTGGCAGCGTTGGCGGCGGGAGATGGAGAATGGCGATGTGGCCCACGGACAGGAGCCGTCTTAGCGACGCAGGCGGTGAGGGCAGCCCGATGCTCAGCTCGAGCACGGCGTGCGTCCGCCATGGAGACGACGAAGCGGCGGAGCAACGACTAATGGAAGGGAGGCTACGCGCACCTATACCTGGCGCGCCAAATGTCGGATGTGGGGTTCCGGCAAACCATTAAGGTTCGAACATTGGGGTGTGCGCAAAGTCTTTCCCTCCTACCAATCTACGCCCTAACTCACTAAGATCTCGCGGACGAACTCGACGAACTCGCAACACAGAAAGACACAATGTTTATACTGGTTCGGGCCACTGTTGTGGTGTACTACCCTACTCCAGTGTGGTGGTGGTGGATTGCCTCTAGGGCTGATGATGAACAGTACAGGGAAGGACAGCCTCCGGAGGTTGAGGTGTTCTTGTGAGTAGGCTCTCGATCGGGTTAGATCGAGCTAAGGCGTGTCTCCCAGATCCGATCCCCTCTACTATGGTGGCTAGCTCTACTTATATAGGCCATGGTCCTCTTCCCAAATATCGAGTGGGAAGGGAGCCAACAATGGCGGGCTAATTTGAAGGGGGACAGCTAGTACAAGCTATCCTGACAAAAGTGGTCTTCGCCTGCCAAAAGCTCTGGTGGTGACGCCGTCTTGGGCTCCATGATGACCTCCGTCTTTCCGTCCTCCTGGTCTTGGTCTCGTTGCACCAATATAGCAACCTTTGCCTGATGCCTCGGTACTCTTCGCCTGTGCTGGCCTCCTTGGCACAAAAGAGGAAACAAGGACGCTGCGCGCGCTGGTGCCCGCCTGGCGCCCGCCTGGTATTGTGCGTCATGGCTCACGTCACAAGGGCCTCATGAAGTTTGCCCCGCCTTAATATCTCCGTTCCTCGTGAGCCTGCCCGGCTAGGCCACTCGAGAGGAGGTCTTTCGTCGTCCGCCTCGCGAGGCTTGGACCCTCGTGAGGGTCTTGGATACTTTGTTGGTGAAGATGGGCCGTACAGCCTGCTGGCTCTGCCACGCCGTGGGCCGCAGGAAGGCAAGTCTGGGGACCCCCGTTCCCAGGACGCAGACACACCCATCACTACGTATGTCATGAGAGCACGATTTGTGCTTACCTACTACAACTGCGACCTCTTCAAAAACTCCAACTACTCAAGTAAGGAACCAAGAGCGTTGGAGAGTACTACAAGGAGATGGAGATTGCCATGATACGAGCCAATGTCACGGAAGATGATGAGCAAACTATGGCACGTTTCTTGAATGGACTAAATCACCCTATCAAGAAGATCGCCGACTTTCAACCATACTCGAACCTCATCGAGCTAGTGCATCAAATTACCAAAGCGGAACACCAAGTGCAAGATGATTTCAAGTATGCCAAGTTCTCATCCAAGTCATATGGTTTCTCCAACACCCAAGCTTCAACCACTCCAACACCTTCTACATCAACAAAGCCTTCTGCAAGCAACGTCGACAAGTCGAGTTACAAGAAAGCTTGATGATATGCTTGATGAACTTAGTGGTGCCACTATATTTTCCAAAATTGATCTTAAAAGTGGTTACTATCAAATCCGCATACAAGAGGGTGATGAATAGAAAACCGCTTTCAAAACCAAGTTTGGGTTATATGAGTGGTTAGTAATGCCTATGGATCTATCGGAAGCACCGGGTACTTTTATGCGTCTTATGAATCATGTCTTTCGCCTTTACATTGGTGTGTTTGTTGTGGTCTACTTAGATGATATCCTTGTTTATAGCAAATCTCTTCAAGATCATGTCACCCATGTTCGAACCATTTTGCAAACTCTTCGAAACAAGCATCGCTTTGCTAACATGGAAAATTTCCTTTTCGGCATTGATAAGCACGTTTTCTTGGGTTTTGTTGTATCTTCTAAGGGTGTTCATGTAGATGAGTCCAAGATCAATGCTATTCAAACATGGCTACAACCAACCAACGTGCAACAAGTGTGTAGCTTTCTTGCCATTGCGGGTTTCTATCGTCGCTTTGTGAAAGATTTTAGCACAATTGCTTCGCCTTTGCATGCTTTGAGCAAGAAAAACGTGCCTTTTGTTTGGGGAGCATCGCAAGATACCGCTTTCAATGAGCTTAAGAATTTTCTTACTCATGCTCCCGTGCTTGCATTACCCAACTTTGACAAGCCCTTTGAGATTCATTGTGATTCTAGTGTTAATGGCATAGGAGGTGTGTTAACGCAAGAGAAGCGCCCCATAGCTTACTTTAGTGAGAAACTTTCCGGAGCACAACTTAATTACCCCATCTATGACAAAGAGCTATATGCTTTAGTGCGCGTTTTGCATTAATGGGAACACTATCTTCGCCCTCATGAATTTATCATTCATACCGATCATGAAACGCTCAAGTACCTTAAGGGCCAAACCAAGTTGAACAAGCGTCACGCTAAATGGAGTGAATTCATTGAGTCTTTTCCTTATGTCATCAAGTACATCAAAGGTAAGGAAAATGTTGTGGCGGATGCCCTTTCCCGCTTATGCATGCTTGTTACTCAACTTGAATTCGATGATCATGATTTCGGAGCCTCCCTTCTTTGTTTTCTAGCCTAGTTTTGTTGACTTCGTCCTAAATTCAAAAATCCCCACAAAAATAGCCCTCAATTTTTTTGTGATTTGTGAGTTTTGATGATGTTTTTCTGATTTTGATCCATGGATTTGCTTGGTTTTGAGTGGATCTTGCATCTCCCCAAGTTTCCCCACCTTTCATCCACGGAATCTCCTTAATTTTGCCCCGAAAATCATCCATTTTCCGTCCAAAAATTCGTCCCCGAGAAGAAATCCCGAGCAGTTTGACCTGCCCAGATCATCCGGAAGTACTCCCAGATCATCTGGATCCACCCGAATCAGCTGGACCATCTCCCGGATGTCCGGGCACCCCAGACGACGGAAATCCGGTTAACGAACCCGGTTCATCCGGACCTACTCCCGGATGTCCGGGTAACCCTGAAACTGACAGGGCTGAATTCTTCTTTCGGCCATAACTAATTTATACTGAGTCCGTTTTTAAAGATCTTTAGCTTGTTTTGAAGCTCTTGACATCCCGCTTCCAACAAAAATACTACCACCAATATTTGACTCCATCAAATTTTTGGAACTTTGGCATCTTTGCCTAGGGCTTTCACCACAACCTCCGCATAACCACCACCGAGTTCCGTAACCTAACCAATTTTGATCCCCATTGCATATGTGGTTGCTTGAGTTGTGATTTGAGTCTCCTAAGGTGTTTAGGCTACTTAGGGATGGTTGCTTCTTCATCAACCACTACCACCACCATAACTTTCGCATAGGCTTGCCCACCATACACTTCCACCACCCCAACTTAACCCAAATTTGTTTGTGTTGTGAGTTGTGTCTCCTAAGGTGTTTCGGCTACTTAGAGACCGTGCTTCCAACACCGACACCGTGTATAGTCCACCACCTAACCCTCCATTTCCGGATTGCATACTCCACAACCCATCTTTGCCATTCCGTAATTCCATTGAGCTTCCGCAACACCACCACCACATCCCATTACCCATTTGACATTTGACATTTGATATTTTGATTTTGTGGGTTTTCCGTTTCCTAAGGTGTTTTGGCAATTAGGGACGAGTCTCCATCATCTCGGTATCTCCATCAAGATCACCGCCACTCATGATCGCCAAGGACGGTAACCTCCATATCATCTTGGTATCGTGGTATCCCTCCATTGTATATTCCCTTGCCATTGCATTGATAACTCCTAGCCCGTTTTGTGTCACTTGCCTGTCGAGACTAGCTATTTGAGTACTGTCGGCAACATTACTTGCGCACATTAGTGATCTACACCATCCACTACATACATACCATATCTTATTGGTACCATCATATCATCTTTTGTGCAACAAGTTTGTTCCCGCATTTACATTATTGCTATCTTGGTTTGTGCATTGTGGCCATATCAAAAAAACACAATAAGCTTTTAAGCAAAAAGATAGAGAGAGCAAAGAAGCTTGTAAGCAAGTGTCATAGCATCATACCACATTGCATATAATATTGTCATATCCGATCATCTTGCATCATATCACCGGAACATCATACATATATAGCATAATTGGGATAGAAGTTGAAACATTTTGCATATCATAGGTTGTGCACAAGTGTCGTATCAGCCTATTGAACAATCGTGCTAGCGTCTCCCTTGAGTTGCACAACACGAGTGTTTTCCGTGGATTCCACATTTTGTGCTCATTCCTTGGTTCCACGACCCCATTTATCTATCCGTGTGTGTGTTTCCGTGTGCCACATATTGCTATTGGTCTACTTGTTTCACTTGCGAATTTGTGAATCTCTTTCAACATTATTGACTCTTGCTAACATTTTGCATCAAATTTTTGTGACACTATCCTCACCGAGCTCCACCATAAGCCTTATTTGTGTAGGTGTGAGAAATCAACGAGAAACGGTACCAATTGTGATATTTCCTTGTTACATCATTGAGTGATCATTAATTTATCTTCAACTTTGGTCAAGGTACATTTGGTATAAGTTCTTCTCTTTCTCCCACTCATATTTGCTCAAGTCTTGTGATGGATAGGCAAGGCATTTCATCTCCGGTCTTCAACAACAACGATGGCGCGAACAACTACATCACCAAAGCGTCCATATTTGATTTACAACGGCAAATGCAAGGCGCACAATCAAGATTGCGAGAGCGCATCGAGAACATATCCATCGACATTCATCACTCCGAAGCAAGGAAAAGGGACTACATCGACAACAAGCTTTCCACGCACAAGGAGGAGCAAGATGCAAGGATGGGGGAGATTCACACCTTGTTGATCAACCATTCTTCCGCTTCATCATCCTCAAGGCGGCGACATTCAAGTCACAAGTCTTCAGAGCGCAAACAAGATGCAAGCGCAAGTCCTCCACGTCCACATCCCCATGGCGACCATCGTCAACATCGTCATGAAGGGCAAGTCACCTCCAAGCAACATGTGCACGATGACGACGAACAACATATACTACGAGCTCAAGTGCGACAATGACACCAACATCATGAAGATGGTCCACAAGCGCAAATGCACAAGTCCCAACAAGCCATACTTCATGCCAAGTCCAAGCTTCATGAGAAAAAGAGAAGACCGCGAGACGAGCACCACGAAGATGGAGCTATGGCTACTACCACCACCAAGACTGAGCTACGGCATCATCACCAAGTGCTATCAAGGCATATTCGCCTTTGTACGTACGACATATTCACCTAATTCCCGTGAGTTCACCTACATCAACATCTTCAACAACAAGGCGACCACCTACGAGCGAGGGCGACACTTCCATCTTCGGAAGGCCCTCAAGCAAGATGGCCAAGCATGGGAATTTCCCTTCGGTCATGGAGACGAGCTACGAGGTGCCACATCATATGGGCCTCCTACAACAAGACGGCGACAAGAAGGTCGAGCAAGGGCCATCCCCTTCGACCACGGCGACGAGCACGAACCTCTTCAACAACATGAAGACATCACCCATATTGGACTCATACTCCAAGTCAAGCTACGAGACCGCACATGAGACCTTCTCTTTGGTCTTAGAGGAGAGTGATGATGTGCTATCTTCGGCGTTCATCCATGGCTACGACTACGACATGATTGAGCATGGAGACATTTGCACCAACATCTCTCCGACACCGACACGTGACGAGATGCCCCAATTGCCATGTGAGAAGAGCCACCACCCCATGAGTGAGATGAGTGACTCCACCATATATGACAGTGAGTGCATTTCCTATGAGAGGATGAGTGTGACCACCACTAGCCCCACACTTGAGAGCATGCCACACATCCTATGTGAGGTTGAGAGCCATTTGACTGACTCCACCAACCATATGAGTGTGAGCATCATACCGGGACTGAGTGAGCCAAAACACATAGTGAGTGAGGTAGTTGACACGGCATGTGAGGCCACTATGATTTCTAACGACTTAACCTCTACTCCGAGTGTGTTTTCTTCTTTGGTGCTAGGTCTCCTACATGACGACATGCCTATCCTCGATGAGTCCATACCTCCAATGGAGATGATGATGGCCATGGTGGACGATGATGCACCCCCACATGGTTCCATCAAGATGAAGATGATCACGACATGTTCGTCGCCACCTCACCTAAAACACATGAGCGATGCTCCAAAGGTAACATAGGTGATGGTGCTTCTCTTGTCCCACTAGCGGACTATCCCACCAATGATTGCTTGCATGATGTTGACACACCTATTCCCATGCTTCATTCTAGTGCGACTTCTTCATGTCATGACTTACCTATTTATGATGAATATGATGATGAGCATGTTGAGTTGCCTAGTTGCGATGCTATGCTCCATAGGGTATCATGTGAAAATTCTATTGGTCACATCATGTTTGACAATCCATTGAACTTGTCATATGCTATGAATGAGATCTCCCGTATTGCATCATTTCAATCTCAACATAGTGACTATGCATGCCCCATTAAAATAAATCCCATTGGCACTTATGGCATAGATGACGCGATGATGGTCATTGGCTTTTGTTTTTCATGTGATGATATTTCCATGCTTCCTTTACATGATTTGCGCAATTCATCTACTATGCCATGCAATGATCACATTGTTCCAAATATGCTTTGTTTTGGATGTTGTCAACATTCTCCATGTGATGTTTGTACTAATGATCATGAGGAGACCCCCATAGTTTCCTCATACATATTAGGAGATTTTGATGCATTCCATACTTTGCATGATTCCCATAATTTCTTGCACCATATGCATTCCACCAATAACAATGCTCTACATATTTATCGTGATGCATTACATAATTTGAGTCTCCATTATACTATACATACCAACAAACCTATCATGATGGATGACATATTTCTATATCACGCATCTCATTTATTTGAGCATTGGCTAGTTTGTGCTAACCGACACTTGCACGTGCGCATCATGATAGATGACGTGTACATATACCACGCACACACAATTTTTCCTTTGTCTTTGTCTTGTGTAGGTACTCATGTATACTCATCAACCTATCAATCCCAAGAGTTGACGAAACAAGCTCTTGAGAGCAACGACGATTTGGGATCCCGTGGACTTTACGACCATTCTCTTCGCGCAACGACTACATGCATCTCTCTCACTTGGCTCTCACACAGCTATGGGCTATTTACCATTTGTCACATTATGCCCATTATATCGTGTTCACTTTGCATGTTATGCCTCTTTACATGATTTTGCCATGCAATTGTGACCCTTGCTTGCACTTACATATGATTCACCATTATGCTACTTCTATGTGTATTTGCATGCTTGGTAGAGATCCTTGTAGCTATTGCCATTATTTCTTTGCGCCTCATGCTATTGATGCTTGTTGTGTTGGGAGAGTCATGATGCCCTATTGCTATTTACATATGGCCTCTTGCTAATACATTGATGATACTTTGCTCATATCTTTCCTTCATGCTTGTGATATGTCTTGTGCATTATTCATGACCACAATTTGCACACATGACATGCTTGACATGATTCCTTCTAGTATGTTGCATCTTCGCACTACTAGCTTGCTTGACTTGATCACTATGATTGCTTGCTTTGTCGCATCACCCATGTTCCATTCTTACTCGCTTTCTTGGGTTGATGACATATATGTCCATGCCTCTCACATGATTTATCTTGATCATTGTCTCTTGTCTCCATTAGTGGCATCCCTCATATCCATTGAGTGCCAACTCGCTATGCTTATTGATCATGGAGACTTGGACATATTACTTAGGATGCATGCTTATTTGATTGAGCCTATTGTATTTGGTTGTTCTCGCATCATATGCCACCATACTATGAAATGCTCCCTTGTCCTTTCTTATGATGAGCATGATGCATACACTTGTTGGGTATCTTACCACACGAATGAATGGTCTTGCATTTCTGCTAACCTCATTTGTTTTTCCAAGTGTTTGTCATGTTCTTTCATTTTGAAGGATTCACAAGGTGGTACCATCACGAGACAACTTGGTCATGTGAAGGCATACACGATGCACGACACCAACATTTTCGACATTCTCATAAAGGTGAACTCCTTCCCTTTGAGCCATTCTCACATACGCATATTGGATGGGTCACTCTTTCATTGTTGTTTCCTTCTTGTTGTCTACATGATACATCTCGTGAACGGAGGAGCGACATTGACGATTGGCTCTATGGACATTCACATTGAGGAGCGCTCGGACTTATTGGATGCACTTTCGACCCTCAAATATTGTGCTCACACATGTCATGCTCGATGGACATATCATAAACATGACAAATTTGCATCTTATGCATGGATTGACTCACATTATGATTGTCTTCTGGCATCTTTTATTCCCATGTCATCCCTGATATATGAGCTTGTGCACTTTCTTAGCAAATTTGTTGTTATCTTTCTTGATGGCATATTCATACATCATGATCATATTGTCTACCATGAATTGCATGATAACTTATTCATATTAAGCATCCATTGACATATTCATGCTACTGATAAGCCGTCTCACTATAACATCATTTTGCACCGTGGTTGCATTGATCATATTCACAACACATTTGTGTGCACAATGAATGCTTTTGCTCCCATGAATTCTTTGCATATAATTCCATATCATATTGATAAGCTTCATGCACTTTGTCACGAGCAATCTTGCCAGACGGACTCATTCTTCTATGATGGATACTTTGTGTGCGCTAACCATTGTATTTCCAAGTGTAGTTTGTGTTTTCTCATTTTGCCTGTACCACATACCGGAGACACCTTGGAGTACTTGGATTGTGCCATGCCTTCAACTCCGTCCAACTACAAGTCCGTCCACGACAACCATTTCCATGGTGATGAGGATCACGATCCGAGGTCGGATCTTTCCCAAGGGGGGGGAGATGATGCGGAGCATCCCACGTTCATCCCGATGTACACTCCGACTCCCCTCCAAGCCCCAAGAGGACATACGATGAGACCTGAACCATACACCATTGGACACAAGGTGAACTCACTCCTCTTCGAACCGTCACTTTCCACATATGAGGCATGGCTACTACCTCATGCATGGACCTTGCATATACCTAGGTACATCCGCGTTGACCATGGAGAACCAAAGGACCAAGGCCAAGAATGGAAGAGGAGAAGGAAGAAGAAGAACGGGCAAGACAGAGCTTGCCCGGATGATCCGGACCCCCAGTCGGACGATTTAGACCAAGCCCGGATGTTCCGGACCCCCATCCGGACGATCCAGGCAATCGCGCAGCGACGGCACCTGAAGCGTGCAAAATCCCCTCGATGGAGCCAGATCATCCGGATGAGGACCCGGAACATCCGGATGACGCCCGGATCATCCGGACCACCATCCGGATCATCTGGACCATGCCTGTGCGCGTGACTTGGGCCGAGGCATGTGTACCCCTTCGCCCCTCACTTACCCCTTCGTGGCTTAGACTATATATACTCCTCCCCCTCCTCCATTTGAGGGTTAGCGTTGTGATAGCTCATTTGTGAGATAGAGCCTCGCTCATCCATACGGATCTACTCCACGAGAGAGACCGTGGCCTCTACGGAGAAGATCCACCTTGGATTCAAGACCCCTCACGGGAAGATCCCCTCGTGGATTCAAGACCTCCTCGTGGAGAAGAACCGGTTACCTCTTGTATCGTCCTTTGTTGACTTTGGATCGTGTGTCTCTCTTTGTGTTTCGAGGATCTAGCACATGTGTGATTGTTCTTGTTGGTTTGAGTGATTCTCTCATGTTTTCCCTCGTGTTCTTCGTGTTCTTTGCGGGAACTGCTCCTTTCGTGAAAGATCGGCCACATAGGGTTCCACCCTACATCAGAATGCAATGGCAAGGAGAATATACAATGGAGGGATACCACGATACCAAGATGATATGGAGGTTACCGTCCATGGTGATGATGAGTGGTGGAGATCTTGATGGAGATACCAAGATGATGGAGACTCGTCCCTAAGTAGCCGAAACACCTTAGGAAACGAAAAAACCGCGAACTCAAAATCTCAAACGTCAAATGTCAAATGGTGGTAGCGGTAATGCAGTGGTGGTTGCGGAAGTGCAATGAGATTGCTGAAATGCAATAATGGGTTTTGAGACGCAATGCAGAAGTGGAGGGTAAGGTGGTGGACTATACATGGTGTCGGAGTTGGAAGCAGGGTCCCTAAGTAGAGGAAACACCTTAGGAGACACAACTCTCAACAAAAATAAAATTAGGTTAAATTCGGTTGGCAGAAGTGTATGGGGGGCAATGCTATGCGGGAGTTATGGTGGTGGTTGATGAAGAAGAAACCGTCCCTAAGTAGCCATAACACCTTAGGAGACTCGAATCACTACTCAAGCAACCACAAATGCTATAAGGAACAAAATGGGTTAGGTTGCGGAAGGCTATGGTGGTTTTGTGGAAGTTATGGTGGAAGCCCTAGGAAAAGATGCCAAAATTCCATACATTTGATGGAGTCAAATGGTGATGGCAGTATTTTTGTGGGAAGTGGGCTGTCAGGAGCTTCAAAATGAGCTAAAGAACATCAAAAACGGACTCCGGATGAATTAGTTATGGTTAAAACGGTGAAACACGGAAGGCTGAAATGCCAGGGGCCGGACATCCGGGATTGGGGGCTGGATATCCAGGGGTTGATGTCCAGAACCATGCGGATTTTGTGCTTCAGGAGCCGGATGTCCGACCCGACTATTCGATATCTCGTTTGGGGCGGAAATTTTTGAATTGGGGGTGTAAATTGATGATTTCAAGGGCAAAAATGGTGAGATTTCGTGGATGGAAGGTGGGGAAACTTGGGGATATGCTAGATTCAATCGAAACCAAGCAAATCCATGGATCAAATCCAACAAAACCTCATCAAACCAACAAATCACAAAAAAGAATTTGGGGCTATTTTGGTGAGGATTTTCGAATATAGAACGAAATCAACAAAATAAGGCTAGAAAACAAGGGGGGTAGTGGCTCCAAATTCGTGATCAACCTTGCTCTGATCCAAGATGATGTAGGATGTAACCCTAGATGGCCGATCTTTCACACAAGGAGCGGATCCCAATGAATAACACGAAGAACACGAGGGGAAACACGAGGGAAAACACGAGAGAATCACTCAAACCAATGACATTAGGTCACACATATGCTAGATCCTCAAAACACAAAGAGATACATGATCCGAATCCAACAAAGGATGATACAAATGGTAACCGGTCTTCTTCGTGAGGAGGCCTTGATGGGGCCACCCAAGAGGGGGTCTTGAATCCAAGGGGATCTTCTCCGTAGAGGGGCCGCGGTCTCTCTCGTGGAGTAGATCCGTAATGGATGAGCAAAGCTCTATCTCACATATGAGCTAAACCAATGCTAACCCTAACTAGGAGGAGGAGGGTGTCTATATATAGTGTTAGCCCACGAAGGGGTAAGTGAGGAGGGTGTCTATATATGCGCAGATAGGCGCCGGATGTCCGGGGCTTCGCGACGGGCCGGATGTCCGGGCTGGGAGGCCAGATATCCAGGATGGGAGGTCGGATGTCCGTGCTGGCCTGAGTCTTCCAGTTGCATTCGGTGATGGAGGGGCCGGATTTCCGGGGCAGGTGCTGGATGTCCGGGACTTCGGGAGGAGCCGGATGTCCGGGGTGGTGTCCGGATGTGCGGGTTGCGCTGGTCCTTTCTGGTGTTCTGTGGATAGCCGATGCCGGATTCATGGGGCAAGGGCCGGATGTCCGGGCTGGACCGGACGTCCGGGCTGGGGCCGGATGTCCGGCCGCTGTAGCTGCTGGCTCTTCTTCCTTCTGCTTCCTTTGCTTCCGCACACGCTTAGCCTTTGATGAGGACATCAATACCATTGTTACACCCACAACCCTTGCTGCTATACATACTGGACCAATTACTAGAGCTCGCGCACGCCAATTGAATAATCAGGTACTTTCGTTTCTTGGTAACGGTTCTAATGTTCATGAGAATATGATGTTGCCTAAATTTGATACATTTGTTTTGCTTACAAATGAAGGGCCTTGCTTCGATAAGAAAGATGAACCTTGGAGAAAGTTCAAGCATGGAGATGATGACATGCGCAAGGGTAAAAAGAACGGAGTTACAAGTGATGATTCCAGGACTTTGAAGCCACCATAATGAGTGCATGAAGCCTTGGACGAAATATACAAGATGCCACTTCATAAATTTCGTCCAGAGGTTATTCTAGGTGTTGCGTCACCTTATTATTGGGCTAGGCCCATGTATTTTTGAAATACTTAAGTATAGGCTATCTTTAGAGTCCGTATGTGTGGGGACACAAGAGTTAGGGTTGGTTTCTGACCCCTCCTCCAAGGCTATGAAATTCCCCCTCTCTCCTTATATACAGCCCTTAGGGCATCATTTAGACTTTGGGTTTTGTTTAGATTAAAAGTTCGCCATAGCTACAACTTCGCGTACTTCGTTTGTGTTCAACGACCAGACCAAGACGTCACAGATCCCCACCTTGATCAATAAAGCTTTCATCTTATATTCGCAATATCCATATTGCAATCTCAGTTTCTTGCTTGTTCTTCGTTTGCTCACAGGAAACAGACCCTCGTGGTTAGGTTGATCGTGCCCCGACATGGTCAATAACCCTTCGGAAGTTGGTTTAGTGATTGCTAAGGCGCGACGTCTCACACGTTCGTAGTCGGATCGTCAAGGTTGACTCCCACAGAAAACGGTCCACCATCTCATCGAAACATCGGGACACCCTCGCCTCTACCAAGTGGTATCAGATTTCCAGGTTGCTTGGTGAGATTTTATAGTTTTTCGTTGTTTAGGTCGAGCCTGTTCTTCATACCTATAGTCCATGAAAAAGCCAAAAAATTAGGGTTAGGTCATCATATTTGAACCAATCTGAGCCTTTGCATAATATTTTTAGAGTTTTGCTTTGTTGAATTTGCGGTTGCATCGTCGTGTCTAGTTGCTGGTCTTAGTGTCTAGTCGTTTAGAGTTTCGAGTTCTGTTCACAAGTTGTCACGCCGCCACTGCATCATCATCGTCACCGCTGCCATATACTACCATCATTGTCACCGCTGCCATATACCACCATCGTCATCACCGCTGCCATATATCACAATCGTCATCACCGCTGTCATATACCACATATTCACCGTCATCACGATAAACCGAGTCCACCTCCATCACAGATTCGCCACCAGTCCTTGTTCCACCGCCCTACATATATCCGCCACTAGTCCGAGTTTCCACCAGATTCATCTCCGCCACCAGTCCTAGTCCGAATCCAGTATTTGTTGCTTTGTTTTCGGTTTCGACATCACGTCATACTTCGAGTCGTGACCAAGTCGGACTCCCCAACTTCCGTGCTACCCGCAGTAGAAAAATAGTTCCAAACTAAAAAATTTAGACCATTTTTAGTCCATTTCGAGTCGTGACCAAGTCTGGAAAATTCTGGCTAGACAGTTTTTAGACCATTTTTAGACTTTTTCGAAAAAAAATTGTTGCCGAGCCAAAAAAAATAAAAAAGACGAAAAAAGTGCAAATAAAGAAAAACAATTCAGAGCATGCTCCACCCTTGTTTACGTGCAGCATCGTGATTTTGTTAGTGTTCTAGGCTCGCGTCTCTAACACGGTCTAGCCTAGGACCAGCAGAGTACCGTCCTTGAGCATTTATTTAACTTTGCATCTCTGAATTGATTATTGCTGACCCTTTTTGCTACCATATTATAAGCCTTCCCAGCTCGACATACATCTACGTCGTGCGTTTGACTCTCCCTGGTAATCGCTCTATCCAAGCTTTGAGAGTTTTGACTACAACGGTTGTCGATCACTGCCTGCTGTTGGGTAAAAACTGGTAAGAATTTGAGATTTTCTTGACGGATTTGTGACACCCACCACACCTCTTGTTAGTAGTCTATAGGATCATATTCTTGTGTGTTTCTATTGCTGCTAAGCATGGCAGGATCACAAGCCGACGAGACTGACTGGGAGAACATGATGAATAAGGAGTTGCATGATAAATTTCACCAAATGATGAGTGGATGGGTGCAAGTTGTGCTAAACAGATTTGAAGAGGCCATGGAGAAGATATATGGCATTGATAAGACGTTCGAAACAAAGCTCGATAACAAGTTTAATGAATTGCTAGCGCATCTTCCACCACCGCCACCGGTTGCACCTATCGCACCTCTACAACAACCACAACAACAACAACAACAACAACAACAACAACAACAACAACAACAATGTTGCCTTCCAAATCATGTGGGACGAGCACAGCGTGTTCCCATTGACCCTGGGCAAAATTCTGGTGCCACTGTTGATGCTTCTGTAGCTCCTGCTGCTACTATAGAGGCAGAGGACCATTACGAGGAGGAGGTTGATCAAAATCAGAACTACGTGCAACCACCAGCACCAGCACCACCAGGTCGTCCTCGGGTATATCATCGCAACGGTAGGGCTGCACTAGCACCTGAGGTACGAGATCATGACCTTTTTCCTAAACTGAAGTTGAATATTCCACCATTTGAGGGTAGATATGTTCCTGATATATATCTTACTTGGGAGTTAGAAACTAAACAACGATTTACATGTTTACAATATCCTGAGGAGAGACGTGTTCCTGCTCCTGTTTGTGCTTTCACTAGCTTTGCATGTGTTTGGTGGTCTGAACATTGTAGATTATATCCTATTCCAACTACTTGGGCTGCTTTGAAAACTGCTATGCGTACTCGTTGGGTTCCACCATATTATCAACGTGAATTAATTCAAAAATTGCAGCGTTTAAGACAAGGAAAAAAATTATGTAGAAGAATATTATCAAAAATTACAAATTGGCATGATTAGATGTGGTATTGTTGATGAGAATGAAGCTATGCTTGCACGTTCTATGGGTGGATTAAATAGAGTAATTCAAACCATTCTAGAGTATAAGGAGTATAATAATATCACTTGTTTATTCCATCTTGCTTGTAAAGCTGAACGGGAAGTCCAAGATCGACAGGCATTGACACGAACTAACTTTTTCGCAGGTCGATCTTCATCATGGACACCACATGCATCCTCTACTTCCACTACACCAGCACCTCCATCAGGTGCCACCTCCAGCCGTGATACAAGAAAGCAGGCACAACCACCACTATCTACCAAGAGCACACCTGTCAGGCCTGCGCAGAGCTCTTCTTCTTCCATGGCATCAATAGGGCACACAAGTGATATTATTTGTCATCATTGTAAGGGAAGATGACATTTGGCGAGAGAATGCAAATCTCAGCGTGTGATGATTTCTACTGAGGATGGTGGGTATGAGTCCGCTAGTGACTATGATGAGGAATGAGTCCGCTAGTGACTATGATGAGGAGACTTTGGTTCTTATTACACATGAAGAACACGGTGGAGATGATTCTGATCATGGACGCAATACATGGCTACTGAAGATGCTGACATGTATGAATGTTTAGTTGCTCAACGTGTTTTGAGTGTGCAGGTTACACAAGCTGAGAAAAATCAGAGGAATAATTTGTTCCATACAAAGGGAGTTGTGAAGGAACGTTATGTTCGCGTCATCATAGATGGAAGGAGCTACAACAACTTGGCTAGCATGGAGATGATGGAGAAACTATCGCTCACCACAAGACCACATCCACATCCTTACTACATACAATGGTTCAACAACAGCGGCAATGTTAAGGTAACACATACTGTTCGTGTGCATTTTAGTATCTCTACATATGATGATTATGTTGATTGTGATGTTGTATGTATGCAAGCATGTTCCTTATTACTTGGTAGACCATGGCAATTTGACAAAAAATATGTACACCATGGTAGAAACAATCAGTATACTCTTGTTCATAAGGACAAAAATATTACTTTGCTTCCTATGTGATGCGGAGCATCCCAAGGTCATCCCCATGGACCTACCATCGTCTCACCAAGTTACTAGCGGACCCATAACACGAGCATGTGCAAGAGCTCTCAAAACCGAGGTGACATCTTTCCTCTCACATTTCCACTTCGATGCACATGAAACATGGCTACTACCTCAAACAGAGACAGTGCATACTCAGGTATCAAGGAGTTGGCCATGAAGAAGCTAAGGAGCGAGGAGGATCAGAAGAGGAAGACGGACGTGAAGACGGGGAAGAAGAGGAGGTATGAAAGAAGCCCTAGCCACCGGACGACCGGTCAGAACCGGACGTCCGGAGCCTGAAGTCCCAGCCACCGGACGACCGGTCGGGACCAGACGTCCGGCACCTGACGCCCCAGCCGAGCTACAGCGAGCGGACGTCCGGCCCGGACCGGACGACCGGCGCCACTACACCCGAGCTAATATCAGCGGAAGTATGAAGTGACCGGACGTCCGCCAACCCCATCATAGATCAGATCCAGCGGATGTCCGGAAGCCACCGGACGTCCGGACGCCATTGAGCCACCAGACGTCCGGTCCCCAGCGGACGTCCGGTACCTGGCTGTGTCCAGTTTCGGGCCCGAGGCCAATGTGCCCCCTCCTTTCTCCCCCCATTTGCACTAAGACTATAAATAGACCTCCTATTCATCCTAGCTAGGGTTACCATTGGTTTAGCTCATATTTAGAGATAGAGCATTGCTCATCCACATCGGCTCTACTCCACGAGAGAGACCGTGGCCCCACTTCGGAGAAGATCCCTTTGGATTCAAGACCCCTCTAAGGGAAGATCCCCTTGTGGATTCAAGATGTCCTCACAGTGAAGACCGGCTACCTTTGTATCGTCCTTAGTTTTCCGTGGATCGTGTGATCTCTTACGTACTCAAGGATATAGCATATGTGTGACTATTTCTTGTTGGTTTAGTGATTTCTTCGTGTTTCCTCTCGTGTTTCCCCTTGTGTTTTCCCTCGTGTTCTTTGCGAGATTCGCTCCTTTCGTGAAAGATCGGGAGATTAGGGTTCTACCCTACATCATCTTGGTATCTAGAGTTTCGTTGATCACGATTTCGGAGCCTCCCCGTTGTGTTTCTAGCCTAGTTTTTGCTGATTTCGTCCCTAATTCGAAAATTCCCCACAAAAATAGCCCCATTTTTTATGATTTGTTGGTGTGTTGAAATTTTGTTGGATTTGATCCGTGGGTTTTCTTTGCCTTGAGTGGATCTATGTTTTCCCCCTTTCCCCACCCTTTCCATCCACGAAATTGCCCGGATTCGATGAATTTTACCTCATCCACCCCGCCCACGTGCAGTTCATCCTGTGCCCAAACAGTGCCCAGGCACCGGACGTCCGCTCGCCACCGGACGTCTGGAGTACCCCGACGAAACTGAATTTTTTTCAGTTGTCATCACCACCACCGACCCACTTCCGCATACGCACTACCACCTCCTATATAGCATCACCACTTCAGCATACCACCACCATTGCTTACCCTTTTTGCACTCCAACATGTGTTGCCACTTCGAGCTTTGAGAATTTGAGTTGTGGTTTCGTGTCCTTTTGTGTTTTGGCTATCTAGGAACGGTTCGACATCAACATCACCGCCGCTCATCTTCGCCACGGCCGCATCATCAACAACGACCACATCGGCTACATCTTGGTATTCGTGCGACCATTTTGACACCATACCGTAAGCGAGAACGGTAACCTCATCTTGGTATCGTGAGACATCATTCTTCCCATTACATTGATAGACATCATAGCCTTACTCCTTTGCGTCGCTTACCCATCGAGACTAGCTTTTGAGTATTGCCGGCAACGTGACTTGTCCACATTACTGATCATACTTCCCATAAAATACATACATCATTGTTGCATATCTTGGTATCATCTCTTGTGTCACAAGGTTTTCATCGCATACACAATTGCTATCTTGGTTCGTAAAGCATTGCATGAGAAAAGAGCTCAAACAACAAAGAGCCAAACAAGCTTTTAAGCAAAAGAGAAAGATAAGCAAAGAGCTTTTAAGCAAGAACCATAGCATCATACAACATTAAGATTGTCATACTAGATCATATTGGATCATATCATAGAAACACCTTGCATAGAGCATACATGGGATAGAAGTCGCTGCATTTTTGCTAAGTAGGTTGTGGACACGTCTTTGTATCCGCCTATTGTACAATCGTGCTAGCGTCTCTCTAGTGTTGTGCAACAAGAGCATTTTTGTGGATTCCACATTTTGGCTCATCCTTGGTTGCACGACCCCACTCATCTTTTTGCATGTGTGTTTTCGTGTACCTTACATGATGAGGACATGACTACCTTAGATACGACCAAAAATATTGCATACATGTATTTTGTGAGGTGATTTCTAATTCAAAGTATGCAATAATTTATTTATATCATTCAGGACAAAAATACTTCACAAACTTTTGCGCCATATCTAATTGCAGGTGTATGGGACATTTTTACAATCCACATATGAAGATAAGGGAAAAAGAGAAGTTTAGGTGCTGTTCAAAAGTCCTCTCACGTCACTTTTGGGCCAAGAGAAGATAGAGTCCAAGTCTCTCACGTTCTGGATTTAGATTCGGACTTCATAGACATACCTGACTCAAAACGCCAACAACATTTTCATACGGACTTCGAATTGGGTGATTCTTTTTTTGTTTGAAAGTAGATTTCGTGCTCTTTCCGACACAATTGGATTCACCTTCAAATTCGTCTGGAGCGTTGAGTTATGGACGACACAATCTGACGTTGCAGTAGAATCCTAGTCAAACTACAAGCCCAAAGGTGTTGCATCACCTTCACTTGGGCCCATGAGCCTTGTACGACATAGGGTTAGTTTTAGGATGCCTTGGGACGTCCTCCCACCTACTTGGCCACCACCCCTTGCTCCTATATAAGTAGATCCATCTAGTAGCTTTTTCCTGGGGATTTGTTTAGTTAAACGTTAGCCATTGCAACTTCGTGTACTTCGTTTGTGTCCAACGACCAGATCAAGACCCCTTTCGAATCCCCACCTTTATCAATACTTCATCTATATTCGCAATATTCAGATTGCATTATCATATTCTTGTTTATTTTTCGATTGCGTGCAGGAATAGACCTTCGTGGTCAGGCTGACTGTGCTTCCGGCATCGTCAGTAACCTCAGGAGATTGGTTTAGCGATTGCTAAGGCGCAACGTCGTGCACGTTTGTAGTCGGATCGTCAAAGTCGACTCCACCAAATTGACAGTTATCATCTCATCAAAAGATCGGGACACCCCGTCTCTATCAAGTTGTATCAGTTTTCAGGTTGCTCGGTGAGAATTTCCAGTTTTTCCTAGATTAGATTTATTTTCTTATCTATTGTCCAAGAAAAAGTCAGAAAAAAAGTTAGATCTATTCATCCTTTGTCCAAGCCAGTCTGAGCCTTTGCAATTTACTTTTCATTGCTTGCATAATTGAATTATCGGTTGCATCGTCGTGTCGAGTTGCTGGTCTTAGTGTCTAGTTCGTTCAGAGTTTCGAGTTCTGTTCACATTAGTCACGCCGCCGTTGCATCATTATCACTTCCGTTGTCCACCACTCATTCATCAATTTCCACCACGTTCTACCCACCAATCATTGTCATAATCATAGTTTAGATCATTCAAATCTTTGCTTGATCCAATCTGCATCTTATCTAGTTTGTTTTGGAAAGAGGGAGAGAGAAAAAAGAGACAGAGAAAAAAAACGAGAGAAAAAAAGTAAAAAAAATTCTGAGAAAAAAGAGAAAGAAAAATAAAAAAGTGTGAGGAAAAAAATAGAGAAGAAAAAAAACAAAATTCGGATCTATCTTGACTTAATCTTGTAGTTGAATTTAGATTGAAATCTGTTTTGTGCACTGTTCAGTAAAACAAACATAACTTCCTCATACGAAGTCCGTTTTGGCTCTGCTAGTACTCATATGAAAACTAGCGACGAGCCGCATTTAAATAGTTGCAGAAGCTAGTTCAATATTTGGCACCTCAAAATCAGCTTCCAAATAGGTCTTTTTGTCCTCCGAAGTTCACGAACACAACTTATTCCAGTTTTTCACGTCAGTTTTAGATTTTTTGACTCCTCATATCAACTCGGAATTGAGTGATTCCTTTTGTGTTTGAAAGCCTGAGTCACTACCATTCTTGAAAAAATTATAAAAAAATTGGCACATTTTTTTCCAAAGGAAAGTTGGAGAGAAAGTTGTTGATATATCATGCTTCGCTGTTGTTTCACATCATTATTTTTACGGCTATTGTGATCTTCACTTATATTTTGCTGTCCAGAGCTACTTCATATCCTTTATTGATGCTTGTTGTGCTACGGCGTGACCTCATTAGTGTTCTAGACTCGTGTCTCTAGTCCGGTCTAGCCTAGGACCAGCACAGTACCGTTGTTGAGCGTTTATTCAACATTGCATCTCTGGATAGATTATTGCTAATCTTTTGCTACCATATATTGCCAACCCAGCTCCACATATTTCTACACCATGTATACGTACGTTCCCCTGGCAATCGCTTTAAAGAATCTTCAGAGTTATTTGACACCGTCGGTTGCCTGTCACCACCTGCCGCATGGTAAGAACTTGTAAGATATTGATATTTGCTTTACTGTGAGCACTTTACAAGCACATCCTAGTAGTTCAAAGGAACATTATTCTCGAATTTCGTTTCTTATTTCTACTAATCATGACAGGTTCCGGAGATAGAAATTCTTGGACGACGGACACATCTTCACCATCACGAGAGTTAGGACAACACACACAAGCACATGGTAAGGTTATCTTTTTACTGTCATTTTAGGGTAGATTTAATCCTGCTATTTTTCTAGCTTGGGAGCTTGAAGTAGAACAAGTTTTTAGTCACCATGACTTCTCGAAACTTGAGCGAGTGCGAGCTGTAACTAGAGCATTTACTGGTTTTGCTTCTGTTTGATGGAGTGTGCATTGTAAGAAAAACATTGATAACCAACCCACAACTTGGAAAGATTTGAAATATGTAATGAGCTAACAATTTTTCCTTCCTTACTATCGTCGTGAATTGCTTCGCAAATTTGAACAATTTAAACAAGGCAACAACACTGTTCATGCTTACTACCAAGAGTTCAAATCTTATATGCATCATTGTGACATAAAATAATCTGAGGATGATACAATGAATAGATTTTTTGGTCGTTTGAACCATGATATTCAGGCAAGATTTCAGTATATTCCTCATTTCATTACTGGTATGTATGTTCGTGCTTGTACCTTTGAGAGACGGATACAGGAGGATGCATTGGGTGACTACAACTACTACTATTCCTGTTCATGCTCACCACCGCCGGTTAGTTCCTCCACCGTTGCACCTACTAGAGCAGCCCCACCTCCGATTATGAGCGCGACATCATCTCAAGAGTATGGTACATTGTCAACGTCCGTACCTACATCAGCTACGTCTTTGCAACAAGGTAACAATAAAGCTATTGATGAATAACTTCACATGAGAATGATGCATGCCTAGTTAACTTGAATGCATCATGTGTTGAGTTACCTCTTGATTTGAGCACACCACCTATTTTAGAGAATCCAGTTACTGTCATGAATGCGTCGTGTGATCAAACAACTGAAATACCAACAATTTTGAGTGCACCCATTGAATTAACTATTGATGCAAAAGAACCAATGTTTAATCATTTTGATATGACCTCTAATCTTGGTAATGATTCTGTGTCAAATGACTTATTGCATGTTTGCTTATTTAAGCATGTTGTAGCATGTAAATTTGATGCAGTTAAGGTTTATTCACCAATGTGGGGATGGTTTAATGATGAACGTTGTCAATCCTTTGATATGCATAAGAGCTTCACTTATATGTGCAAACCGAGTTGCAATATTTTCATGCCTTCTACTTCTTATGATAATATTTCGGCTTCAGATTTTATGAACTATGAAAATGACTCATGTATACATGTGTCATTTGTGCAAAAACCAAGGGAAGTAAAAATGGATGACATATACAACATGTACACCTTGTCTCTTTTGTTAGCCACATTTTAGATTAAGCAACGCCGAGTACGGCTTTGTTTTCAAGAAGGGGAGGATGATGAGGACCTGACTACCTTGGATACGACCAAAAATATTGCATACATGTATATTTGTGAGGTGATTTCTAATGCAAACTATGCAATAATTTATTTATATCATTCAGGACAAAAATACTTCACAAACTTTTGTGCCATGTCTAATTGCAGGTGTATGGGACATTTGTACAATCCACATATGAAGATAAGGGAAAAATAGAAGTTTAGGTGCTGTTCAAAAAGTCCTCTCACGTCACTTTTGAGCCAAGAGAAAATAGAGTCCAAGTCTCTCACATTTTAGATTCAGATTCGGACTGCACAGACATACCTGACTCAAAACGCCAACAACTTGTTCATACGGAGTCCGAATTGGGTGATTCTTTTTTTGTTGGAAGTAGATTTCGTGATCTTTCCAAGATAATTGCATTCACCTTCAAATTTGTCCGGAGCGTTGAGTTATGGATGAAAAATCTGACGTTGCAGCAGAATCCGAGTCAAACTACAAGCCCAAAGGTATTGCATCACCTCCACTTGGGCCCGTGAGCCTTGTACAACCTAGGATTAGTTCTAGGCTGCCTTGGGATGTCCTCCCACCTCCTTGGCCGCCACCCCTTGCTCTTATATAAGTAGATCCATCTAGTAGATTTTTCCTGGGATTTGTTTAGTTAAAAGTTAGCCATTGCAACTTCGTGTACTTCGTTTGTGTCCAACGACCAGACCAAGACCGCTTTCGGATCTCCACCTTTATCAATACTTCATCTACATTCGCAATATTCAGATTGCATTATCATATTCTTGCTTATTCTATGATTGCGTGCAGGAATAGACCTTCATGGTCAGGCTGACCGTGCTTCTCGCATCGTTAGTAACCTTAGGGGATGTGTTTAGCGATTGCTAAGGCGCAACGTCGTGCACATTTGTAGTCGGATCGTCAAAGTCGACTCCACCAAATCTATAGTTATCATCTCATCGAAAGATCGGGACACCCCGCCTCTATCATTATATTGCTTGGTCTACTTGTTGCATTGCAATCTTGCGCATCTTTACCAACATTATTGAAGCTCCCTTACAATTGCATCAAATTTTGTGCCACCATCCTAACCAAGCTCCACCATAAGCTTTTACTTGTGTAGGCATGAGAAACCGACAAGAATTGGTACCAATTGTGCTATTTCCTTGTCCACATTGGAGTGATCATTGATCCACCTTCAACTTTGGTCAAGGTACATTTGGTATACGTTCTTGTCTTTCTACCACTCAAATTTTTCTCTTGCAATGATGGATAGGCCAAGTACTTCGACCAACCCACTCCTCATTGAGCACGATGACGACATGAACTCCTACGTCACCAAGGGCCACCTTTTTGGTGCACAATGTGCTTTGCATCAAGAGCAACAAGCAATGAGTGAACGCATCGACAACCTCGCCGCCGACTTGCGACTCTCCGAGCAATATAGAAGGGACTACTTCGACCATAAGCTCAACGATCACAAGCAAGAGAACGATGCAAGAATGGACGAGATTCGCGCTTTGTTGCTCAACCGCTCTTCTTCCACTTCACCCTCATCAAGACGGAGCCGCTCAAGTTGACACTCCGACTTCACCCTCTCTGGCTCAAGTACACCGACATCGAACACTCTTCGACGTGCCGCGCGCAACAATCGTGAAGCCAACTCTCAAGAACACCGACAATGTCAAACCCAAGAGGCTTTTGCGCAAGCACGAGAATGTCAACGACAACGCCAACATGAAGAGGAAGAGCAAGCGCGTCTAAACCAAGTTCACAAGATGCCGAGGCACAACGACAAGAACAACAACTCCGTGATGCTCAAGCACTTGAGGCGCAACGTGCCCTCCAAGATTCAAGTCGAGTCATAGAAGCGCTTGAGGCCGACAAGCTCGTGAACATGAAGAAGCACTTCGCGAAGAAGCTCACGAACGAAGATTTCAAGCTCGCGTGCATCGTCAAGTTCCTCAAGTTCCTCCTCGAGCTAGACAAGCCCCTCCACAAGCTCCTCAAGGACATCAAGTTCGGCAAGAGCATGATTACAATGGGAATCCTCCACGAAAAGAGCAACATGAGGTTGACAACCCTCCTCACCAAGAGAAACACGAGCTTGACAATCATCAACAACATGGGCGTCATCATCCCTGACCCCAACACAATGAAGAGCAATGCTACGGCAAGCTAAGGTTCACCATGCCCAAGTTCAATGGAAGCAATGATCCCGAAGAGTACCTTTCATGGGCATTGAAGGTCGACAAAATCGTCCGTTTGCACTACTATGAAGACCGTGATGGCATCCCTTGAGTTCCAAGACTATGTGCTCATTTCGTGGGAGCAAGTCACCGAGCGCTGTGAGGCAAGAGGTGAAGCACCCATCACTACTTGGCCACAAATGAAGGATGTCATGAGAGCACGCTTCGTGCCTACCTACTACAACCGCGACCTCTTCAAGAAACTTCAACTACTCAAGCAAGGAACCAAGAGCATTGAAGAGTAATACAAGGAGATGGAAATTGCCATGATACAAGCCAATGTTATGGAAGATGATGAACAAACTATGGCAGGTTTCTTGAATGGACTCAACCATCCTATCAAGTAGATTGCTGACTTCCAACCATACTCGAACCTCATCGAGCTAGTGCATCAAGCTACCAAAGCGGAACATCAAGTGCAAGACGATTACAAGTATGCCAAGTTCTCATCCAAGTCAAACGGCTTCTCCAACACCCAAGCTTCAATGAATCCAACACCGTCTACCAAGCCTTCTACAAGCAACATCGACAAGTCGAATTCCAAGAAAGCTTTGTCAACTCCAAGGCATCCTCCTATAATGAGCAACTTCAAGCCGAGAGCTTCATCATCCTCTACTCCAACCGATGAGACCGTTAAGACGAGTTCTTTCAAATGCTTCACTTGTGGAGGTCGAGGCCACAAGTCCCACGAGTGCACCAACAAGCGGACCATGATCCTCAACGACAACGACACTTACGACTCAATGAGTGAAGGAGAAATGGAAGCCCTTGAGAAAGTGGCCATACACCGGCAAGTGAACAAAGAAGACATGGAACAAGTCTTTTATGATGAAGATTCAAGTCCCGCTCTCGTTATCTCCAAGGTCTTGACTCTTTAACATCAACAAGAAGAAGACCAAAGATTCCACCTATCACACCAAGGCCGGCATCAATGGAAGATCTGTCAAGCTCATCATTGAACAAGGGCGTTGTCATAACCTCGCAAGTGAAGAATTTTCTCCAAGCTCCAATTGTCCAAGACGAAGCACCCACACCCATACAAAGTGCAATGGCTTAGCGACTCCGGCACTATCCAAGTCGAGCATCGAGTACAAGTCTCCTTCAAAATTGGCGCCTACGAAGACACTTTGGAGTGTGATGTTGTTCCAATGACCGTTTGCCACCTTCTTCTTTTACGCCCACGGCTATTTGATAGAGGTGTCATCCACAACAGCCGAACGAACCACTACATCTTCAAGATGAAAGGAAAGGAGTACATACTTCGACCAATGTCTCCAAGCAAACTGATCGCCGACAAGCAAGCCACCCATCGTGGAGAGAATAGTGAGAGAGCGAGCCACCAAAAAGAGAGTGAGTGCCACAAGCCCAAATCAAGTGCCTCCATGATGAGCAACAAGAAGAACTTAGTTCTATTTGCCACCAAAAGTGAGATAAGAGGAGTGTGTGAGAACCCATCTAGTGTCCTACACTATGTCCTTTTGTGCAAGGACAATGCAACACAATCTAAGAACTCTCATGCTCTACCTTTAGTATTGTCCTCTCTTTTGCAGGAATTTCAAGATGTTTTTGTAACGCCCTCGATGCGGCTATATCTCCTATGTGTCGAAGCACGACTTAGAGGCATAACCGCATTGAAAGCAATGTCGCAAGTAAGGGAATCTTCACAACAACCCATGTAAATAGATAATAGGGGAAAAAGGTACATAGTTGGCTTACACTCACCACGTCACACAAATACATGAATAACATTACAATCATCCAATACACTCATCGTCCGACTATGGTACCAAAATAAAAGATCAACCCCAACATGCGACACGGTCCCCGATCGCCTCAACTGGGCTCCACTACTGATCCTCTTGGAAAGACACATAGTAATGGCGAGAGTCTTCATCGAACTCCCACTTGAGCTCAAGAGCATCATTTGGAGCGGTATCATCGGTCCCTGCATTTGGTTTGGAAGTAACCTGTGAGTCACGGGGACTCAGCAATCTCGCACCCTCGCGATCAAGACTATTTAAGATTATAGGTAAGGCAAGGTAATATGTGGAGCTGCAGCAAGCGACTAGCATATATGGTGTCTAACATGTTCGCAAAAGAGAGCGAGAAGAGAAGGCAAAGCACGAACGAAGAACTATGATCAAGAAGTGATCCTAGAACAACCTACGTCAAGCATTACTCCAACACCGTGTTCACTTCCCGGACTCCGCCGAGAAGAGACCATCACGGTTACACACGCGGTTGATTCATTTTAATTAAGTAAAGTTTCATGTTATCTACAACTGGACATTAACAAATTCCCATCTGCCCATAACCGCGGGCATGGCTTTCAAAAGTTCAAATCCCTGCAGGGGAGTCCCAACTTAGCCCATCACAAGCTCTCACGGTCAACGAAGGATATTCCTTCTCCCAAGACATTCCGATCAGACTCGGCATCCCGGTTTTACAAGACATCCTCGATAATGGTAAAACAAGTCCAGCAACACCGCCCGAATGTGCCAACAAATCCCGATAGGAGCTGCACATATCTCGTTCTCAGGGCACACTCAGATGAGCCAGACATCGAGTATGCCAGCCCAGAGTTGCCCCTGGTAGCCCCGGACATCGCTCAGTTGGACCAACACTTAGAGAAGCACTGGCCCGGGGGGGTTAAAAATAAAGATGACCCTTGAGTCCGCGAAACCCAAGGGAAAAAGGCTAGGTGGCAAATGGTAAAACCAAAGTTGGGCATTGCTGGAAGAGTTTTATTCAAGGCGAACTGTCAAGGGGTTCCCATTATAACCCAACCGCGTAAGGAACGCAAAAATCCGGGAACATAACACCGATATGACGGAAACTAGGGCGGCAAGAGTGGAACAAAACACTAGGCAAAAGGCCGAGCCTTCCACCCTTTACCAAGTATATAGGTGCATTAAGATAACAAGATAATATAGTGATACAACAATAAACAATGTTCCAACAAGGAACGATCTCCAATCTTCACCTGCAACTAGCAACGCTATAAGAGGGGCTGAGCAAAGCGGTAACATAGCCAATCAACAGTTTGCTAGGACATGGTGGGTTAGAGGTTTGACATGGAAATTTGGGAGGCATGATAAGCAAGTGGTAGGCATCGTAGCATAGGCATAGCAAAAGAGCGAGCAACTAGCAAGCAAAGATAGAAGTGATTTCGAGGGTATGATCATCTTGCCTGCAAAGTTGTCAGAGTTGACTTGATCCTCGTAAGCAAACTCAACGGGCTCCTCGTTAGGGAACTCGTCTCCTGGCTCTACCCAAACAAGACAAACAAGCAAAAAGGAACACAATCAACCACGTGCAATGCTCAAACAGCATGATGCGAACATGGTATGCTATGCGGGATGCGATATGTGATGCATATGCAAGATTGGACAAGGAATGATTGAACCTGGCCTCAACTTGGAAATCCAAGAGTTCCACTGGAAAGGTGAGGTGATTTCGGTTGAAATCGATATAAAGATCACCGGAATCGGATGCATGGTTTGGAAATGGCAAGCAAAACAAATATGGCACCGGTCTGCGATAATCAGCAAGTAGCCATATAAATGCATCAAGATAATTATGCTACAGCACTCAAACAAGACAACAAAATACATGGCAGGGATCCACTCATGATGCTTGACAAAAGGTGAACACTGAGATACGGCCAATTCATCCATTAACAGGTTCAAACAAGCATGGCAAAAATGCAAATGATAACAGGTTTCAGACTTAGTGAAATTAACACAATTCTGGAATTTAACATCAGGTAGCACACATTAGAGCATGAAAACTATATGCTACAGGAACTTAACATGGCAAACCAAGGCATGACATGAAGCTACTCAAAGCACTTAACAAAAGTCCTTTAGTGACCTTGAGCCAAAAGGGATCAGAAAATACAATTGCAATCATGTGAACATGGCAAAAACATAATCAGATTACAGACTTAGTGAAAAACTGGAGCATGCAAATCTGTTAACGAGTAGGCATGTTTATGAGCTCGATGCACTCACTACAGAGCATGGCATTACAAATTAAGCATACACCCATCAATAATACATGGCATAGGAGCTATACATGGAAAGAACAACAACATAGCATGTACGGATCAATAGCAACATCCTCGGCAAAATCGCTAACAAGACAACAATCTATCAGGATTCACGAAATAGCAAAAGTAGAGCTCGATTGACTCAAGCTAGGATGCTCCATAAGTGCAAACAAAGACATGGATGGATAGAGCACCACAATGTTAACAAATCACCCTTACTGATCATCCTAAAAAGAGGCACAGATTACTAGGAAACAACATGAACACATGGTATAATGACAAAATCAGGACAAGTACTTAGTGAAATTCTAAGTCCCTGAAATCAGCATTACCGATTACGCTACTTTGCAAGCTTGTTCTAGTCACCACAAATATCACAAAAATACATGGTAAGAACCTCTGTAAAGATGGCATGGCATATAACAAAACTCATGTAGAGCTCAGGAGCATATCATGCACACACTAATCATGGCAAAAATGACAAATATCTATTTGATGAAATAGATCTGACAATTTTATCACATAGCTCTCTTCCAACAGCATTTCGGGCATCAAGATGAGCTCAAATGAAAATGATGCAATGATATGAAATGATGTACTCTTTGAGGCGAACATTTTGATATGCTACACGCACAAAACGGAGCTACATATGCGGAGACACGACATGCGGAAAAATGCAAATTAGCTAGGGTTTTCGGGGAAGAAGTCAACCCTCGAATCTCAGATCTGGATCCAGATCGTGGCTTCACGCGAACCGAGGATCACCGGCCAGAGTTCGTGCTCGCCGGAGCTGTTGGACGTCGTCGGAGGAAGGGGAGGAAGCCGAGGCGGTGGAGGTAGGTGGCGGAGCTCGCCGAAGTGGTGACGGCGGTGGCCGGGCAGCGCGGCGAGGTCGGAAGAGGACGACGGCGAGGTCGGGCGTCGCCACCGGCGAGAGACGCGGCGGCCGGCGCGGTGGCCCGAGGTGGAGGGAGCGGCAACCCCCGGAGACGAAGGAGATGGCGGCGGGGATCCGAGGGGCGGTCGGCGCGCTCGGTGGAAGGAGCCGGGCCGGGAGGGCCCTCGCTGGGCCTCGCGGGCCCGTGGGGTCGGCGGCAAACTGGGGACCCGCCCGGGACACATGGCGCGCCCTGGTTCGTCGCGGGCGGTGGCGGTGACTTTGTCCGGCCGGACCGGACGTGTCCGGCGCGGCGCGGTGGAAGAGGAGCTAGGTTAGGGGGTAGAATGATCCGTGAATTTTGAGGGGGTGTCCTTTATATAGAGGTAGAGGGAGCTAGGAAGCTCCAAATGAGGTGCGGTTTGCGGCCACGCGGTCGTGATCGAACGCTCTAGATGATGGAGAGGGTTTTGGTGGGTTTTGGGCCAAATTGGAAGGGTGTTGGGCTGCAACACACATGAGGCCTTCTCGGTCCCTCGGTTAACCTTTGGAGTATCAAACGAAGTCCAAATGGCACGAAACTTGACAGGCGGTCCACCGGTAGTAAACTAAGGCCGCATGGCAAGTCTTGGTCCAATCTGGAAATGTTTAACCCCCACACACGAAAAGAGGTAGAAAGGACCACCGGAGGAGATAGGAGCGCCGGAATGCAAAACGGACAACGGGGAAAATGCTCGGATGCATGAGACGAACACGTATACCAAATGCAATGCACATGATGACATGATATGAGATGCATGAGAAAGGCAACAACACACAGAGACAAAAACCCGAACCCGAGGAAAATAAAATAACTTAGCGCCGGAAAGGGCAAGAGATGGAGTACATATAAGGTAAATTACATCTGGGGTGTTACAACACTCCACCACGATGAAAGGATCTCGTCCCGAGATCTAGGACTGGAAAAACACCGGGTACTCAGAACGGAGGTGATGCTCGCGTTCCCAGGTGGCTTCACGGTCGGAATGGTGTGACCACTTGACTTTGAGGAATTTGATTGACTTATTGCGAGTCTTGTGCTCAGTTTCTTCAAGAATAGCAACTGGGTGCTCAGGATAAGAGAGGTCTTCTTGGAGATCAATGTCTTCGAAGTTGACGGTGCGGTCAGGGGTCTTGAAGCACTTGCGGAGCTGGGAGACATGGAACACGTCGTGCACATTTGCAAAGTTTGAAGGAAACTCGAGTTGATAGGCGAGATCTCCTCTCTTGCTGACGATCTTGAAAGGACCCACGTATCTAGGGGCAAGCTTCCCTTTGATACCGAAGCGACGAGTACCTTTCATTGGAGAGATGCGGAGGTAAACATGGTCTCCGATCTCGAAAGCCAAATCACGATGCTTACTATCATAGTAGCTCTTCTGGCGCGATTGCGCTGCTTTGAGGTTATCACGAATGACTTTGCACATTTCCTCTGCCTCAGAGATCAAGTCATTTCCAAGAAGTTGACGTTCACCGGTCTCTGACCAGTTAAGAGGAGTATGGCACTTTCTGCCATAGAGAATTTCAAATGGGGCCTTGCCCGAACTTGCTTGAAAACTGTTGTTGTAGGAGAATTCCGCATATGGAAGACAATCTTCCCACTTCATACCAAAGGAGATAACGCAAGCCCTGAGCATATCTTCGAGAATCTGATTGACACGCTCGACTTGACCGCTAGTTTGAGGATGAAAAGCTGTGCTGAAACGGATGTTGGTGCCCATGGCCTTCTGAAAAGAATCCCAAAACTTGGAGGTAAAGATGCTGCCACGGTCTGAAGAGATCAACTATGGAATGCCGTGCAGAGAGACAATCCGAGAGGTATACAGCTCCACCAATTGAGCTGCAGTGATAGACTCTTTGATAGGCAGAAAGTGAGCCACTTTAGTGAGTTTGTCGATGACAACGAATATAGCATCATTGCCACGCTTGGACTTTGGAAAACCCGTCACTAAGTCCATCTCAATGTGGTCAAACTTCCATTCTGGAATGGCAAGAGGTTGGAGGAGACCAGCTGGTCGTTGGTGTTCTGCCTTCACTCTTCTGCAGACATCACATTCATTCACGAACTGAGCAATCTCGTGCTTCATTTGAGTCCACCAATAAGCCTGCTTGAGGTCCTGGTACATCTTCGTACTCTGAGGGTGGATTGAGAGGAGTGAATTGTGAGCCTCGTTTATAATGACTTTACGAAGGTCACCTTTAGGCACAACAATGTGATCCTCGAAGGATAGAGTATCCTTGTCATCAAGGCGATAGCACTTGTACTTGGGTTGACTCTTGGCAATCCCAATCTTCACCTTCTTCACCATAGCATCAAGAAGTTGAGCCTCGCGAATTTGATCTTCCAAAGTAGGAGAGACTTGAAGGTTGGTGAGGAAACCTTGAGGAACAACTTGCAGATTGAGTTTGCGGAAAGCTTCACAAAGCTCAGGTTGGTAAGGCTTGAGAATCAGACTGTTGCAGTACGCCTTCCTGCTTAAAGCGTCAGCAATCACATTGGCCTTGCCTGGAGTATATTCGATACTCGGGTTATACTCTTGAATCATTTCAACCCAACGACTTTGCCTGAGGTTGAGATTAGGCTGAGTGAAGATGTACTTGAGACTCTTGTGGTCAGTGAAGATGTCCACTTTTCTTCCCAATAAGAGATGTCACCAAGTCAAAAGAGCATGCACAACTGCCGCCAAGTCGAGGTCATGAGTGGGGTAGTTCTTCTCGTTGGGCTTCAACTGGTGAGAGGTATAAGCCACAACTTTCTTCTCCTGCATCAACATTGCACCAAGACCTTGAAGAGAGGCATCGCAGAAGACCTCGAACGGTTTGGATTCATCAGGAGGAGTCAGGACTGGAGTAGTGACTAATTTCTCTTTCAAAGTGTTGAAAGCGATGTCACATTCAGGAGACCAAACGTACTTGACATGCTTCTGGAGAAGGTTTGAAAGAGGCTTCACGATCTTTGAAAAGTTCTGAACGAACCTTCGACAGTAGCTTGCGAGACCAAGGAAGCTGCGGAGTTGCTTCACATTCTGAGGTGGTTCCCAATTCACAATTGCAGACACCTTCTCAGGATTCACTGCTATGCCCTTGGCAGAGATGATATGCCCAAGATAGAGAACCTCATCGAGCCAAAACTCGCACTTTGAGAACTTGGCGTAGAACTGATGTTCTCTGAGCTTATCGAGCACCAAACGCAAGTGCTTGGCATGATCCTCCTTGTTCTTTGAAAAGACCAGAATGTCATCGAGGTAGACCAAGACGAAGTCATTTGTGTAGGCGTTGAAGATGAAATTCATCATGCGAGAGAAAGTCGGCGGAGCGTTGACGAGGCCAAAAGAGATGACAGTGTATTCATATGAACCATAGCTTGTTCTGAAAGCCGTCTTGGGAATATCTTGCTCACGGATTCGAATCTGGTGATAGCCCATATGGAGATCAAGCTTGGAGAATACTTGAGCACCTTTGAGTTGTTCGAACAACTCATTGATGTTGGGAAGTGGGTACTTGTTCTTTATAGTCTTCTTTTTCAATGGACGGTAGTCAACAAAAAGTCGGTCCATTCCATCTTTCTTCTTCACAAAAAGAACTCCACAACCCCACGGAGAAGAACTAGGTCGGATGAGACCCATTCGCTCTTGAATATCGAGTTGCTTCTTCAGCTCCTTCAACTCTTCAGGTCCAAGCTTGTAAGGACGTTTGCAAACAGGTTCCGTGCCAGGCTCAAGATCGATGACGAATTCAACTGGCCGGTGCGGAGGCATTCCTGGAAGCTCTTCTGGAAAGACGTCTTCATATTCGCAAACGACTGGAATTTGAGAGATGGCATCCAGTTCACCCTTCTCATTGAGATAAAACAGACGGATGGTATCATCATGAGCGGCAAAGACAATTACATGCTTAGACGAATGAGTCAATTGAATCTGCCTGGCAGCACAATCAAGCTGAGCCTTGTGCTTAGAAAGCCAATCCATTCCAAGAATAAGATCAATATCCGAGTTACCAAGGACCAATGGAGAGGATAGAAACTTCTAGTCGCCCAATGTGATAGTAACATCTGGGGCCATAGCTCTTGCATTCATGAATTTACCCAGAGAAACAACGGATAACTGCCTAGGCAATTCTTGTAAAGGCAACTCATGCTTAGAAAAAAAAGGTCTTGAGATGAAACAATGCGATGCACCAGTGTCAAAAAGAACTTTTGCAGGAATATCATTAACAGGAAGGTTACCCATGATGACATCTGACGAGTCCTCTGCCTGAGCTGCATTCATCAAGTTGACCTTAGCAGACATGGGGTTATGCTTGACCACAGCTGTACTTGCTGATCTCACAGGAGGAGGAGGAGGGAGACGCCTCTGATTGAAGAATTTGTTGGCATAGTGACCCTTCTGTTGGCACTTGTTGCACGTGACCTCCGAGAGCGGACGGTGATACGGAGCACTTGATCTTGGAGCTTGAGACGAAGTCTTGTTCTGAAATCCAGGGTTGGGTGGGTGGGAAGATCCACTGCCACCTTTGCTCTTCTGCTGATAAGGCTGACGGAACGGAGGAGGAGGAAGCCAATACTTCTGCTGCTTAGCCACTTGAGTTGAGGAAGAAGGAGTAGCATCTCTGACTCGCTTCTTGGAAGCATCGCACTTCAGTTGAGTAGTCTCTTGCTTCATTGCCATGTTGTAAAACTCATCGTACCTCTTGGGCTCAAAGAGAACTAGAGCTAGCTGGATTTCTTCTCTGAGACCACCCTTGAACTGGTATATCATGCTCTTCTCGTCACGGACGTCCTGCTTAGCAAAACGGGAGAGCTTCTGAAACATCTTGTTGTACTCGTAGACAGACATAGAGCCTTGCTTCAGGTTGCGGAATTCCTCATGCTTGCTTTCAACCACGCTCTGAGGAATATGATGAGCTTTGAAGTCTTGACGGAATTCATCCCAGGTAATCACACGGCCTCCTCTGGAATCTTTGTACTGCTGAAACCATTCTACAACTTGGTCTTTGAGTTGGAAGGAAGCGAACTTGACAAAGTCCTCAGGCCTGACGTTACTGCACTCGAAATGCTTGCATATGTCCACGAGCCAATCATCAGCGTCTGTTGCCTCAACACAATTGCTGAAGGTCTTTGGCTGGTTAGCAAGGAACTGGTTGAGTGTAGCAAAGTGATTCTGATTGTTGCCTTGGCCCTGGTTCGCTTGATTGCGCTCTTGAAGAAGTTGCATGATCAGTTGCGTGTTTGCATTGGTAGCGGCCATCACAGCTTGCCATGCCTCCGGAGGTGGAGGTGGTGGTGGCGGATCAGGATTCGGAGTCGTGTGCGTTGGAGGAGCCATCCTGAAGAGGTTAACATCCATTAGCACATTGACAGACAAATATTGAAGCTGAATCAAACGGGTTGAAATTGCAACATATAGTCTTCACATCCGAACAAATTGAACGAATGCATTCCAATTGAAATGGTCACATATCCATAAATTGAGAAGCCACTTAGAATTTAGGTAGAAGAAAAACAACAAGGTACAGAATAAGAACGAATACTCGGTAAGGATCACCCAATCTCAAACCAAATATCCGCAGAAGAAGAACTAGAGCTACAAGAATTCCCACTTATGAAACTCCAGAACCTTTCCGGTTATGCAATCAGGTGTTGGGGATACAGGGGAAGCATAATATCTCACCCAAATCTAGCAAATCCTACATCCAGCTGTATCCATCCTTCAACACATAACTGATAAAAACTTCGAAAATCGTCTACCTCAACCTTCGAAAAGCATCCGTTATACAAGTTATGGCAATACTCCCGAACTCCCACCCCAGTATTGGGTGGCGTCGAGGTTATCTCACCAACAACTGCATAAAAGAGATTTCGATGTCGGCGAACCTAAACTCAGGTATTCCAGAACTGCAACGATAAAATTGTGACGACAACACCTCGGAGCTCAACTCCCCGGGACACTGCCACAACCCCTAAATGACAGGAGGCACCAAGAACAATGTTCTCGTCACAAATCGATCGGCGCGTGCATCGTCAAGTTCCTCCTAGAGTTCGCGAAGCTCCCCCTCAAGATCGACAACACCATCAAGTTCATCGAGAGCATGAAGACAATGAACATCCTCCACGACAAGAGAAACATGAGGTTGACAACCTTCCGCATGAAGAGCACCACGAGTTGAACAATCATCTACAACATGGGCGTCATCATCCCCGACCCCAATACAATGAAGAGCAACACTACGGCAAGCTCAAGTTCACCATGCCCAAATTCAACGGAAGCAACGATCCCGAAGAATATCTTTCATGGGCATTGAAAGTTGACAAGATCTTCCGTTTGCACAATTATGAACAAGAGAAGAAGATCGCGATGGCTTCCCTTGAGTTCCAAGACTATGTCCTTATTCGGTGGGAACAAGTCATTGAGCGCCGAGAGGCAGGAGGTGATCCTCCCATCACTTCTTGGGTGCAAATGAAGGATGTCATGAGAGCATGCTTCGTACCTACCTACTACAACCGCGACCTCTTCAAGAAACTCCAACAACTCAAGCAAGGAACCAAGAGCGTTGAAGAATACTACAAGGAGATGGAGATTGCAATGATAAGACCCAATGTCACGGAAGATGATGAGAAAACAATGGCACGCTTCTTGAATGGCCTTAACCATCCCATGAAGAAGATCGCCGACTTCCAACCATACTCAAATCTCATCGAGCTAGTGCACCAAGCCACCAAAGCGGAACGCCAAGTGCAAGATGACTTCAAATACGCCAAGTACTCGTCCAAGACCTACGGTTCCTCTTATCAAGCTCCCGCGACTTCGGCAACTCCTACCTCAACTAGAGCATCACCAAGTACCAGCGACAAGTCAAGTTACAAGAAGACTTCGACAAGTGCAAGTCGTCCTCCTACTACAAGCAACTTCAAGCCGAAAGCTTCATCATCATCTACTCCAACCGATGAGACCATCAAGTGAAGTTCCATAAAATGTTTCACATGCGGAGGCCGAGGCCACAAGTCCTTCGAGTGCACAAACAAGCGCACCATGATCCTCAACAACGACGGAACCTACGACTCCATGAGTGAAGGAGAAATGGAAGCCCTTGAGCAAGTGGCCATGCACCGACAAGTGAACAACGAAGATGAAGATGATCAAGTCTTTTGTGATGAAGATTCAAGTCCCGCTCTTGTTGTCTCCAAGGTCTTGACTCTTCAACATCAACAAGACGAAGATCAAAGATGCCATATCTTCCACACAAAGGACGGTATCAACGGACGGTCCGTCAAGGTCATCATCGATGGAGGTAGTTGCCACAACTTAGCAAGTGAAGAACTATGCTCCAAACTCCAATTGGTCAAGACGAAGCACCCTCAACCCTACAAGGTTCAATGGCTAAGTGACACCGGCACCATACAAGTCGAGCATCAAGTACAAGTCTCTTTCAAGATTGGCGCCTATGAAGGCACTTTGGAGTGTGATGTCCTTCCGATGACCGTTTGCCACCTCCTTCTTGGACGGCCATGGCAATTTGACCGAGGTGTCATTCACAATGGGCGTACAAATCACTATAGCTTCAAGATGAAAGGGAAGGAGTTTGTGCTACATCCTATGTCTCCAAGCCAAGTGCTCGCCGACAAGCAAAACACCCATCGTGGAGAGAATAGTGAGAGAGTGAGCCACCAAAAAGAGAGTGAGCGCCACAAGCCCAAATTGAGTGCCTCCACGATGAGCGACAAGAAAAACTTAGTCCTATTTGCCACCAAACGTGAGATGAGAGAAGTGTGTGAGAACCCATCAAGTGTCCTACACTATGTCCTATTGTGCAAGGACGAGGAACCAAAAACTAACACCTCTCACAATCTACCTTTGGTGTTATCTTCTCTATTGCAGGAATTTCAAGATGTTTTCCCTGATGAGCTACCTCCGGGACTACCTCCACTACGAGGCATTGAGCACCGCATCGACCTCATCCCCGGAGCACCGCTTCCGAACAAAGCTCCCTACCGCATCAACCCCGAAGAAACCAAAGAAATTCAAAGGCAAGTAAAGCATCTCATAGACCATGGACATGTGCGTGAAAGTTTGAGCCCTTGTGCCGTACCGGTCATTCTTGTGCCAAAACGTGACGGTAGCTTTCGCATGTGCTCCGATTGTAGACCTATCAATGCTATCACCGTTCGCTATCGATATCCCATTCCATGCCTCGATGATATTCTAGATGAACTTAGAGGTGCCACTATATTCTCCAAAATTGATCTTAAGAGTGGTTACTATCAAATCTGCATACAAGAGGGTGATGAATGGAAAACCTCTTTCAAAACCAAGTTTGGTTTGTATGAGTGGTTAGTCATGCCTATGGGTCTCTCGGAAGCACCAGTCACTTTTATGCGCCTTATGAATCATGTCTTTCGCCCTTACATTGGTATATTTGTTGTGGTTTACTTCGATGACATTCTTGTGTTTAGCAAATCCATCGAAGAGCATGTCACCCATGTCCGCACCATTTTGCAAACTCTTAGAAAAAGCGCCTCTATGCTAATATGGAGAAATGCCTTTTTGGTGTTGATAAGCTCATTTTCTTGGGTTTTGTTGTTTCTTCTAAGGGTGTTCATGTAGATGAGTCCAAGATCAATGCTATTGAGACTTGGCCGCAACCAACCAACTTGCATCAAGTGCGCAGTTTCCTTGGTCTTGCGGGTTTCTATCGTCGCTTTGTGAAGGATTTTAGCACCATTGCTTCGACTTTGCATGCTTTGAGCAAGAAGAATGCGCCTTTTATTTGGGGACCATCCCAAGATACCGCATTCAATGAGCTTAAGAATTTGCTTACTCATGCTCCCGTGCTAGCTTTACCCAACTTCGACAAACCTTTTGAAATTCATTGCGATGCTAGTGGTAACGGCATAGGAGGTGTGTTAACGCAAGAGAAGCACCCCATAGCTTACTTTAGTGAGAAACTTTCCAGAGCACAACTAAATTACCCCATCTACGACAAAGAGCTATATGCTTTAGTCCGTGTTTTGCATGAATGGGAACATTACCTTCATCCCCATGAGTTTATCATTCATACCGATCATGAGACTCTCAAGTATCTTAAGGGTCAAACTAAGTTGAACAAGCGTCATGCTAAATGGAGTGAATTTATTAAGTATTTTCCCTATGTCATCAAGTACATCAAGGGTAAAGAAAACATTATAGCGGATGCGCTTTCCCGTATATGCATGCTTGTCACCCAACTTGAATTGAATGTCATTGGTTTTGAGCATATCAAAGACTTGTATGAGCATGATGCAACTTTTGCCATTCCTTATAACAAGTGTTTGTCGCATGCATCATGGGAACGCTATTACCTAAAAGACGGATATCTTATGAGAGCTAACAAACTTTGCATTCTCGAGTCCTCTCTTCGTTTGTTGCTTTTGCAGGAATCCCATGGAGGAGGCTTAATGGGACACTTCGGATGTGACAAGACACTCGCTACACTCTCCAAGAGCTATTTTTGGCCAAAGATGGTTCACAATGTCAATCGTTTCACCAACCGGTGTTCTACATGTCGCAAAGCTAAGTCCAAAGCTCAATCTCATGGTCTCTATATGTCTTTACCAATTCCATACCAACCTTGTGAAGACATTAGAATGGGCTTTGTACTTGGTTTGCCTAGAACTCGAAATGGGAAAGACTCCATATTTGTCGTTGTGGACCGTTTCTCCAAAATGGCACATTTTATTCCTTGCAACACGATAGACGATGCTTCACATGTTGCTAATTTGTTTTGTAGGGAAATATTACGTCTTCATGGAATGCCAAGGACAATTGTCTCGGACCGTGACGTCAAGTTCTTGAGTTACTTTTGGAAGACCTTATGCGCCAAGCTTGGAATCAAGTTACTCTTCTCCATGGCATACCACCCTCAAACCGACGGCCAAACGGAGGTGACGAACCATACACTCTCCACTCTACTACGAGTCTTGATCAAGTAGAACATCAAGGAGTGGGAGGAGTGTCTACCAATCGCCGAGTTCGCCTACAACCGTGCATGACATTCAACTACCGGCAAGTCCCCTTTTGAAGTCGTCTATGGATTCAACCATTGACCCCCATTGGACATTCTTCCTCTACCACTACAAGAGCGCATCAACATGGATGCGAGCGACCGAGTGAACCACCTCAAGAAGATGCATGAAGACACAAGGCACACCATAGAGCGCCAAGTACAACGACTCGCGACCAAGCGCAATGCCACCAAGTCCCCAATGGTGTTCCAACCGGGTGACCTAGTTTCGGTACATCTCCGCAAGGATCGTTTCCCCAAGGAGCGCAAGTCCAAGCTACTCCCAAGAGTCGATGGCCCATTCAAGGTACTCGCATGCTACAACGACAACGCCTACAAGGTCGACATCCCACGAGACAAGTACAATGTGAGCGACACATTCAACATCAAAAACTTGGCCAAGTACCATGGTGATGAAGATCACGATCTGTGGACGGATCTCTCCCAAGGGGGGAGATGATGCGAAGCATCCTTCCACCATCCCCATGGACTCTACACCGACAAATCAAGCCCCACGTGGACCTATGACAAGAGCGAGAACACGTGCTTTGGAAACCGAGGTGAACTCCTTCCTACTTAGCTTGCATATGGATACGAATGGAACATTGTTGCTACCTCACCAAGATACGCTATGTCTCATTAGGTACAAAGAGGAATACCACCAAGAGACTCAGGAGCACCCCCAAGGAGAAGAGGAACCACCCCAAGGCCACGCGGACCAAGACGGAGTGCAACAGCAACAAAACTGGAAGTCCCAGGTGACCCCGTGCGCACGGGCCCCCGAGACCCCGTGCCCACGGGCTATCAGAAAGTTGGCGCTGGAGCACCCCGTGCGCACGGGCCCAACTTACCCCGTGCGCACGGGCCTCCCAGGATGGACGGCTGAGATCCCCAAACCGAGCCCCTCTTCATCTCTTTCGACCCCAAGACTATATAAACCGTACCTAGGGCTATGTTTAGGGTAAGCAAAGTATGAGATGAGATATTTGTGAGCTTTGCTCCTTCTACCTTCCCATTTGTGGAATCAAGGCCCCTTTGGGAAGAATCCTAGTGGATTTCAAGACCTCCTCTAGGAGAAGACTATCTTCAAGACCTCATCTCCTAGGAGTGGGAAGAACTTTGCCATTGTATCTTTCCTTTGATTGTGTTTGTGACTTGTGGATCCTATGTTGCTATCCTAGTGGATGTGTGATTGGGGAATTATTTGAGTGATTTCCTCTTTGTGTTCTTGAGAGTTTGCCCTTTTCCCCCTCCAAGTGTGAAAAGATCCCCCTCTAGGATTTCATCCTATATCACATTGGCACTCCTTTGGATGGATACCCGAGAGAGTATGGTGAGTATAAACATTAGTCCGCCTGGTAAGGACAAACGTTGCATTCTGCACATGCTCTTTGATCCAGGGAATCCCATTCGGTTGTAAATTCAAGAAAAATATGGTGACTATAAGCCTTATTCTCCTTGTTTTTGCCATGTGGCATGTCGTAACGTATTTGTGTGACAACCAATAATAGGAGCGCATTCCTGGCATCTGTCAATATATATGTGGAAACAATATCTCCACTATGGAGGACACAAAAATTTTGGGCGGCGCGCCAGAATGCGTCACGAGAAAATGAAGTTCTTTCAAGAACTACCATATGGAGGACCGGAGTTCACTAAAATGGTCATAATTTTGTCACTCGGAATCCGTTTCGTACACACAAGTAATCAAAATGCTCGCGACGAGCGTGGGAATCTAGAAAATACTTCCGGCTTGTGCAGGAGGACCCTCTAGTTTGGCCCCTAAGAAAGACATTTTGCCTCTAAAAATCAAAAAATACCATTTGCTGCTGCTTTTCAAACAATTTTATCAACACATTGGCACTCCTTTGGAAGGAAACCCGAGAGATTATTGTGAGTATAAACATTAATCCGCCTGGCAATGAGAAATGTTGCATTCTGCATATGCTCTGTGATCTGGGGAATTCCACTTTGTTGTAAATTCAAGAAAATTAAGGCTACTATATGCTTTATTCTCCTTGTTTCTGTTGTGTGGCATGTCGTAACGTACGTGTGTGACAACCAATAATAGGAGGGCATTCCTGCCATCAATCAATATATATGTGAAACAACATCTCACTATGGAGGAGAAAAAAATTGGGCGGCACTCCAGAACGTGTCACGAAAAAATGAAGTTCTTTCAAGGACCGCAATATGAAGGACTGGTGTTCACTAAAACCGTCATAACTTTGTTATTCAGAGTCCTTTTCGGACCCACAAGTACTCAAATTGCTCGCGACGAGCATGGGAATCTAGAAAAAATTCTGTCTTGCCTTGGTGTCTCGGAGGACCCTCAAACTCGGCCCCTAAGCATGACTTTTTTCCCCTGGAAGTCAAAGAACATCATTTGCCACTACTTTTCAAACAAGATTCTGAACCTATTGGCACTCCTTTGCAAACAAATCCGAGAGATTATGGCGAGTATAAACATTAGTCCGCTTGGTAAGGACAAATGTTGCATTCTACACATGCTCTATGACCCGTGGAATCTCATTTGGTTGTAAATTCAAGAAAATAAGGCGACTATAAGCCTTATTCTCCTTGTTTTCGTCGTGTGGCTTGCCGTAACGTACGTGTGTGACAGCCAATGATAGGAAGGCATTCCTGGCATCGGTCAATATATGTTGAAACAATATCTCCAATATGGAGGACACAAAATTTTGGGGCGGCGCGCCAGAACGTGTCACGAGAAAATGAAATTCTTTCAAGGACTGCCATATGAAGGACCGGTGTTCACTAAAACGGTCATAACTTTGTCATTCGGAGTCCTTTTCGGACCCACAAGTACTCAAATTGCTTGTGACGAGCGTGGGAATCTAGAAAATACTTATGGCTTGCGTAGGAGGCCCAGAGGACCCTCAAATTCGCCCGTTAAGGAGAAACTTTTGCCCCTATAAGTCAAAGAACATCATTTGCCGCTGCATTTCAAACAAGTTTCTGAACCCAATGGCACTCCTTTGGATGGAAATCCGAGAGAGTATGGTGAGTATAAACATTAGTCCGCCTGGTAAGGACAAACGTTGCATTCTGCGCAGGCTCTATGATATGGGCCATTTGGTTGTAAATCCAAGAAAATAAGGCGACTATATGGCTTGTTCTCCTTGTTTTTGCCGTGTTGCATGCCATAACATACGTGTGTAACAACCAATAATAGGAGGAAATTCCTAGCATCGGTCAATATATATGTTGAAACAATATTTCCACTATGGGGGACACAAAAATTTTGGGCGGCATGCCAGAACGCGTCATAAGAAAATGAAGTTCTTTCAAGGACTGTGATATGAAGGACTGATGTTCACTAAAACAGTCAAAACTTTGTCATTCGGAGTCTGTTTCGAACCCACAAGTACTCAAAATTCTCGCGATGAGCGTGGGAGTCAAGAATACACTTCTGGCTTGCGTAGCAAGCTTGGAGGACCCTCAAATTCGGCCCCTAAGAAAGACTTTTTGCACCTATAAGTCGAATAACATCATTTGCCGCTGATTTTCAGACAAGTTTCTGAACCCATTGGCACTCCTTTGGAAGAAAATACAAGGGATTATGGTGAGTATAAACATTAGTCTGCCTGGTAAGTACACTTTTTGCAGTCTGCACATGCTCTTTGATTCGGGGTATACCATTTGGTTGTAAATTCACGAAATGTAAGGCGACCATAAGCCTTATTCTCCTTGTTTTTGCCGTGTGGCATGCCATAACGTACGTGTGTGACAACCAATAATGGGAGCGCATTCCTGGCATCAGTCAATATATATGTGGAAACGATATCTCCACTATGGAGGACACAAAATTTTTGGGCGGCGCACCAAAACGTGTCATGAGAAAATGAAGTTCTTTCAAGGACTGCCATATGAAGGACCGGTGTTCACTAAAACGGTCATAACTTTGTCATTCTGAGTCCCTTTCGGACCAACAACTACTCAAGATGCTCGACGACAAGCGTGTGAATCTAGAAAATATGTCGGGCTTGCGCAGGAGACCCGGTGGACCCTCGAATTCGCCACCTAAGCAGGACTTTTTGCCCCTGAAAGTCAAAGAACATCATTTGCCGTTGCCTTTTAGACAAGTTCTGAACCCATTGGCACTCCTTTGGAAGGAAATCCGAGAGATTGTGATGAGTATAAACATTAGTCCACCTCGTAAGTAAAAACTTTGCATTCTGCGCATGCTCTTTGACACGGGGAATATCATTTGGTTGTAAATTCAAGAAAAATAAGGCGCTTATAAGCCATATTCTCCTTGTTATTGCCGTGTGGCATGCCATAACGTACGTCTGTGACAACCAATAATAGGAGGCCATTCCTGGCACCGGTCAATATATATGTGGAAATAATATCTCCACTATGGAGGACACAAAAAATTTGGGCGGCGCATCACAACGCGTCACGAGAAAATGAAGTTCTCTCAAGGACTACCATATGGAGGACCGGTGTTCACTAAAATGGTCATAACTTTGTCATTCGGAGTCCGTTTTGTACCCACAAATACTCAAAATGATAGCAATGAGCATGGGAATCTAAAAAAATACTTCCAGCTTGCGCAGGAGGCCTAGAGGACCCTCAAATTCAGCGCCTAAGCAGGACTTTTTGCCCCTAAAAATCAAAGAGCACCTTTTGCCACTCCTTTTCAAACAAGTTTCTGAACACATTAGTACTCCTTTGGAAATAAATCCGAGATATTATTGTGATTTTAAACATTAATCCACCTGGTAAACAGGAATTTTGCATTCTGCACATGCGCTAAGATCCGGGAAATTCCATTTGTTGTAAATTCAAGAAAAATAAGGCGACTATATGCCTTATTATCCTTGTTTTTGCCATGTGGCATGCCCTCAAGTATGTGTGTGATAACCAATAATAGGAGGGCATTCCTGGCATCGGTCAATATATATGTGGAAACAATATCTCCACTAGGGAGGACACAAAATTTTTGGGCGGCGCGCTAGAACGGGTCACAAGAAAATGAAGTTCTTTCAAGGACCGCCATATGAAGGGCCGGTGTTCACTAAAACCCTCATAACTTTGTCATTCGGAGTCCATTTCGGACCCCACAAGTACTCAAATTGCTCGCAAAGACCGTTGGAATCTAGAATATACTTATGGCTTGTGTCGGTGGCCCGGGGATCCTCAAATTCGGCCCTAAGCATGACTTTTTGCCCCTGAAAGTCAAACAACATCATTTGCCACTGCTTTTCAAACAAGTTTCTGAACCTATTAGCACTCCTTTGGAAAGAAATCCAAGAGATTATGGTGAGTATAAACATTAGTCCGCCTGGTAAGGACAAATGTTGCATTCTCCACATGCTCTATGATCCGGGGAATCTCATTTGGTTGTAAATTCAAGAAAATAAGGCGACTATAAGCCTTACTCTCCTTGTTTTCGTCGTGTGGCATGTCGTAACATACATGTGTGACAGCCAATAATAGGAAGGCATTTGTAACGCCCTCCATGCGGCTATATCTCCTACGTGTGGAAGCATGACTTAGAGGCATAACCGCATTGAAAGCAATGTCGCAAGTAAGGTAATCTTCACAACATCCCATGTAAATAGATAATAAAAGGGAAGGTACATAGTTGGCTTACACTCGCCACATCACACAAAGTACATTAATAGCATTACATCAACCAATCACCAAGGCCCGACTACGGTGCCAAAATAAAAGATCAACCCAACATGCGACACGGTCCCGATCGCCCCAACTGGGCACCACTAATGATCATCAGGGAAAGACACGTAGTAACGGCGTGAGTCCTCGTCGAACTCCCACTTGAGCTCAAGCGCATCATCTGGAACAGAGTCATCAGGCCCTGCATCTGGTTTGGAAGTTATCTGTGAGCCACAGGGACTCAGCAATCTCGCACCCTCGCGATCAAGACTATTTAAGCTTATAGGTAAGGTAAGGTAATATGTGGAGCTGCAGCGAGCGACTAGCATATATGGTGGCTAACCTATTCGCAAAAGAGAGCGAGAAGAGAAGGCAAAGCACGAACGAAGAACTAGAGAATAACCTACGGCAAACATTACTCCAACACCGTGTTCTCTTTCCGGACTCCGCCGAGAAGAGACCATCACGGTTACACACGTAGTAGTTTCATTTTAATTAAGTTAGGTTCAAGTTATCTACAACCGGACATTAACAAATTCCCATCTGCCCATAACCGCGGGCACAGCTTTCGAAAGTTCAAATCCCTGCAGGGGAGTCACAACTTAGCCCATGACAAGCTCTCACGGTCAACGAAGGATATACCTTCTCCCGAGACATTCCGATCAGACTCGGTATCCCAGTTCTACAAGACAACTTCGACAAGTCAAAACCAATCCAGCAACACCGCCCGAATGTGCTGACAAATCCCGATAGGAGCTGCACATATCTCGTTCTCAGGGCACACTCAGATGAGCGCTCCATACAACTAAAACCAAACCTCGAGTTTCCCCGAGGGGGCGCTGCATAGGACTCTAGTTTGGACCAACACTCAGAGGAGCACTAGCCCGGGGGGGTTTAAAATAAGATGACCCTTGGGCTCCGGAAACCCAAGGGAAAAAGAGGCTAGGTGGCAAATGGTAAAACCAAGGTTGGGCATTGCTGGAAGAGTTTCATTCAAGGCGATTTGTCAAGGGGTTCCCATTATTACCCAACCGCGTAAGGAACACAAAATCCGGGAACGTAACACCGATATGACGGAAACTAGGGTGGCAAGAGTGGAACAAAACACTAGGCGAAAGGCCAAGCCTTCCACCCTTTACCAAGTATATAGATGCATTAAGATAACAAGATAATATAGTGATATCCCAACAAGAAAATAATGTTCCAACAAGGAACGGTCTCCAATCTTCACCTGCAACTAGCAGTGCTATAAGAGGGGTTGAGCAAAGCGGTAACATAGCCAATCAACGGTTTGCTAGGACATGGTGGGTTAGAGGTTTGACATGGAAATTTGGGAGGCATGATAATCAAGTGGTAGGCATCGTAGCATAGGCATAGCAAAAGAGCGAGCATCTAGCAAAGCAAAGATAGAAGTGATTTCGAGGGTATGATCATCTTGCCTGCAAAGTTGTCAGAGTTGACTGGATCCTCGAAAGCAAACTCAATGAGCTCCTTGTTAGCGAACTCGTCTCCCGGCTCTACCCAAACAAGACAAACAAGCAAAATGAACACAATCAACCACGTGCAAGGCTCAAACAACATGATGCAAACATGGTATGCTATGCGGGATGCGATATGTGATGCATATGCAAGATTTGACAAAGAGTGAATGAACCTGGCCTCAACTTGGAAATCCAAGTGTGTCACTGGAAAGGCGAGGTGATTTCGGTTGAAATCGATATAAAGAACACCGGAATCGGATGCACGGTTTAGAAATGGCAAGCAAAACAAATATGGCACCGATCTGCGATAAGCAGCAAGTAGCCATCTAAATGCAACAAGACAAACATGCTACAGCACTCAAACATGGCAAAAAAATACATGGCAGGGATCCATTCATGATGCTTAACAAAAGATGAACACTGAGCTATGGCCAATTCCTCCATTAACAGGTTCAAAGTAGCATGGCAAAAGTGCAATTGGTAAACAGGTTTCAGACTTAGTGAAATTAGCACTTGTCTGGAATTTTAGATCAGGTAGCACACTTTGAAGCATGAAAACTAAATGTTTACAGGAACTTAACATGGCAAAGCAAAGCATGGCATGGAGCTACTCAAAGAGCTTAACAAAACCCCCTTAGTGACCTTGAGCCAAAAGGGATCAGAAAATACATTTGCAAGCACGTGAACATGGCAAACCTAAACAGATTACAGACTTTGAGAAATTCCAGGACATGACAAAAACAGATTCAAACATGGCATCTTTACGAGCTTGATTAACTCACCACAAGGCATGTCATGGCATGGAACAAACTCTAGCATGAAGTAGACATGAAAATGAAGCTAACCATGTGCCCAACACAACAAAGATTTGCACATGATGCAAACATATGATGAGGGCATAGTGCAACAATGGATGACAAAAGAGATATGACAAAGCAAAAACCAGAAAAAGCAAAGACAAACAAAAAAAACCCAAAAAGAAACCCACAAAGAGGAAAACCACTTAGAATAGATGAAGAACAAGATGGATATATTGTCAAAATGGGAAGTTTTACATCTGGGGTGTTACAGCATTCCTAGCATCGGTCAATATATGTTGAAACAATATCTCCACTTCGGAGGACACAAAATTTTGGGGCGGCCAGAATGCGTCACGAGAAAATGAAGTTCTTTCAAGGATTGCCATATGAAGGACTGGTGTTCTCTAATGCGGTCATAACTTTGTCATTCGGAGTCTGTTTTGGACCCACAAGTACTCAAAATGCTCGCGACGAGCGTGGGAATATAAAAAATACTTCCTGTTTGCATAGGAGGCCTGGAGGACTCTCAAATTTGGCCCCTAAGCAGGACTTTTTGCCCCTAAAAGTCAAAGAACATCATTTGCCGCTGCTTTTCAAACAAATTTCTGAACCCATTGGCACTCCTTTGGAAGGAAATCCGAGAGATTATGGTGAGTATAAACATTACTCCGCTTGGTAAGGACAAACGTTGCATTCTGCACATGCTCTTTGATCCAGGGAATCCCAGTTGGTTGTAAATTCAAGAAAAATAAGGCAACTATAAGCCTTATCCTCCTTGTTTTTGTCGTGTGGCATGTCGTAACGTACGTGTCTGACCACCAATAATAGGAGGGCATTCCTCGCATCGGTCAATATATATGTGGAAACAATATCTCCACTATGGAGGACACAAAAAAATTTGGGCGGCGCGCCAGAAAACGCCACGAGAAAATGAAGTTGTTTCAAGGACTGCCATATGAAGGACCGATGTTCATTAAAATGGTCATAACATTGTCATTCGGAGTCCGTTTCAGACCCACTAGTACTCAAAATGCTCGCGGTGGGTGTGGGAATCTAGAAAATACGCCCGGCTTGTGTAGGGGTCCCGGAGGACCCGCAAATTCATCCGTTAGGCAAGACCTTTTTCCCCTAAAACTCAAAGAACATCATTTGCCGCTGCTTTTAATACAAGTTTCCGAACCCATTGGCACTCCGTTGGAAGGAAATTCTAGAGATTATGATGAGTATAAACATTACTTCGCCTGGTAAGGACAAACGTTGTATTCTGCACATGCTCTTTGATCCGAAGAATCCCATTTGGTTGTAAGTTCAAGAAAAATAAGGCGACTATAAACCTTATTCTCCTTGTTTTTGTCGAGTGGCATGCCGTAACGTACGTGTGTGACAACCAATAATAGGAGGGCATTCCTAGCATTGATCAATATATATATGGAAACAATATCTCCACTATGGAGGACATAAAAATTCGGTGGTGCACCAGAAAGTGTCATGAGAAAATGAAGTTCTTTCAAGGACTAGCATATGAAGGACCGGTGTTCACCAAAACGGTCATAACTTTGTCATTCGGAGTCCATTTCGGACCCACAAGTACTCAAAATGCTCGCAACGAGGAAGGGAATCTATGAAATACTCCTGGCTTGCGCAAGAGGCCCGGAGTAACCTCAAATTCGGCCGCTAAGTAGGACTTTTCTCCCCTGAAAGTCAAAGAACATCATTTGCCGTTGCTTTTTAGATAAGTTTCTGAACCCATTGACGCTCCTTTGGAAGGAAATCCGAGAGATTATGGTGAGTATAAACATTAGTCCTCCTGGTAAGTACAAACTTGGCATTCTACACATGCTCTTTGATCCGGGGAATCCCATTTGGTTGTAAATTCAAGAAAAATAAGGTGACTATAAGCCTTATTCTCCTTGTTTTTGCCGTGCGGCATGCCATAACGTACGTCTGTGACAACCAATAATAGGAGGCCATTCCTGGCACCAGTCAATATATATGTGGAAATAATATCTCCACTATGGAGGACACAAAAATTTTGGGCGGCGCGTCACAACGCGTCACGAGAAAATGAAGTTCTCTCAAGGACTACCATATGGAGGACCGGTGTTCACTAAAATGGTCATAACTTTGCAAGCATTGGTCAATATATGTTGAAACAATATCTCCACTGCGGAGTACACAAAATTTTGGGGCGGCGCAATAGAACGCGTCACTAAAAAATGAAGTTCTTTGAAGGACTGCCATATGAAGGACTGGTGTTCGCTAATATGGTCATAACTTTGTCATTCGGAGTCCGTTTTGGACCCACAAGTACTCAAAATGCTTGCGACAAGCGTGGGAATATAAAACATACTTCCTATTTGCGCAGGAGACCTGGAGGACTCTCAAGTTCGGCCCCTAAGCAGGACTTTTTGCCCCTGAAAGTCAAAGAACATCATTTGCTGCTGCCTTTCAAACAAATTTCTGAACCCATTGGCACTCCTTTGGAAGGAAATCCGAGAGATTATGGTGAGTATAAGCATTACTCCGCTTGGTAAGGACAAACGTTGCATTCTGCACATGCACTTTGATCCGGGGAATCCCATTTGGTTGTAAATTCAAGAAAAATAAGGCAACTATAAGCCTTATTCTCCTTGTTTTTGTCGTGTGGCATGTCGTAACGTATGTGTGTGACAACCAATAATAGGAGGCCATTCCTGGCATCGGTCAATATATATGTGGAAACAATATCTCCACTATAGAGGACACAAAAAATTTTGGGCGGCGCACCAGAACACGCCATGAGAAAATGAAGTTCTTTCAAGGACTGCCATATGAAGGACTGATGTTCACTAAAATGGTCATAACTTTGTCATTCGGAGTCCGTTCCGGACCCGCAAGTACTCAAAATGCTCGCGACGAGCGCGGGAATCTAGAAAATACGCCAGGAATGCGTAGGAGTCTCGGAGCACCCGCAAATTCGGCCGTTAGGAAAGACTTTTTTCCCCTAAAACTCAAAGAACATCATTTGCCGCTGCTTTTAAGACAAGTTTCTGAACCCATTGGCACTCCTTTGGAAGGAAATCTGAGAGACTATGGTGAGTATAAACATTACTCTGCCTGGCAAGGACAAACGTTGCATTCTGCACATGCTCTTTGATCCAGAGAATCCCATTTGGTTGTAAGTTCAAGAAAAATAAGGCGACTATAAACCTTATTCTCCTTGTTTTTGCCGTGTGGCATGCGGTAACGTACGTGTGTGACAACCAATAATAGGAGGGCAATATATATGTGGAAACAATATCTACACTATGGAGGACACAAAAAAATTTGGTGGCGCACCAGAAAGCGTCACGAGAAAATGAAGTTCTTTCAAGGACTAGCATATGAAGGACCGGTGTTAACCAAAACGGTTATAACTTTGTCATTCGGAGTCCGTTTCGGACCCACAAGTACTCAAAATGCTCGCGACGAGGATGGGAATCTATAAAATGCTCCCGGCTTGTGCAACATTCCTGGAGGAACCTCAAATTCGGCTGCTAAGTAGGACTTTTCTCCCCTAAAAGTCACAGAACATCAGTTGCCACTACTTTTCGCACAGGTTTCAGAACCTATTGGCACTCCTTCGGAAGGAAATCTGAGAGATTGTGGTGAGCATCAACATTAGTCCTCCCGGCAAGCTCAAACTTTGCATTCCGCACATGCTCTTTGATCTGGGGAATCCCATTTGTTTGTAAATTCAAGAAAAAGAAGGCGACTATAAGCCTTATTCTCCTTGTTTTTGCGGTGTGGCATGTCGTAACATACGTGTGTGACAACCAGTAATAGGAGGGAATTCCTAGTGTCGGTCAATGGATATGTGGAAACAATATGTCCACTATGGAGGACAAAAAAGTTTGGGGTGGTGCCCCAGAACGCATCACGAGAAAATGAAGTCCTTTCCAGGAATACCATATGAAGGACCGGTGTTCACTAAAACGGTCATAACTTTGTCATCCGGAGTCCGTTTTAGACGCACAAGTACTCAAAATGCTCGTGATGAGCGTGGGAATCTAGATAATACTTTCGGAGTACACAGGAGGCCCGGAGAACCCTCAAGTTCGGCCCCTAAGTAGAACTTTTCCCCCTGAAAGTCAAAGAACATCATTTCCCGCTGCTTTTCAGACAAGTTTCTTAAATCATTGGCAGACCTTTGGAAGGAAATCTAAGAGATTATGGTGAGTATAAACATTAGTCCACCTGGTAAGGACAAATGTTGCATTCTGCACATGCTCTTTGACCCGGGGAATCCCATTTGGTTGTAAATTCAAGAAAAAAAATAAGGCGACTATAAGCCTTATTGTCCTTGTCTTTGCCATGTGGCATGCCATAACATACATGGGTGACAACCAAAAATAGGAGGGCATTCCTGGAATCGGTCAATATATATGTGGAAACAATACCTCCACTATAGAGGACACAAAATTTTTGGAAGGTGCGCCAGAACGCGTCACGAGAAAATGAAGTTCTTTCAAGGATTGCCATAGGAAGGATTGGCGTTCACTAAAATGGTCACAACTTTGTCATTGGGAGTTCGTTTTGGACCCACAAGTACTCAAAATGCTCCCGACGAGCATGGGAATCTGGAAAATACTTCCGGCTTGCGCAAGAGGCCCGGAGAACCATCAAATTCATCCCCTAAGCAGGACTTTTTGCCCCTTAAAGTCAAAGAACATCATTTGTCGCTTCTTTTCACACAAGTTTCTGAGCCCGTTGGCTCTCCTTTGGAAGGAAATCCGAGATATTATGGTGAGTATAAACATTAGTATGACTGGTAAGGACAAGCGTTGCATTCTGCACATGCTCTATGATCCGGGGAATCGCATTTGGTTGTAAATTCAAGAAAATAAGGCGACTATTAGACTTCTTCTCCTTGTTTTTCCCGTGTGGCATGTCGTAAGGTACATGTGTGACAACCAATAATAGGAGGGCATTCCTGGCATCGGTCAATATATATGTGGAAACAATATCTCCACTATGGAATACACAAAAAATTTGGGTGGCGCGCCAGAACGCGTCACGAGAAAATGAAGTGCTTTCAAGGACCGCCATATGAAGGACCGGTGTTCACTAGAACCGTCATAACTTTGTCATTCAGAGTCCGTTTCGGACCCACAAGTACTCAAATTGCTCGTTACGAGCATGGAAATCTAGAAAATACGTCCGGCTTGCCTAGGAGTCCCGGAGGACCCTCAAATTCGGCCCCTAAGCAATACTTTTTGCCCCTGAAAGTCAAAGAACTTCATTTGTCGCTGCTTTTCAAGCAAGTTTCTGAACCCATTAGCACTCCTTTGGAAGGATATCCAAGATATTATGGTGAGTATAAACATTAGGCCCTCTGGTAAGGACAAACGTTGCATTCTGCACATGCTCTATGATCCGAGGAATTCCATTTGGTTGTAAATTCAAGAAAATAAGGCGGCTATAAGCATTATTCTCCTTGTTTCGGAACCACAAGTACTCAAAATGCTCGCAACGAGTGTGGGAATCTAGAAAATACTTCCACCTTGCACAGGAGGCCTGGAGGACCCGCAAATTCGGCCGTTAGGAAAGACTTTTTTCCCCTAAAACTCAAAGAACATCATTTGCCGCTGCTTTTAAGATAAGTTTCTGAACCCATTGGCACTCCTTTGGAAGGAAATCTGAGAGACTATGGTGAGTATAAACATTACTCTGCCTGGCAAGGACAAACGTTGCATTCTGCACATGCTCTTTGATCCAGAGAATCCCATTTGGTTGTAAGTTCAAGAAAAATAAGGCGACTATAAACCGTATTCTCCTTGTTTTTGCCGTGTGGCATGCGGTAACGTACGTGTGTGACAACCAATAATAGGAGGGCAATATATATGTGGAAACAATATCTACACTATGGAGGACACAAAAAATTTGGTGGCGCACCAGAAAGCGTCACGAGAAAATGAAGTTCTTTCAATGACTAGCATATGAAGGACCGGTGTTAACCAAAACGGTTATAACTTTGTCATTCGGAGTTCGTTTCGGACCCACAAGTACTCAAAATGCTCGCGACGAGGATGGGAATCTATAAAATGCTCCCGACTTGTGCAACATGCCTGGAGGAACCTCAAATTCGGCTGCTAAGTAGGACTTTTCTCCCCTAAAAGTCACAGAACATCAGTTGCCACTACTTTTCGCACAGGTTTCAGAACCTATTGGCACTCCTTTGGAAGGAAATCTGAGAGATTGTGGTGAGTATAAACATTAGTCCTCCTGGCAAGCTCAAACTTTGCATTCCGCACATGCTCTTTGATCTGGGGAATCCCATTTGTTTCTAAATTCAAGAAAAAGAAGGCGACTATAAGCCTTATTCTCCTTGTTTTTGCGGTGTGGCATGTCGTAACATACGTGTGTGACAACCAGTAATAGGAGGGAATTCCTAGTGTCGGTCAATGGATATGTGGAAACAATATATCCACTATGGAGGACAAAAAAGTTTGGGGCGGTGCCCCAGAACGCATCACGAGAAAATGAAGTCCTTTCCAGGAATACCATATGAAGGACCGGTGTTCACTAAAATGGTCATAACTTTGTCATCCGGAGTCCGTTTTAGACCCACAAGTACTCAAAATGCTCGTGATGAGCGTGGGAATCTAGATAATACTTTCGGAGTACACAGGAGGCTCGGAGAACCCTCAAATTCGGCCCCCAAGTAGAACGTTTCCCCCTGAAAGTCAAAGAACATCATTTGCCGCTGCTTTTCAGACAAGTTTCTTAAATCATTGGCAGACCTTTGGAAGGAAATCTAAGAGATTATGGTGAGTATAAACATTAGTCCACCTGGTAAGGACAAACGTTGCATTCTGCACATGCTCTTTGACCCGGGGAATCCCATTTGGTTGTAAATTCAAGAAAAAAAATAAGGCGACTATAAGCCTTATTGTCCTTGTCTTTGCCATGTGGCATGCCGTAACGTACATGGGTGACAACCAAAAATAGGAGGGCATTCCTGGAATCGGTCAATATATATGTGGAAACAATACCTCAACTATAGAGGACACAAAATTTTTGGACGGTGCGCCAGAACGCGTCACGAGAAAATGAAGTTCTTTCAAGGATTGCCATAGGAAGGATTGGCGTTCACTAAAATGGTCACAACTTTGTCATTGGGAGTTCGTTTTGGATCCACAAGTACTCAAAATGCTCCCGACGAGCATGGGAATCTGGAAAATACTTCTGGCTTGCGCAAGAGGCCCGGAGAACCATCAAATTCATCCCCTAAGCAGGACTTTTTGCCCCTTAAAGTCAAAGAACATCATTTGTCGCTTCTTTTCACACAAGTTTCTGAGCCCGTTGGCTCTCCTTTGGAAGGAAATCCGAGATATTATGGTGAGTATAAACATTAGTATGACTGGTAAGGACAAGCGTTGCATTCTGCACATGCTCTATGATCCGGGGAATCGCATTTGGTTGTAAATTCAAGAAAATAAGGCGACTATTAGACTTCTTCTCCTTGTTATTCCCGTGTGGCATGTCGTAACGTACATGTGTGACAACCAATAATAGGAGGGCATTCCTGGCATCGGTCAATATATATGTGGAAACAATATCTCCACTATGGAATACACAAAAAAATTGGGTGGCGCGCCAGAACGCGTCACGAGAAAATGAAGTGCTTTCAAGGACCGCCATATGAAGGACCGGTGTTCACTAGAACCGTCATAACTTTGTCATTCAGAGTCCGTTTCGGACCCACAAGTACTCAAATTGCTTGTTACGAGCATGGAAATCTAGAAAATACGTCCGGCTTGCCTAGGAGTCCCGGAGGACCCTCAAATTCAGCCCCTAAGCAATACTTTTTGCCCCTGAAAGTCAAAGAACTTCATTTGTCGCTGCTTTTCAAGCAAGTTTCTGAACCCATTAGCACTCCTTTGGAAGGATATCCAAGATATTATGGTGAGTATAAACATTAGGCCCTCTGGTAAGGACAAACGTTGCATTCTGCACATGCTCTATGATCCGAGGAATTCCATTTGGTTGTAAATTCAAGAAAATAAGGCGGCTATAAGCATTATTCTCCTTGTTTCGGAACCACAAGTACTCAAAATGCTCGCAACGAGTGTGGGAATCTAGAAAATACTTCCAGCTTGCACAGGAGGCCTGGAGGACCCGCAAATTCGGCCGTTAGGAAAGACTTTTTCCCCTAAAACTCAAAGAACATCATTTGCCGCTGCTTTTAAGATAAGTTTCTGAACCCATTGGCACTCCTTTGGAAGGAAATCTGAGAGATATGGTGAGTATAAACATTACTCTGCCTGGCAAGGACAAACGTTGCATTCTGCACATGCTCTTTGATCCAGAGAATCCCATTTGGTTGTAAGTTCACGAAAAATAAGGCGACTATAAACCGTATTCTCCTTGTTTTTGCCGTGTGGCATGCGGTAACGTACATGTGTGACAACCAATAATAGGAGGGCAATATATATGTGGAAACAATATCTACACTATGGAGGACACAAAAAAATTTGGTGGCGCACCAGAAAGCGTCACGAGAAAATGAAGTTCTTTCAAGGACTAGCATATGAAGGACCGGTGTTCACCAAAACGGTTATAACTTTGTCATTCGGAGTCCGTTTCGGACCCACAAGTACTCAAAATGCTCGCGACGAGGATGGGAATCTATAAAATGCTCCCGGCTTGTGCAACATGCCTGGAGGAACCTCAAATTCGGCTGCTAAGTAGGACTTTTCTCCCCTAAAAGTCACAGAACATCAGTTGCCACTACTTTTCGCACAGGTTTCAGAACCTATTGGCACTCCTTTGGAAGGAAATCTGAGAGATTGTGGTGAGTATAAACATTAGTCCTCCTGGCAAGCTCAAACTTTGCATTCCGCACATGCTCTTTGATCTGGGGAATCCCATTTGTTTGTAAATTCAAGAAAAAGAAGGCGACTATAAGCCTTATTCTCCTAGTTTTTGCGGTGTGGCATGCCGTAACATACGTGTGTGACAACCAGTAATAGGAGGGAATTCCTAGTGTCGGTCAATGCATATGTGGAAACAATATGTCCACTATGGAGGACAAAAAAGTTTGGGGCGGTGCCCCAGAACGCATCACGAGAAAATGAAGTCCTTTCCAGGAATACCATATGAAGGACCGGTGTTCACTAAAACGGTCATAACTTTGTCATCCGGAGTCCGTTTTAGACCCACAAGTACTCAAAATGCTCGTGATGAGCATGGGAATCTAGATAATACTTTTGGAGTACACAAGAGGCCCGGAGAACCCTCAAATTCGGCCCATAAGTAGAACTTTTCCCTCTGAAAGTCAAAGAACATCATTTGCCGCTGCTTTTCAGACAAGTTTCTTAAATCATTGGCAGACCTTTGGAAGGAAATCTAAGAGATTATGGTGAGTATAAACATTAGTCCACCTGGTAAGGACAAACGTTGCATTTTGCACATGCTCTTTGACCCGGGGAATCCCATTTGGTTGTAAATTCAAGAAAAAAAATAAGGCGACTATAAGCCTTATTGTCCTTGTCTTTGCCATGTGGCATGCCGTAACGTACATGGGTGACAACCAAAAATAGGAGGGCATTCCTGGAATCGGTCAATATATATGTGGAAACAATACCTCCACTATAGAGGACACACAATTTTTGGACGGTGCGCCAGAACGCGTCACGAGAAAATGAAGTTCTTTCAAGGATTGCCATAGGAAGGATTGGTGTTCACTAAAATGGTCACAACTTTGTCATTGGGAGTTCGTTTTGGACCCACAAGTACTCAAAATGCTCCCGACGAGCATGGGAATCTGGAAAATACTTCCGGCTTGCGCAAGAGGCCCGGAGAACCGTCAAATTCAGCCCCTAAGCAGGACTTTTTGCCCCTTAAAGTCAAAGAACATCATTTGTCGCTTCTTTTCAGACAAGTTTCTGAGCCCGTTGGCTCTCCTTTGGAAGGAAATCCGAGATATTATGGTGAGTATAAACATTAGTATGACTGGTAAGGACAAGCGTTGCATTCTGCACATGCTCTATGATCCGGGGAATCGCATTTGGTTGTAAATTCAAGAAAATAAGGCGACTATTAGACTTCTTCTCCTTGTTTTTCCCGTGTGGCATGTCATAACGTACATGTGTGACAACCAATAATAGGAGGGCATTCCTGGCATCGGTCAATATATATGTGGAAACAATATCTCCACTATGGAATACACAAAAAAATTGGGTGGCACGCCAGAACGCGTCACGAGAAAATGAAGTGCTTTCAAGGACCGCCATATGAAGGACCGGTGTTCACTAAAACCGTCATAACTTTGTCATTCAGAGTCTGTTTCGGGCCCACAAGTACTCAAATTGCTCGTTACGAGCATGGAAAAATAGAAAATATGTCCAGCTTGCCTAGGAGTCCAGGAGGACCCTCAAATTCGGCCCCTAAGCAATACTTTTTGCCCCTGAAAGTCAAAGAACTTCATTTGTCGCTGCTTTTCAAGCAAGTTTCTGAACCCATTAGCACTCCTTTGGAAGGATATCCAAGATATTATGGTGAGTATAAACATTAGGCCCTCTGGTAAGGACAAACGTTGCATTCTGCACATGCTCTATGATCCGAGGAATTCCATTTGGTTGTAAATTCAAGAAAATAAGGCGGCTATAAGCATTATTCTCCTTGTTTCGGAACCACAAGTACTCAAAATGCTCGCAACGAGTGTGGGAATCTAGAAAATACTTCCAGCTTGCACAAGAGGCCTGGAGGACCCTCAAATTCGGCCCCTATGCAGGACTTTTTGCCCCTGAAAGTCAAAGAACATCATTTGTCACTGCTTTTCAGACAAGTTTCTGAACTCATTGGCACCAAGATGAAGAAGATCAAGTCATCTCTGACTAAGATTTGAGCCCCGCTCTAGTTGTCTCCAAGGTCTTGACACTTCAACATCAATAAGACGAAGACCAAAGATGCCATATCTTCCACACCAAGGCGGGCTTCAATGGAAGGTCCGTGAAGGTCATCATCGACGGAGGAAGTTGCCATAACTTGGCAAGTGAAAAACTATGCTCCAAGATCCAATTGCTCAAGATGAAGCATCCTCATCCCTACAAGGTCCAATGGTTAAGCGACTCCCACACTATTCAAGTGGAGTACGTGGTGCAAGTTTCCTTCAAGATAGGAGCATGTGAAGACACGTTGGAATGTGATGTCGTTCCGATGTCCGTTTTCCACCTCCTACTTGGACAACCATGGCAATTAGACCGAGGCCTCATCTACAACGGACGAACAAACCACTATAGCTTTAAGATGAAGGGAAATGAGTACGTGCTATGACCTATGTCTCCAAGTCAAGTGCTCTCTGACAAGCAAGCCACCCATCGTCTAGAGAATAGTGAGAGAGTGATCCACCCAAAAGGGAGTGAGAGCCACAAGCCCAAAAAGAGTACCTCCACGGTGAGCGACAAATAAAACCTAGTACTATTTGCCACCAAAAGTGAGATGAGAGAAGTGTGTGAGAACCCATGAAGTGTTATGCACTATGTCATTTTGTGCAAGGATGAGGCACCAAAAACTAACACCTCTGACAATCTACCTTTAGTGTTATCTTCTCTATTGCAGGAATTCCAATACGTTTTCCCCGACGAGCTACCTCTGGGTCTACCTCCCCTTCGAAGCATCGAACATCGAATCGACCTCATTCCCAGAGCACCTCTTCCTAACAAGGCTCCCTACCACGTCAACCCCGAGGAAACCAAGGAGATCCAATGACAAGTACAATAACTCATCGACAACGGCCATGTACGAGAAAGCTTGAGCCCTTGTGTCGTCCCGGTAATCCTTGTTCCCAAGAAAGATGGTACATATCACATGTGTTCTGATTATCGTCCTATCAATGCTATCACAGTTAGATATTGGTAGATGAGCTTAGCGGAGCCACAATTTTCTCTAAAATTGATCTTAAAAGTGGCTATTACCAAATCCGCATATAAGAAGGTGATGAATGGAAAACCGCTTTTAAAACCAAGTTTAGATTGTATGAATGGTTGGTCATGCCAATGGGCTTATCCGAAGCACCCGGTAATTTCATGCGAGTCATGCATTTTGTTCTTCGACCCTACATTGGCGTATTTGTTGTGGTTTACTTTGACGATATTCTTGTCTTTAGCAAATCTCTTAAAGATCATGGCACCCATCTTAGAACCGTGTCGCAAACTATTAGAAAAGAGCGCCTTTCTACTAATATGGACAAATGCCTTTTTGGTGTTCATAAGCTTGTTTTCTTGGGTTTCGTTGTGTCTTCTAAGGGTATTCATGTAGATGAATCTAAGATCAATGCTATTAAAACTTGGCCACAACCAACCAATTTGCAACAAGTGTGAAGTTTTCTTGGTTTAGCCGGTTTCTATCATAGATTCGTTAAGGACTTCAGCACTATTGCATCCCCTTTGCATGCCTTGAGTAAGAAAAATGCACCTTTTGTTTGGGGACCATTCGAGGACATCGCATTTGATGAGCTTAAGAATTTTCTTACTCATGCTCCTGTGCTTGCTTTACCCAAATTTGAGAAAACTTTTGAAGTCCATTGCGATGCTAGCGGTAATGGCATAGGAGGTGTGATAATGCAAGAGAAGCTCCCAATTGCTTAATTTAGTGAGAAACTTTCAGGTGCGCAACTAAATTATCCCATCTATGAAAAAGAGCTATATGCCTTAGTGTGAGTTTTGCATGAGTGGGAAAATTATCTTCGCCCTCGTGAATTTGTCACTCATACCGACCATGAACCGCTTAAGTAAATTAAGGGTCAAACTAAGTTAAACAAGCATCGTGCTAAGTAGAGTGAGTTCATTGAGTCATTTTCTTCATTTGTTAGTTTTGCAAGAATCTCATGGAGGAGGACTTATGGGACACATTGGACGCGACAAGACATTCGCCACACTCTCCAAGAACTACTTTTAGTGCAACATTTTCTGCGACATCTCATGTTTCACCAACCAGTGCTCTACATGTTGCAAAGCTAAGTCTAAAGCTCAATCCCATGATCTCTATATGCCACTTCCTATTCCATATCACCCATGGGAAGATATTAGTATGGACTTTGTACTTGGGTTGCCTAGAACTCGAAATGGCAAAAATTCTATGTTTTTTGTTGTGGACCGATTCCCTAAGATGGCTCATTTCATCCCATGCAACAAGATAGATGATGGTTCACATGTTGCAAATCTTTTCTATACGGAAATCTTGCGCCTCCATGGAGTGCCAAAGACAATTGTCTCGGACCGCGATGTCAATTTCCTAAGCTACTTCTGGAAGAATCTATGCGCCAAGATCGGAATCAAGCTTTTGTTATCTTCGGCATACCATCCTCAAACTGACGGCCAAACGGAGGTCACGAACCAGGCACTATCTCTACTATGTGTGTTGATCAAGAAGAACATCAAAGAGTGGGAAGAGTGTCTACCCATCGCCGAGTACGCCTACTATCGTGCAAGACATTCAACTACCGTCAAGTCCCCCTTCGAGGTCGTCTACGGCTTCAACCCGTTGCCCCCATTGGACATTCTTCCTCTACCTCTACAACTGCGCATCAACATGGATGCGAGTACACGAGTGAGCTACATCAAGAAGATGCATGAAGATACAAGGAACATCGTCGAGCTTCAAGTACAACGACTCACGACCAAGATCAACATCAACAAGCAACCCATGATATTCAACATTGGAGATCTTGTGTGGCTACACCTTCGCAAGGACCGCTTCCCCAACGATTGCAAATCCAAGCTTCTACTGCGAGCCAATGAACCTTTCAAAGTGCTAGCACGCTACAACAACAACGCTAAAAAGATCGACCTCCCGCACGACAAGTACAACGTGAGCGACGTCTTCAATGTCAAATATCTCTCTCCCTACCATGGTGATGAAGCTTTCGATCGGAGGTCGGATCTTTCCCAGGGGGGGGGGGGAGGATGCGGAGCATCCTATGGTCATCCCCACAGATCTACCTACATCTCCCACGATACCACTTGGACCAATGACAAGAGCTCGAGCAAAGGCTATCAAAGATAAGGTGAACTTGCTCCTCTCCGAACTACCACTTTCTACATATGAGATATGGCTAATACCTCAAGCCGACACCCTATGTGTGAACAGGTACTTGGAGGAAAGCCATGGGACAGCTACACCCATCGGACAATATGGCTAGGACACCAATTACAATGACCAAGAGGAAGAGTTACCAGGAATCTACAGTCATCGGATGACCGGTTTCGTTGGATGTCCGACGCCTTGGAGCTCCAGCCAGCCAGCCGAGTCCCAGCCTGCACACGCTCCAGCGACCGAATGATCGACACCGATAGGACAACCGACATGCTCCAGCCACTGGACGACTGGCACCACCATCACAGAACAAAAACATTAGAAGTATGGAGACTACCGGATGTCCGATGCCAGCCGGGAATCCGACGACAACCATCCCGAGCCAAACCATCGGACTTTCGACAAGTACCGGACGTCTGGACCCTCGCGAGCCACCGGACGACCTGTAGCTATCGGACGTCCGACGCTTGTGTGTTGATAGCATGGTGGGCCGAAGCCCATGTACCCCTTTGTCCACTTAGACTATATATACTCCTCCTCCCCCCCCTTTTTAGGGTCAGCATAGTGATAGCTCATTTGAGAGATAGAGCTTTGTGTTGGGGATCGTAGCAGAAATTTAAAATTTTCTACGCATCACCAAGATCAATCTATGGAGTATTCTAGCACCGAGGGGAAGGAGAGTGCATCTACATACCCTCGTAGATCGCTAAGCGGAAGCGTTGCAAGAACGAGGATGAAGGAGTCGTACTCACAGCGATTCAGATCGTGGTTGACTCCGATCTAAGCGCCGAACAACGGCGCCTCCGTGTTCAACACACGTGCAGCCCAGTGACATCTCCTACGCCTTGATCCAGCAAGGGGAGAAGGAGAGGTTGGGAAGACTCTGTCTAGCAGTAGCACGATGGCATGGTGGTGGTGGAGGAGCGCGGAACTCCAGCAGGGCTTCGCCAAGCACTACGAGAGATGAGGAGGGAGAGAGCTAGGGCTGCGCCAAGAGAGAGATGATCTCGTGTATGTTGCAGCCCCCAATACCTCAAGTATATATAGGGGAAGGGGAGGGGCTGCGCCCCCATCTAGGGTTCCCTCCCTAGGGGTGGCGGCACCCCCAAAACCCATCTAGGGTTGTGTCCAAGGGGGGAAAGAGAGGAGGCGCACCTAAGGTGGGCCTTAAGGCCCATCTGCCCTAGGGTTTGCTCCCCTCCCCTCTAGGAGGCGCCTTGGTACTTGGTGGGAGGCGCCCCAGCCCACCTAGGGGCTGGTCCCTTCCCACTATTGGCCCATCTAGGCCTCCGGGGCTGGTGGCCCCTCCCGGTGGACCCCCGGACCCCTCCGGTGGTCCCGGTACACTACCGGTGATGCCCGGAACACTTCCGATGGCCAAAACCATACTTCCTATATATTAATATTTACCTCCGGACCATTCCGGAACTCCTCGTGACGTCCGGGATCTCATCCGGGACCCTGAACAACATTCAGGAACCGCATACATACTTTCCCTATAACCCTAGCATCATCGAACCTTAAGTGTGTAGACCCTACGGGTTCGGGAGTCATGCAGACATGGCCGAGACAACTCTCCGGTTAATAACCAACAGCGGGATCTGGATACCTATGTTGGCTCCTACATGTTCCACGATCATCTCATCGGATGAACCACGAGATTCGATCTCGTATACAATTCCTTTTGTCTAGCGGTATAGTAGTTGCCCGAGATTCGATCGTCGGTATCCCGATACCTTGTTCAATCTCGTTACCGGCAAGTCTCTTTACTCGTTCCGTAACACATCATCCCGTGATCAACTCCTTGGTCACATTTTGCACATTATGATGATGTCCTACCGAGTGGGCCCAGAGATACCTCTCCGTTTACACGGAGTGACAAATCCCAGTCTTGATTCGTGCCAACCCAAGAGACACTTTCAGAGATACCTGTAGTGTACCTTTATAGCCACCCAGTTATGTTGTGACATTTGGCACACCCAAAGCACTCCTACGGTATCCGGGAGTTGCACAATCTCATGGTCTAAGGAAATGATACTTGACATTAGAAAAGCTTTAGCATACGAACTACACGATCTTGTGCTAGGCTTAGGATTGGGTCTTGTCCATCACATCATTCTCCTAATGATGTGATCCCGTTATCAACGACATCCAATATCCATGGTCAGGAAACTGTAACCATCTATTGATCAACGAGCTAGTCAACTAGAGGCTTACTAGGGACATGGTGTTGTCTATGTATCCACACATGTATCTGAGTTTCCTATCAATATAATTCTAGCATGGATAATAAACGATTATCATGAACAATGAAATATAATAATAATAACTAATTTATTATTGCCTCTAGGGCATATTTCCAACAGTCTCCCACTTGCACTAGAGTCAATAATACCATGTGATTAACACTCACAGGTCACATCGCCATGTGACCAACATCCAAAGAGTTTACTAGAGTCACTAATCTAGTTCACATCACTATGTGATTAATACTCAATGAGTTCTGGGTTTGATCATGTTATGCTTGTGAGAGAGGTTGTAGTCAATGGGTCTTGCCATATTCAGATCCCTATGTATTTCGCAAAACTTTATGTTATATCGTAGATGCTGCTACCACGTTCCACTTGGAGCTATTCCAAATTGTTGCTCCATTATACGTATCCGGTATCTCTACTCAGAGCTATCCGGATAGGTGTTAAGCTTGCATCGACGTAACTCTTTACGTCGAACTCTTTATCACCTTCATAACCGAGAAACATTTCCTTATTCCTCTAAGGATAATTTTGACCGCTATCTGGTGATCCAATCCTAGATCACCTTTGTACCCTCTTGCCAGACATGTGGCAAGGCACACATCTGGTGCGGCACTCAGCATGGCATACTGTACAGAGCCTATGACAAAAGCATAGGGGACGACCTTCGTCCTTCCTCTTTCTTCTGTCGTGGTCAATATTCGAGTCTTACTCAACTTCACACCTTACAACTCAGGTAAGAACCCCTTCTTTGACTGATCTATTTTGAACTCCTTCAAAAACATGTCAAGGTGTGCGTTCTTTGAAAGTATCATCAGGCGTCTTGATCTATCTCCATAGATCTTGATGCCCAATATGTAAGCAGCTTTATCCAGGTATTCCTTTGAAAAACACTCTTCAAACAACCGTTTATGCTTTCCAGAAATTCTACATCATTTTGAATCAACAATATGTCATCCACATATACTTATCAGAAATGTTGTAGTGCTCCCACTCACTTTCTTGTAAATACAAGTTTCTAGCAAACATTGTATAAACCTAAAAGCTTTGATCACTCCATCAAAGCATATATTCCGACTCCGAGATGCTTGCTCTAGTCCATAGAAGGACTACTGGAGCCAGCATACCTTTTAGCATCCTTAGGATCGACAAAACCTTTTATTGTATCACATACAACTTTTTCTTATGAAAAGTGGTAAGAAAACTTGTTTTGGACATCCATCTGTCAGATTTCATAATCGAAAAATACAGCTAATGCTAACATGATTCCGACGGACTTAAGCATCGCTACGGGTGAGAAATTCTCATCGTAGTCAACTCCTTGAACTTGTGAACAGACTCTTTCCCACAAGTCGAGCTTCATAGACGGTAACATTACCGCCCACGTCCGTCTTCTTCTTAAAGATCCATTTATCTCAATGGCTTGACGATCATCAGGCAAGTCCACCAAAGTCCATACTTTGTTCTGATACATGGATCCTATCTCGAATTTCATGGCTTCTAACCATTTGTCGGAATATGGGCCCACCATCGCTTCTCCATAGCTCGTAGGTTCATTGTTGTCTAACAACATGATATTTAAGACAGGATTACCGTACCACTTAGGAGTAGTACATATCCTTGTCGACCTATGAGATTCAATAGCAACTTGATCCGAAGCTTCATGATCACTATCATTAACTTCCTCTTCAACAGACGTAGGCGCCACAGAAAACATCTTTCTGTGTTGCATCACTCTCTGGTTGAAGTAAAGGTTCGACAACCTCATCAAGTTCTATCTTCCTCCCACTCAATTCTTTCGAGAGAAACTCCTTCTCGAGAAAGGACCCGTTCTTAGCGACAAACAATTTGCGGTCGGATCTAAGATAGAAGGTATACCCACCTGTCACCTTTGGGTATCTTATGAAGATGTGTTTGTCCGCTTTGGGTTCGAGCTTCTCCGGCTGAAGCCTTAAGCATCGCAGCCCCAAACATTAAGAAACGACAACTTTGGTTTCTTGCCAAACCAATGTTCATATGACGTCGTCTCAACGGACTTATATTGTGTCCTATCTAAAGTGACTGCAACTATCTCTAATGCATAACCTCAAAATAATAGCCGTAGATCGGTAAGAGACATCATAGATCACACCATATCTCATAAGGTTCGATTACGACGTCCGGACACAGCATTTATCTGTGGTGTTCCAGGTGGCTTCAACTGTGAAACAATTCCACAATGTCTTAAGTGATTACCAAACTCATAACTCAGAAATTCTCATCGATCAGATCGTAGGAATTTGATCTTCTTGTTATGATGGTTCTTAACTTCACTCTGAAATCACTTGAAATTTTCAAATGTTTCAGACTTGTGCTTAATTAAGTAAATATACCTATATCTACCCAAATCGTCAGTGAAGATGAGAAAATAGCGATATCCACCGCACGCTTCAATTCTCATTGGATCACATGCATCAGCATGTATGATTTCCAACAAGTCACTTGCCCATTTTCATTGTATCTGAAAATGGGGTCTTAGTCATCCTGCCCATGAGGCATGGCTCGCATGTGTCAAGCGATTCAAAATCAAGTGACTCCAAACATCAATCGACATGGAGTTTCTTCATGCATCTTGCGCCAATATGACCTAAGCGGCAGTGCCACAAGAAAGTGGTACTATCATTATTAACTCTACATCTTTTGGCGTGAACATGTGTATTACCACGACCGAGATTCAATGAACCATTCACATAGGGTGCATGACCATGAAAGGTATTATTCATGTAAATAGAATAAACAGTATTCTCTAACTTAAATGAATAACTGTATTGCAATGAACATGATCTAATCATATTCATGCTCAACGTAGACACGTGATAACATTTATCTAGGTTCAATACTAATCCCGAAGGCTGATAGAGCGTGCGATGGTGATCTCATCAACTTTGGAAACACTTCCAACACACATCGTCACCTCGCCCTTAGCCAGTCTCCGTTTAGTCCGTAGCTTTTGCTTCATGTCACCAATAATAGCAACTGAACCGGTATCCAATACCCAGGTGCTACCAGGAGTACTAGTGAGGTACACATTAATAACACATATATACTTTGTTGAAGTTTCCAGCCTTCTTATCTACCATGCATTTGGGGTAATTCCGCTACCAGTGACCGTTCCCCTTACAATAGAAGCACTTAGTCTCGGGTTTGGGTTCAACCTTGGGTTCCTTCACTGGAGCGGCAACTGGTTTTCCATCCATGAAGTTTCCCTTCTAGCCCTTGCCCTTCTTGAAACCAGTGTTCTTGTTAAACCATCAACACTTGATGCTCTTTCTTGATTTCTACCTTTTGCGGTCTTAAGCACCGCGAACAGCTCCGGGATCAACTCCATCCCTTGCATGTCATACTTCATCACGAAGATCTAGTAGCTTATTTATAGTGGCTAGAGAACTCTATCAATCACTATCTTATCTGGAAGTTTAACTCCCACTTGATTTAAGTGATTGTAGCACCCAGACATTCTGAGCACATGCTCACTAGCTGAGCTATTCTCCTCCATCTTGTTGGCAAAAGAACTTGTCAGAGGTCTCACACCTCTCAGCACGGGCATGAGCCTGAAATCCCAATTTCAGCTCTTGGAACATCTCATATGCCTTATGGCATTCAAAACGTCATTGGAATCCCGATTCTAAGCCGTAAAGTATGGTGCACTAAACTATCAAGTAGTCATCAGGATGTGTCTGTCAGGTGTTCACAACATCCACAGACGACGTTGTAGGGGTTTGCACATCGAGCGGTGCATCAAAGACGTAAGCCTTCTGTGTAGCAGTGAGGACACTCCTTGGACTATGGACCTAGTCCGCACAATTGCTTACAATATCTTTCAACTTAATCTTTCTCTAGGAACATATTGAAACAGGGAGCTACAACGTGAGCTATTTATCTACAAAATATTTGCAAAGACAATTTAGACTATGTTCATGATAATTGAGTTCATCTAATCAAATTATTTAATGAACTCCCACTCAGATAGACATCCCTCTAGTCATCTAAGTGAAACATGATCCGAGTTAACTAGGCCGTGTCCGATCATCACGTGAGACGGACTAGTCATCAACGTTGAACATCCATGTTGATCGTATCTTCTATACGACTCATGTTCGACCTTTCGGTCTTCCGTGTTCTGAGGCCATGTCTGTACATGCTAGGCTCGTCAAGTCAACGTAAGTGTGTAGCGACCAGACCTCAAACAGTCTGATCTCTGTGCTCTGGTGTCATCCTTGGATCAGTAATGCTGACACCACACAGTACTCGAAGGATTTATAGCAGAGTAGCAATCACACACTTATTACATCGAGTGTCTCAAACGAGAACTTATTACAATAAATATGGCTTAAGGCCATCTAATAACGATAACAGCGGAAGGCTTGGAAGATAGGTGAGTCCATCAACTCCAACAGCATCACTGAGTATAGAACCACGACCTAAAAACTCCTTAATCGTCGTCTGAAAAGTCTGCAACATTAACGTTGCAGCCCAAAATGGGTCAGCACTTGGAATATGCTGGCAAGGCAACACATAGAGAGTAATGGAATGAAACAGCTATACTATATGCATATTTGGCTGGTGGAAAGCTCTATGGTTACAGTTTTGCGTAAAGCCAATTTTTCCCTACTTCAAAGGAATAAACTTATTTAACTATCATAGTAGTTGTTAAACATTGAGAATGGTTGACAGCATTCTCAATCCCAATTAAGCATCATCATTAAACATAACCCAACAAAATTAATTTAGAGTAACATGTTGAGATTCACATGAAAATCCAAGTACTAGATACTCAAGATGTCCATAACCGGGGACACGGCTAACCATGATTAGTTTGTTACACTCTGCAGAGGTTTGCGCACTTTTACCCACAAGACTCGATCGCCTCCGTTTGGTTTCTCGCACTACAAGGTGTTTGAGAAGACGGATGACCTAGACATAGTCTTTCAGAAGCGCTAGCACCTTACGATCGGGTAGACCGTACCACCTACATCCCCTACATCTGCTAGTCTACCACTGTAAGAGTTCGCACAACTTAGTCAACTATGCTAGAGCCCATAATAGCTTGTGGCTGCACACGAAAGTTTCTAGTATGAATAGTCTCATGATCCCTTTGAGCCTGGGTGGCGGTCCAAAAGAAAACAGGCAAGTCCTGGAATACCCAGGTGCCTCAATCCACCCAGATGTGTGTTTAAGTTGCCACCTTAGATAAACCATTAATTAACAATCTCACATCTGTCATGGATATCACTCACCAAATCCACGTCTACTAGCATAGCATGGCATAATAAGCAAACGTAGAAGTAACTCCCAAAGGTTTGATAATAACATGTAATAGGTACTACCTCATCTACTTCCCATCCCATAATTTAATTAGATCCTAATCATGCAATGTGTGAGGATTGATCTAATGCAATAAAACTGGGTAGTAGAAAAGGTATGATCAAAGTGTTACTTGCCTTGCTGATGATCCGCGAAACCTAACGATTCGAAGTAACAGGCGGCGCACTCCGGGTATTCTATCGCAGACAAACAAACAAGCATACAATAAGTACTCATCTAATGCATAGGTAAAACTCAAATAATAGATCTAACCAGAAAGTTCAACTTAAGAACTCCGGTTGGCAAAAAGAATCAAATCGAACGAAGCAACGAAAGTCAAACGGCGAAAGAAAACAACTTCGTTCTAGTAATTTGGATCTAGGGAAAATTTTACAGTAGCAAAAACTTGTTTAAGTTGGTTAAATGGATAGAGGGTTTTGAGACGAAACTCTAGGCGCTTGAATCGCCTGATTCCGATAAACGAGTGAAAAGTTATACTAAAACGAAAATCGGATCAGGAATCGCGATCAGAAAAATCGCGGATTTAATCCGAGAAAAAGAAAAATGACGAACACTCGCTAGAACGAACGAACGGACGAACGCTCGCTATTTAAATAAACCGGAAAACCGATATATTTAAAAAAACCGAAACTAAAAAAACCAACGAAAACCAATCTTTTTTCTCTCTTTTTTTTACAACGGCACGGAAAACGAGGCGCGACGAACCTCGGCGGCAGGATCCGGCGGTGGCGGCGGCGCAACGGCGGCGGCGGCGACTTTGGGGCGGCTTGGGCGGATTAGGGTTTCCCCCCGGGGCTGGGCCTCGGCTTATAAAGCCCTCCCGGGCCAGTGTCCAGGTCGGAACGGCCCGTTAAGTCGGTTCGCATTTTTTTCAAAATTATTCCGCTCAGAAGAAAAATAAAAAGAAATACTAAATGGACTCCAAAAATTCCGAAATAAATTTTCGCGGGGTTCTAAAATCAAGCCGCACAAGGTGAACATTTATTTGGGACCTAAATGCAGTTTTGAAAAACACACATTTTTCATAAATTCAAATAAAACACCGAAAAACTCCGAAATAAAATCTTATTTGATTTTATTATTAAATCCTCAAAATTTCTTTATTTTGGGAAAGTCATTTTATACCCTCTCTCATATTTTTGTAATAGAAATAATTAATGATAAAATAAATAAAATGAAATGATCCTATTCTCAAAATTTGAGAAAACACAAATATGAAACTAACGAAATCCCCAACTCTCTCCGTGGGTCATTGAGTTGCGTAGAATTTCTAGGATCAACCAAAAAGCAAAATAAAATATGATATGCATGATGATCTAATGTATAACATTCCAAATTGAAAATTTGGGATGTTACAAACGTACCCCCCTTAAGATGAATCTCGCCCTCGAGATTCGGGTTGGCTAGAAAATAGGTGAGGGTGGTCTTTGAGCAAATCTTCCTCTCGCTCCCAGGTGGCTTCATCCTCCGTGTGGTGGCTCCTCTGAACTTTGCAAAACTTGATAACCTTGCTGCGGGTGACTCGGCTGGCAAACTCGAGAATCTTGACTGGTTTCTCCTCGTAGGTCAAATCGTTATCTAACTGAATAGTTTCCAAAGGCACTGTGTCTCTCAACGGTATATCAGCCATCTCCGCGTGACATTTCTTTAACTGAGAAACGTGGAACACATCATGAACTCCTGACAATCCTTCGGGCAATTCCAACTTGTAGGCCACTTCTCCCATACATTCCAAAACTCGATATGGTCCTACAAATCGTGGCGCTAACTTCCCTTTAACTCCAGAACGCTTTGTTCCTCGAAGTGGAGTTACTCGAAGATAAGCTCTGTCTATGACTTCGTAAATTGTCTCCTTGCGTTTAGAATCTGCATAACTTTTCTGTTTGGACTGGGTTACCTTGAGCCTATCGCGAATCAACTTCACCTTCTGTTCAGACTCTTTAATCAAGTCAGGTCCAAACAACTGGCGGTCTCCAACTTCGTCCCATGACAACGGTGTCCTGCACCTCCTTCCGTACAAAGCTTCGAAAGGGGCCATCTTCAAACTGGTTTGGTAACTGTTGTTGTAAGAGAACTCTGCATATGGCAAATTATCGTCCCAACTAGATCCGTAATCTAGCACACAAGCTCTCAGCATATCCTCCAAAATCTGATTGACTCTCTCGGTCTGTCCATCTGTCTATGGATGAAAAGTTGTACTAAATTCTAGCCTGGTACCCAAAGTTTCGTGCAACTGCTTCTAGAACTTTGAGGTAAACTGGGTTCCTCTATCTGATATGATACTCCTTGGAACTCCATGCAGACATACGATCATGGTCATGTATATCTTTGCCAACTTAGCACTGGTATAAGTGGTCTTTACTGGGATGAAATGAGCTACTTTCGTCAATCGATCAACTACAACCCAAATTGAGTCATAGCCTGAATGAGTCCTGGGTAATCTCGTGATAAAATCCATGCCTAGCTTATCCCACTTCCATTCGGGTATCGGCAATGGTTGTAACAATCCTGCTGGCTTCTGATGCTCTGCCTTTACTCTCTGACATACATCACAAACTGCTACATACTCCGCAATATCCTTCTTCATTCCGGTCCACCAGAAAATATACTTCAAATCCAAATACATCTTGGTATTTCCTGGGTGAATTGAATACGGTGAGTCGTGTGCCTCTTGCAAAATCAACTTCCTGATCTCCGGGTCATTGGGCACGTAAACACGGTCTTCAAACCATAGGGTGTCGTGCTCATCCTCACGAAATCCTTTAGCTTTTCCTTTGCTCAGTTTCTCCTTTATAGCGGCAATCTCTTTGTCAGCTTTCTAAGCTTCCCTGATTTTATCCATCAAAGTTGACTGAATCTCCAATGCTGCTACATAGCCTCTCGGAACTATTTCCAAACATAGTTCACGAAGATTTTTTGCCAACTCCTTGGGTATTTCTCCCTTCATTAATGTATTGACATGGCTCTTACGGCTTAATGCGTTAGCTACTATATTAGCCTTTCCAGGATGATAATGCAATTTCATATCATAATCCTTGATAAGCTCCAACCATCTCCTTTGTCTGAGATTTAACTCCTTCTGTGTGAAAATGTACTTCAAACTCATATGATCCATGTACACCTCACAATGATTTCCAATGAGAAAATGTCTCCATGTCTTCAATGCATGCACTACGGCTGCTAACTCCAAATCATGCGTGGCATAATTCAACTCATGAGGCTTCAGTTGTCTTGAGGCATATGAAACAACTCTCCCTTCCTGCATAAGCACTGCTCCAAGTCCTTGACGTGAAGCGTCGCAATACACCTCATAATCCTTGGTCTGGTCTGGCAAAATCAACACTGGTGAGGTAACCAATCGTTTCTTCAACTCCTGGAAACTAGCCTCACACTCCTCTGTCCAATTGAACTTGGTATCTTTCTTCAACAACTCAGTCATAGGCTTCGCAATCTTTGAGAAATTCTCAATAAATCTCCGGTAGTATCCTGCGAGTCCAAGAAAACTCCGGATCTCTCCAACTGTTGTTGGGGCTTCCCACTTGGTCACAGTTTCAACTTTAGTGGGATCTACTGCTATACCCTCTCCAGATATAACATGTCCGAGGAATCTTACTTCCTTCAACCAAAACTCACATTTGCTGATCTTGGCATATAATTGATGTTCTCTGAGCTTTCCAAGTACCAACCGCAAATGCTCCTTATGTTCCTCTTCATTCTTCGAGTAAACCAGGATATCATCAATGAACACTACGACGAACTTATCCAAAAACTCCATAAACACTTTGTTCATCATGTTCATAAAATAGGCAAGTGCGTTAGTTAGACCAAATGACATAACGGTGTACTCATACAGTACATACCTGGTAGTAAAAGCTATCTTAGGAATATCATGTTCTCGAATCTTCAACTGGTGGTATCCTGATCGCAGATCGATCTTAGAAAATACCTTAGCTCCTTGCAATCGATCAAACAGATCATTGATCATTGGTAGTGGGTACTTGTTCTTGATCGTCACTTCATTCAATCCTCGATAATCAACAACCATCCTTAACGATCCATCTTTCTTCTCCACTAGAAGTACTGGCGATCCCCAAGGTGAAGAACTTGGGCGAATATATCCCTTATCCAGTAACTCCTTAATCTGCTTCTTAATTTCCAACAAATCCTTTGCTGGCATCCTATATGGTCTCTTTGATATTGGCCCTGTGCCTGGCAATAGCTCAATCAAAAACTCAATATCTCTATCCGGTGGCATGCCTGGCAACTCTTCTGGAAATACATCAGGGAAATCCCTTACCACTGGTACTTCCTCCTGCACAACTCCTGTTAGGCAATTTACTTGAGTCCTCTTTGGCACATGTCGGGATACATACTTGATCCTTCTCCCTTCTGGGGTGGTAAGCAAAATTGACTTACTAGCACATTCAATATTCACTTCATACTTTGATAACCAATCCATGCCTAATATCACATCCAATCCTTGAGATTCCAATACTATTAGGTCTGAGGCAAAACATAGTTACCAATCCTTAATGGTAACCGATCACACCATAGACTAGCCACATACTCTGCTCCGGGCGAGGTTACTAACATGGGTGACCTAAGGGCTTGGGTTGGTAGGTTATACTTATCCACAAATCCCCTTGAGATGTATGAATGTGATGCACCAGTATCAAAAAGAACGAGTGCAGTAAATGACTTAACCAAAAACTTACCTATTACTGCATCGGGCTGAGCTTCAACCTCCTCCACGCTAACGTGGTTCAGCTTCTTCCCAGAACTTCCATTGCCATTTTGGCCTTCAGGATATTCATTGACATAATGTCCGGTCTTCTGACACTTAAAACAAGTGACTTGGCTCAGGTCCTTCTTGGCTGGGGTTGATGGGTTGGTGCGGTTCTGGCCGTTGCTTCCTCCATTGCCATTACCATTCTTGGTGCCATTGTGATTGTGCGAGCTACCTCCTCCATGGGTATGATGTAAATGTCCTCCCGGTCTAGGGGTAAAACGTGGCTTCTGTTGAGCTCCTGAGTTGTACTTTCCTTGTCCATACTTCCTCTTGCGGTTCTCAATCTGCTGCTGCTTCCCTTCAATCATAAGAGCACGATCTACCAACTCCTGGTAGTTGTTGAAGGTTGCTACCATCAACTGCATGCTCAACTCATCATTCAGTCCTTACAGAAACTTCTCCTGCTTAGCTGCATCCGTAGCGATGTCATCTGGGACATAACGTGCTAGCTTACTAAATTCCTCCACATACTGGCCAACGGTCCGTCCTCCTTGGCGCAAGTTGTGAAACTCACGCTTCTTCATGGCCATAGCTCCTGCTGAAACATGTGCAGTACGAAAAGCCTGCTGAAACTGGTCCCATGTGACAGTGTCAACTGGGAAAGTGGCTGTGAAATTCTCCCACCATGATGTCGCGGGTCCTTCTAACTGATGTGCGGCAAACTTCACCTTCTCTGCATCTGTGCATCCTGCTGTGGTTAACTCCCTAGCTGTCTTGCGGAGCCAATCATCTGCTACTATCGGCTCGGTGCTACTGGAAAACACCGGCGGATTTAGCCTAAGAAAACGGGCTAAGTGGTCAACAGGTGGTGGTGGTGGTGGGTTGTTGTTGTTGTTCCCCTGATTCTGATTCTGGACTAGCAACTGCATCAATGTGTTCTGCTGCTGGATCAACTGGGTGAGCTCCGGTGGGAAGGCAAATCCGGGGTCACGTCTCGGAGGCATCTGAGGGTTTAGAAAAGATGAGATATAAGAATAGAGGGGGTCTAAAGAGAAAACACTACCCATATGCACATGAGGCAAAAGCAAACAATTCACTTCAATCAATCAAACAAGGGCATACAATTGATTTATCTATCGCAAAAGTGCTCGGACTACTATATTTACATGGTGGACTACTACTACTAATGAGGTGGTCTACTAGAAATATTCTTCGGTTGCAGACTCCATAATATCTGCTCCAGCTTCATCAACATAGTCATCATCACTACTATCTGCTTCCGAGTCGGTGCCGTCGATGATGATGTAGTCTTCCGGGCTAATTTCCTGGGGTTCTTCGTCTTCATCTGCTAGAGTAGGGCCTCCCATAAATATTCCAATCTTCTTGATCAGGTCGTCATTCTTCTCCACCAATACTTCAATTTCTTCTTGATAATCTTCACGTGTAGCCTTGAGTTCTTCCTCCAGTTCCTTGATTCTAGTCTTAGCCTTCTTCAGATCTATCATGTCGGTGCACATCTGGTTCTCCTGTCGTCAAATGTGCTGGTTTAACTCCTGGATAAAAGTTGCAATTGATCTATCCTTCCGGGTGTTGATCATCTCCCAGTGCTCATCTTGGTGCCCACAAATCTGGTAGATAGTATCCTTGAGATCCTTGCGGTAGACTTCTCCAATGCGTCCCATGGCGATGTGAGCTGCCATGCTCTTTCCTAGACTCCAAGTTGGTGCATCAAAAGAAAACTCTACGGGCTTAGTGACTGGCATGAACGTCCTTCCTGGAACTTGAACTTGAATCATCCAGCGCTCTTCTTTAGGTAAAGTGGCATTGTAGGTTCCCGTGAAGCTTGGTACTCCTATGTTCAGGTATCTAGTGACTTCCTTCAAGTGTCGTCCAAAGGGTGTATCTTCATCTGGTTGCGTGAACTTGTTCCTTGCATCCGCCATCCTAAAGAGTAGAAAAGATGAAAGGTCAGAAGAGAAGAGAGTGAATAGTGATCTAGGTCTCTAACTTAGTGGTCGTGTCCTACAGTCAGCGTGTGCTCTGATACCATCTCTGTAGCGACTAGACCTCAAACAGTCTGATCTCTGTGCTCCGGTGTCATCCCTGGATCAGTAATGCTGACACCACACAGTACTCGGAGGATTTAGAGCAGAGTAGCAATCACACACTTATTACATCGAGTGTCTCAAATGAGAACTTATTACAATAAATATGGCTTAAGGCCATCTAATAACGATAACAGCGGAAGGCTTGGAAGATAGGTGAGTCCATCAACTCCAACGGCATCACTGAGTATAGAACCACGACCTAAAAACTCCTTAATCATCGTCTGAAAAGTCTGCAACATTAACATTGCAGCCCGAAACGGGTCAGCACTTGGAATATGCTGGCAAGGCAACACATAGAGAGTAATGGAATGAAATAGCTATACTATATGCATATTTGGCTGGTGGAAAGCTCTATGGTTACAGTTTTGCGTAAAGCCAATTTTTCCCTACTTTAAAGGAATAAACTTATTTGACTATCATGGTAGTTGTTAAACATTGAGAATGGTTGACAGCATTCTCAATCCCAATTAAGCATCATCATTAAACATAACCCAACAAAATTAATTTAGAGTAACATGTTGAGATTCACATGAAAATCCAAGTACTAGATACTCAAGATGTCCATAACCGAGGACACGGCTAACCATGATTAGTTTGTTACACTCTGCAGAGGTTTGCGCACTTTTACCCACAAGACTCGATCGCCTCCGTTTGGTTTCTCGCACTACAAGGTGTTTGAGAAGACGGATGACCGAGACATAGTCTTTCAGAAGCGCTAGCACCTTACGATCGGGTAGACCGTACCACCTACATCCCCTACATCTGCTAGTCTACCACTGTAAGAGTTCGCACAACTTAGTCAACTATGCTAGAGCCCATAATAGCTTGTGGCTGCACACGAAAGTTTCTAGTATGAATAGTCTCATGATCCCTTTGAGCCTGGGTGGCGGTCCAAAAGAAAACAGGCAAGTCCTGGAATACCCAGGTGCCTCAATCCACCCAGATGTGTGTTTAGGTTGCCACCTTAGATAAACCATTAATTAACAATCTCACATCTGTCATGGATATCACTCACCCAATCCACGTCTACTAGCATAGCATGGCATAATAAGCAAACGTAGAAGTAACTCCCAAAGGTTTGATAATAACAGGTAATAGGTACTACCTCATCTACTTCCCATCCCACAATTTAATTAGATCCTAATCATGCAATGTGTGAGGATTTATCTAATGCAATAAAACTGGGTAGTAGAAAAGGTATGATCAAAGTGTTATTTGCCTTGTTGATGATCCGCGAAACCTAACGATTCGAAGTAACAGGCGGCGCACTCCGGGTATTCTATCACAGACAAACTAAAAAGCATACAATAACTACTCATCTAATGCACAGGTAAAACTCAAATAAGAGATCTAACCAGAAAGTTCAACTTAAGAACTCCGGTTGGCAAAAAGAATCAAATCGAACAAAGCAACGAAAGTCAAACGGCGAAAGAAAACAACTTCGTTCTAGTAATCTGGATCTAGGGCAAATTTTACAGTATCAAAAACTTGTTTAAGTTAGTTAAACGGATGGAGGGTTTCGAGACAAAACTCTTGGCGCTTGAATCGCCTGATTCCGATAAACGAGCGAAAAGTTATACTAAAACGAAAATCGGATCAGGAATCGCGATCAGAAAAATCGCGGATTTAATCCGAGAAAAAGAAAAACAACAAACACTCGCTAGAACGAACGAACGAACGAACGCTCGCTATTTGAATAAACTGGAAAACCGATCTATTTAAAAAACCGAAACTAAAAAACCGACGAAAACTAATCTTTTTTTCTCTCTTTTTTTACAACGGCACGGAAAACGAGGCGCGACGAACCTCGGCGGCGGGATCCGGCGGCGGCGGCGTGGCGGCGGCGGCGGCGGCTTGGGCGGATTAGGGTTCCCCCCGGGGCCGGGCCTCGGCTTATAAAGCCCTCCCGGGCCAGTGTCCAGGTCGAACACGGCCCGTTAAGTCGGTTCGCATTTTTTTTAAATTATTCCGCTCGGAAGAAAAATAAAAAGAAATACTAAACGGACTCCAAAAATTCCGAAATAAATTTTCACGGGCTTCTAAAATCAAGCCGCACAAGGTGAACATTTATTTGGGACCTAAATGCAATTTTGAAAAATGCACATTTTTCCTAAATTCAAATAAAACACCGGAAAACTCCGAAATAAAATCTTATTTGATTTTATTATTAAATCCTCAATATTTCTTTATTTTGGGAAAGTCATTTTATTCCCTCTCTCATATTTTTGTAATAGAAATAATTGATGATAACATAAATAAAATCAAATGATCCTATTCTCAAAATTTGAGAAAACTCAAATATGAAACTAACGAAGTCCCCAACTCTCTCCGTGGGTCATTGAGTTGCGTAGAATTTCTAGGATCAACCAAAAAGCAAAAAAAAATATGATATGCATGATGATATAATGTATAACATTCCAAATTGAAAATTTGGGATGTTACAAAGTGTTTCGCATGTGTCCCGAGGCCATGTCTGTACATGCTAGGCTCATCAACACCCGTTGTATTCGAACATTAGAATCTATCACACCCGATCATCACATGGTGCTTTGAAACAACGAACCTTCGCAATGGTGCACAGTTAGGGGGAACACTTTTTTTGAAATTTTAGTGAGGGATCATCTTATTTAAGCTACCGTCGTTCTAAGCAAATAAGATGTAAAACATGATAAACATCACATGCAATCAAATAGTGACATGATATGGCCAATATCATTTTGCTCCTTTTGATCTCCATCTTCGGGGATCCATGATCATCGTTGTCACCGGCATGACACCATGATCTCCATCATCGTGTCTTCTTGAAGTTGTCTCGTCATGTATTACTTCTACTACTATGGCTAACGCTTTAGCAATAAAGTAAAGTAATTACATGACGTTTATGTTGACAAGCAGGTCATAAATAAATTAAGACAACTCCTATGGCTCCTTCCGGTTGTCATACTCATCGACATGCAAGTCGTGATTCCTATTACAAGAACATGATCAATCTCATACATCACATATACCATTCATCACATCCTTTTGGCCATATCACATCATAAGGCATATGCTGCAAAAACAAGTTAGACGTCCTCTAATTGTTGTTGCAAGTTTTTACGTGGCTACTATAGGTTTCTAGCAAGAACGTTTCTTACCTACGCGAAAACCACAAGGTGATATGCCAATTTCTATTTACCCTTCATATGGACCCTTTTCATCGAATCCGATCCGACTAAAGTGGGAGAGACAGACACCCGCTAGCCACCTTATGCAACTAGTGCATGTCAGTCGGTGGAACCAGTCTCACGTAAGAGTACGTGTAAGGTCGGTCCGGGCCGCTTCATCCCACGATGCCGACGAATCAAGATAAGACTAGTAACGGCAAGTAAATTGAAAAAATCGACGCCCACAACTATTTGTGTTCTACTCGTGCATAGAAACTACACATAAACCTAGCTCTGATACCACTGTTGGGGATCGTAGCAGAAATTTAAAATTTTCCACGCGTCACCAAGATCAATCTATGGAGTATTCTAGCAACGAGGGGAAGGGGAGTGCATCTACATACCCTTGTAGATCGCTAAGCGGAAGCGTTGCAAGAACGCGAATGAAGGAGTCATACTCGTAGCGATTCAGATCGCGGTTGACTCTGATCTAAGCGCCGAACAATGGCGCCTCCACGTACAACACATGTGCAGCCCGGTGACGTCTCCTACGCCTTGATCCAGCAAGGGGAGAAGGAGAGGTTGGGAAGACTCCGTCCAGCAGCAGCACGACGGCGTGGTGGTGGTGGAGGAGTGCAGAACTCCAGCAGGGCTTCGCCAAGCACTACGAGAGATGAGGAGGGAGAGAGGTAGGGCTGTGCCAAGAGAGAGATGATCTCGTGTATGTTGCAGCCCCCAATACCTCAAGTATATATAGGGGAAGGGGAGGGGCTGCGCCCCCATCTAGGGTTCCCTCCCTAGGGGTGGCGGCAGCCCCAAAAACCATCTAGGGTTGCGGCCAAGGGGGGAGAGAGAGGAGGCGCACCTAAGGTGGGCCTTAAGGCCCATCTGCCCTAGGGTTTGCTCCCCTCCCCTCTAGGAGGCACCTTGGGCCTTGGTGGGAGGCGCCCCAGCCCACCTAGGGGCTGGTCCCTTCCCACTATTGGCCCATGTAGGCCTCCGGGGCTGGTGGCCCCTCCCGGTGGACCCTCGGACCCCTCCGGTGGTCCCAGTACACTATCGGTGATGCCCGGAACACTTCCGACGGCCAAAACCATACTTCCTATATATTAATCTTTACCTCCGGACCATTCCGGAACTCCTCGTGACGTCCGGGATCTCATCCGGGACCCCGAACAACAATCGGTAACCGCATACATACTGTCCCTATAACCCTAGCATCATCGAACCTTAAGTGTGTAGACCCTACGGGTTCGGGAGTCATGCAGACATGGCCGAGACAACTCTCCGGTCAATAACCAACAGCGGGATCTGGATACCCATGTTGGCTCCTACATGTTCCACGATGATCTCATCGGATGAACCACGATGTCAAGGATTCAATCAATCCCGTATACAATTCCCTTTGTCTAGCGGTATAGTACTTGCCCGAGATTCGATCGTCGATATCCCGATACCTTGGTCAATCTCGTTACCGGCAAGTCTCTTTACTCGTTCCGTAACACATCATCCCGTGATCAACTCCTTGGTCACATTGTGCACGTTATGATGATGTCCTACCGAGTGGGCCCAGAGATACCTCTCCGTTTACACAGAGTGACAAATCCCAGTCTCGATTCGTGCTAACCCAACAAACACTTTTGGAGATACCTGTAGTGTACCTTTGTAGCCACCCAGTTATGTTCTGATATTTTTCACACCCAAAGCACTCCTATGGTACCCGGGAGTTGCACAATCTCATGGTCTAAAGAAATGATACTTGACATTAGAAAAGCTTTAGCATACGAACTACACGATCGTGTGCTAGGCTTAGGATTGGGTCTTGTCCATCACATCATTCTCCTAATGATGTGATCCCGTTATCAACGACATCCAATGTCCATGGTCAGGAAACTATAACCATCTATTGATCAACGAGCTAGTCAACTAGAGGCTTACTAGGGACATGGTGTTGTCTATGTATCCACACCTGTATCTGAGTTTCCTATCAATACAATTCTAGCATGGATAATAAACGATTATCATGAACAATGAAATATAATAACAATAACTAATTTATTATTGCCTCTAGGGCATATTTCCAACACTTTGCTCATCTATCCGGATCTGCTCCACCGAGAGAGACCGCGGCCTCTACGGAGTAGATCCATCTTAGATTCAAGACCCCTAACGGGAAGACCTTCATGACCTCCTCACGGAGAAGAACTTGCTACTTTTATTGTCCTTTGTTGATCGTGGATCGTGTATCTCTTTGTGTTTCGAGGATCTAGCAGATGTGTAATCGAACTTGTCGGTTTGAGTGATTCCACTCGTGTTTCCCCTCATATTTTCCCCTCGTGTTCTTTGTGTTCTTCACGGGATCCGCTCCAATCGTGAAAGATCGTGCATCTAGGGTTCTACCCTACATCAAACAAAATTCATATGCATAGGGATTTTGTGAGCAAACAATTTATGGGAGCAAGAATCAACTAGCATAGGAAGGTAAAACAAGCAAAACTTCAAGATTTTCAACACATAGAGAGGAAACTTGATATTATTGCAGTACCTACAAGCATATGTTCCTCTCTCATAATAATTTTTAGTAGCATCATGAATGAATGCAATAATATAGCTATCACGTAAATCATTCTTTCCATGATCCACGAGCATAGAAATTGTATTACTCTCCACATAAGCAAAAAAATTCTCATCCATAGTAGTGGGAGCAAATTCAACAAAATAACTATCATGATATTGAAAATTAAAATCATGATGACAAGTTTCATACTTATCATTATTCAATATAGCATACAAGTCATGAGCATAATCATCATAAATAGGAGGCATGCTTTCATCATAGTAAATATTCTCATCAAAACTTGGGGGACTAAAAATATCATCTTCATCAAACATAGCATCCCCAAGATTATGGCTTTTCATATCATTAGCATCATGTATATTCAAAGAATTCATACTAATAACATTTCAATCATGCTCATTATTCACATGCCAAAGATTTTATTGAATTCTTCTTTTATCAGTTGAGCACAATTTTCATTTCCATCATTTTCACGAAAGACAATACAAAGATGAATAATATGATGCAACCTCAATTCCATTTTTTTGTCTTCTTTAATAGACTAAACTAGTGATAAAGCAAGAAACTAAAAGATTCAGTTGCAAGATATAAAGATATACCTTCATGCACTCACCTCCCCGGCAACGGCGCCAGGAAAGAGCTTGATGTCTACTACGCAACGTTATTTTTTAGACTTGTGTTGGGCCTCCAAGCACAGAGTTTTGTAGGACAGTAGCAATTTTCCCTCAAGTAGATGACCTAAGGTTTATCAATCCATGGCAGGTGTAGGATGAAGATGGCCTCTCTCAAACAACCCTGCAACCAAATAATAAAAAGTCTCTTGTGTCCCCAACACACCAAATACGAACAATAGAAAACAGCAAGGTAACAAGTGACAAAAGTGGGCATAAATCGTATTGCAATGCTTGAAAATGTGGCCTAGGGTCCATACTTTCACTACTGCAATATGTCAACAAAGCTAATCTAATTAGATCATATAACCATCCCTCAACGTGCGATGAATAATCACTCCAAAGTTTCTATCTAGCGGAGAACATAAGAAAAAATTGTTTGTAGCTATTCTTTTTGATCGATCTATCCAAGATTTCATACTAAAAGAACACCAAGTTATTCTTTCCGATCGATCTATCAAGAGTTCATACTAAGATAACACCAAGTTATTCTTTCCAATCGATCTATCAAGAGTTCGTACTAAAATAACATGAAAAGAAATTCAGATTTATAATACTCAATCCAACACAAGAAACATCAAAGAGTGACCCAAGATTTCTATCGGAGAAACAAAAGACGAGAACGTGCATGAACCCCTATTCGTAGATTAACCCAATGTCACCTCAGGAATACGCTAGTTGAGTGCCAAAACATATCTCAAGTGAATCAATATAATACGCAATTGTCACCACGGGTATTCATACGCAAGACATATATCAAGTTCCCTCAAATCGATAAAAGTATTCAATCCGATAAGAATGAAATCTCAAAGGGAAAACTCAATTCATCACAACAAGATAGATAGGGAGAAACACCATATGATCCAACTATGTTAACAAAGCCCGCGATACATCAAGATCGTGCCATCTCAAGAACATGATAGAGACAGAGAGAGGGAGAGAGATTAATCACATAGCTACTGGTACAAACCCTCAACCCCGAGGGTGGACTACTCCCTCCTCATAATGGTGGCCGCCGGGATGATGAAGATGGCCACCAGTGATGATTTCCCCCTCTGGTAGAGTGTCGGAACGGGTTCTAGATTGATTTTTCGTGGCTACAGAGGCCTGCGGCGGCGTAACTTATGATCTAGGGTTATTTCTGATGGTTTCTCTATTTATATGATTTTTTGGCATCGATTTCACGCGAAGATGGGCCTTGAGGTGAGCACAACCCACCATGCCACGGGTTGGGCTCCAGGCGTGCCCTGGTGGGTTGTACCCTCCTCGTGGATCTTCTGGCCCTACCACAAAGCTTCGGGGGTCTCTTTTGTTCCAAAAAAATCATCAAAAAGTTTCAGCTCATTTGGAGAACTTTCATTTCTGCACAAAAAACAACACGACGGTAGTTCTGCTGAAAACAGTGTCAGTCCGGGTTAGTTCCATGCAAATCATACCAAAACCATATAGAATTGTTGTAAATATGGCATGAATGTATTGGAGACGTATCAAGCCACCGTAGCATGCGCCCGTGCATGTCACCGTGCTCAACACAGATCCAGGAGCACGTAGCACCCATCTGTTACTCATGTCGTGCACTGTTTCATTTTAGTCATCGAGCCTGTGCTCCGACTGCCATTGCGATATAGTTTCCGGCGAGCTTTGGCCACCCCGCTCCCAGCCGCCTGCTTCCCTAGACGCGGACGAGCTCGAGCTACACCCCAGTGGCCTCAGCTCCCGCTCTTGTGGCCCATAGCACGGACATCATCGTGGTTGTGGTCACCGGCGACGACCTCACCGGCCTGAGCCACTGACCGGTGGGCACCGTCAGTTAGGACGTTAGTTACCATCTAATTACCCCCAGTAACACTAATACATGGGCCCCATCGTCCACTAATTAGATAATTAGGCAAACTAACCACTGTTAGTTAACTGTATCACTAACTAGTGGGTCCCACAGGTCAGGTTTGACCCTGGCTGACTGTGTTGACTTGATGATGCAATGCTAACGTCATGCTGACATAGTAAACTATTTCCGGATTTAAATAAATCTAGATGATTTATTTATTTTTGAAATTGGCCGAAATTTCAAAAATTCATAGAAAATCAACCGTAGCTCAGTTTGAAATAATGTATATATGAAAAATTATGAGAAAAATTACATTTATCCATCTGTACATTTTGATGAATGGCAAGCCAACTTATACCTAATGTATAAGTGGAAACAAGTAAATGGCATTTTAAATACTTAACATTGGAGTTGCATTCAAACCTTTGGTTCAAATAGACTTCATCTAAATGGAATGTTAGATGCATTAGCTCAAACCACATCATATTGTTGCATATGTTGTGTATTGATTGTCCTTGGTACTCTCGATAGGTTCTGCCTCTGCTTGTGGCACCATGTACCTATCCGGGGAGCAATGCTCTACTCTTGATCTTACAGCCAAGCAACCCCCTTGAGCATTCTGATACAATCATGCTCTCTCCTCCTCTCTATTATTGTATAGGACAACAATGATTCAACTGTTACTTGTTTCGGTAGTTGAACCCATTCATCGACATGACCTGTCATTGTCACAGTAAATAGCTAAACCTTCCTAGCATGATTTGGAGTTGCTTAGGCCATGATGTGACTTTATCCATGCCATGCCGGCTATTTCATAGAGTTGTGTCAGGTCTGATTCATCGGGGGATGAATTGGTATTGTGATCATGTTCTGATGTTGAGAGCCAAGTGTGTGAACATTATTTGATAAAGGTGCTGATGAGAGGACATGTAGGAGTACATGGTGGGTTATATTATTGAGACTGTCCTTAAGAACTTAGTTATGTTTATGTTATCCAAGACTAGCTACTATCACACATTGGGTTCCGGTAATTGAACCCCTCTTAGCTTATTAATCGCCTTGATCTATGTCAAGGAGTTGCAACTAGTTTCTGGTGTTTGTAGGTCGTGTTGTTGGTCGACCAAGTGGCACCTGATAGGGGAGGCTTGGGACAGATTAGGCACAGTGGCCCGGTGTACCGAGTGGCACCCGAATGGTGTGCTTGGGAACCCTGCACACATCGTTTGGGTCATGATGGAAACTTTGGTTGGACTTCCGTTGCAGGTTTAGTTCTCAAATAGGCGATAAACCCGGACCAGAGTATTGTGTGGTTAGTCAGTTTTTAGCTGACACCCTCGCCAGGCTTCCGCTTGAAGGTTGCCGAGATACAAGGCGTGTATATGGTGGTAAGTGGTGAGAGCTTGTGTCAAGAAGTGCACCCCTGCAGGGTTATAGAACTATTTTCAAATAGTCACGTCCTCGGATATGGACTACTTGGAGACTTATATGGTTAATAAACAACTTGAAGGGATACTCTAAAATGCGCAAGATAAGCATGAGTGCTATGGATGTCCTTCTCGTAGGGAGATGGGAGCGGATCCATAGTGGTGTATTGTTGTTGTGAGTAGTGGACTCGTGCGCGCTTTCTCACCTCAAACAAAGTCGAAGTACATGATAGCCACTGAGTCAAAGCTGGCTTGCTGTAGTTAACCCCACAACACCCTTCTTAATAATGATCCATATGTAGTTAGTTCTGATGTAAGTCTTGCTGAGTACCTTCTTACTCACTGTTGCTTAATTTATGTTTCGTAGAGGACAGTTCGGTCTTACTAGTAGTTCCACATGGAAATCAATGTTGACAGAATAGCTCGTTTCCTAGCTACAATCTTGTACCTTTGGAGGGTCTCGTGCGTAATCAGGCTTCTTAGCCTTTTTCTTTTGTAGTTATTTGTACTAAGACATGTTTATGCTTCCGTTGCTCCTATGACTTTGTATGCTGGTTCATGAGGCCCAAGTTTGTAATATCATGTTATGTATGGCTCTTCTGAGCCTTTTAAATAAATACTTTGAGTCATAGAGTTATATTGTGATGCCATGTTATATCTACACATATCATGCATATTGTGTGTATGTTCTAAATGCATTGGTATGTGTGGGATTTGACACCTGGTTATCTACCTTTGGTAGCCTTTCCTATAGGGAAATGCCTCCTAGTGCTTCCATTGAGCCCCGGTAGTTCGCTAATGCTCCAGAACACATGGATTGATCAGCATGTATCCTTCTTTGCTCCCGTGTCTGTCCCTACGGGGAAATGTCACGCGGTGTTTACTGGATTCCTTATAGGTTGCTATGACTCGGTTTCACACACTGATGACCAACACGTGGATTGATGAGTAACGTATGCATGTCCTTGTACGTTTGTGCCACCTTGGTTGATGATTAGTCATGTCAACCCTGGTTCTCTGTCATATGGATCCTAGGATCACAGTCATATACGTGAGCCAAAATACGCAAACGGTCCCGACCAAGGTAAAGGCGGCAGCTATGGGTTACCTTGTGTGAGGCCGCAAAGTGATATGATGTGTTATTTGCTAGATCGGTGTGACTTAGAATCGTGGTCCCGACAATTAATGCCCTTGTATTCGTGGTGTGAAAGACATGAATTGGTCCATGATGAGAAAGTTCAGATTGCTTTCTAGATCTCTATGGAGATTAGTACGCGCATGACTAGCTTTGTTAGTGCTTCTTTTCCAAATGCTTACATGAAAAAAGGGGCTAGGCTAGGGCCCATGGTGGCTTTGCCAAACTAAATGTTGATGCATCATTTGATTAAGACCTGCTTAGGGGCACTGTTGGGGCAGTCCTAAGGGATGATAGCGGCAAATTCATTGGGGGTGGAAGGATAGATTGGTGTGCAAATATCCTAATGTCTGAAGCTTTGGCTCTCAGATTTGGTCTATCACTTGCACAAAGGGCGGGATGCAACCGCCTTTGTCGGGGGATTGATTCCGAACCACGGGTTCGAGCTCTAGGGGCATGGCTTTGCATCTACTAGGCTACGAGCTAATCGCGACAAGGACACAAAGAGCTACCCAGGTTCGGGCCATCGTGCGGTGTAATACCCTACTCATGATTCGTTGTATTGCTTGTGGACAGTGCTCTTAGAGCTACAGGGAGAGCTGGAGCTCTTTGGGTTTTAACAACGGCGCTAGGGTTTGGGTATGAGTCGATCCCCTGCTATAGTAGCCGCTCTGTACCTTATATAGATGCCTTGCGCCTCTTCCCTGAAAATATGAGCGAGAAAGGGCTACCACAGGGTGGCAATTTAAAAGGGGACAGGCGCCGGTGCTTCTCCTAACGAAAGGTGGTCTTTGCCTGCAAAAGGTCTTATCCATGACGCGCCAGGTGCTCCACGTTGACCTACGGCATGCCGCGCCACCATCTTGGTCTTCTATCACCGAAGGGGAAAGCTTTGGGACTAGGTTTGGGGGCAGGTAGGCACAGATTCCCCCTTAACACCGAAGGGGAAACTGTCCTGGCCGCGCAGGCTAGCGCCTGCCTGGACGATGTCACACATGTGACATGGCTCCTCGGGAGGCCTCGAGAGAGGGCGCCTCGCGAAGGAGGCCTCGCGAGGACGCTTGTACTAATGGTAGTTTCGTTGATGTCCTACATAGGAGACAACCCCTCGCGGGGCAGGGCCCTCACAAGACTGTTGGCTTCGCGGCGCCCGTTGGTGGGCTGCCCCATGAGCTGGTCCGAGGGGCCCTTCCTGGGCCGTAGGCAGGTGGCTCGTGGTAACCTGGTTCCCACCGGGCCGACAGCCTTGTTGTTAACTTTGGTAATTTGGAGGTCATTGACATCATGAAGAATGGAGGACAATTAGCAGGTGCGGCGACGGCGGTTTTTGGCGACTGTTATCATTTTGCTTGTGATTTCTTTACTTCTAGGTTTGAGCATTATTGTGATGGAGTAGCTAATAAAGTCGCTCATGAGCCTGCTAGGCTGGCTAAATTCAAACAACAGTTGGTTGGTTTGAGGAGCCTTTAGATTAAATTGTAACCTTTCTTACTAACGATATACTTGTTATTTCAAATGAGTAAAGTTGGTGGCTTTTTTTTAGAAGTACCTGCGAGTTTCATACTTCTCGGTCACTTTTTCCCGCCTTAGGTGCCAATTCAAAGCAATAAACAAAGGAACAAAGGTGACTGAAATTTCAAGAAAG
>NC_041388.1:234836804-234863215 GCF_002162155.2 Triticum dicoccoides | reverse complement strand
ATGACAAATGTGGTTTAAGGTTTGTTCATTTCCAGTCATTTCTATTCAAAAAAGGGAAAAAAAAGAGGAAAATCGCACGGCCAGAAACAAAAATGACAGATATTTGTTTTGTTTTCAGTTGCCTGTTTAGTCGATCTTGCATTACTTGATAGGACAATTGCAAGAGCCCCAGACGTGGCCCAACTAGCCCTTATACATATAGTACCAAATATTTTAGAATTTGGGATACAGAGAAGATTAGCCCCAGGCTTCACGTAGATGTAAGGCTTCAGCCCATTAGCCCAACTCAAGTGGATCGATCAGAACAGAAAATCAATCGCGCAGCCAGGAGTTAATAAATCAGCGGGCTTTCTAAAAAAAATCGCGCAGCCAGGAAATCTATCGATGAGAACACGTTGACGCTTCGATCTGTCGCTCGCTCGTTCGGCAAGAAAAATAAAATCGCACTCCCGATAGGCGGAGAAACCCTCGCCTCTCTCAAACGGAGGACCCACGCGCTGCGCGGCTGTGCCGCCGCCGTCGTCAGTCGTCAAGCCACGATTCCCCGCCGCGCCGGCTGCCGGATCCGGTGTCCTGTCCACCTGCCTCTGCTAGTCTCCTCCTTCTGATCTTCTCGAACTATTGCTAAACTACAGCGCACGCATAGGTAATAACTAATCTGTAACTCTGTATCATCTAATTATTTTCCCTAGTTTCTTTATATCAGGCAAACTCAGTGAATTGGCGGTGTTAAACTATATCTAGTCAGTTTTATTTCGTTGTCATAAGGAGATTAGATATCCAAGATGAAGAGGACCCATACAGTTGAAGCATTGATGATATTAAGATTATACAATGCTATCAAAAAATGAGAAAACGCAAGGCGCTACTACCTTGTGGAGTTCGTGTTAATGGTATATAATATGTTTTTTTTTGCAAAATTTCATATGAACAATTGATTTATTCTATGTCCACTATCTTGATTTTAAATACTTGATTTTATGTTTGCAGATCCAGGTCCTTCTGCTATTGTTGGTGAAGAAACAATGACCTTGAATTAAAGTCTCCACTAATTTGGTACCAAATCATTTTTGCAATGATGCACTTTGTTAAAATATTTGTTTAATGGAATTTCCTCTCCTACTAATAATGAATTTATATTTTGTTTTGAATGTGATTTTGTGGCATACATATAACGCACATTGATGCGCGTGGTATTTTGACATTATATTTAGACAGTTAGTTTTAGCCCTAGGCTTTGACAAATCCTGGTTCCGCCTCTGATTGCAAGCTACGTAGGTACTATTGCAAAGTTGGAATCAACATCAAGAAAAATGGATGGACTTGATGGATCGATCGATCGATCAATCAAATTAACGCCAAAAAGGAGAAGTGAGGCCACCTTTGCATGGGTCCCTCAGATCAGTCGAGTTAATAATCCGTCGACTACAAATATGGAGTACTCGTTAATAATCAGTCGATATTCTAGAAGGGGGTTGCGGTCTTGAGGTTGTGCACGATGTCCTGCACGGACCCGATGCTTGCGGCGAGGGAGATGAGGAGGCAGACGAAGCTCATGGCCTGCAGCCAGTACCACCGCCCCTCGCCGCGCCTGATCTTGAGTCTCGCGATGTGCATGCTGACAGGGAAGTAGACGGACAGCGGCCAGAAGCCTAGCGCGCCGATGAGCCCCAGCACGGCGTTGAAAAATGGCAGCAGCATCGCCACCAGCGTGGTGAACATGATGATGACGGTGCGCAACACCAGCTTGAGCGGCGCCACCGGCACTGACGAAGACGGCCGGCCCGGCACGCGCGCATAGTACGTGGCGTTGATGATCTTGGCGTCCGGCCACCGGCACGCTACGTAGCTCTCCAGCCTCGCGAAGATGGGCTGCGCGAACACCTGATAGGCGCCCGCGAGGTGCACGATGACGCACACGTTGGCGACGTCGACGAGCCAGTAGGGCTCGTAGAAGGCCAGACCCGTGAGGATGTTCCCGGGGGCATCGTTGCCGAAGGCGGCGTAGCCGGTGCAGCCCAGGAGGAGGTAGAAGACGGTGGTCATGCTGAGGCCGTAGAGCGACGCGCGCTTCATGGTCTTGTTCTCCGCGGGAGGAGATTTGAGAGTGTCCTGGATCTCGATGAGCACGTCGGCGAAGGTGTAGGAGAAGGCGATGTTGCCGAGGGCCAGGAGGACGTTGAAGGCCTTGTCACGGGGCGCGTCGACGCTGGCGCCGGCGAGGGTGCCGCGCACGTCGCCATGGGAGGCCCACTTGGCGGCGCAGAGGCCGAGGCTGATGAAGGAGTAGCCGAAGGAGGTGGCGACGGCGACGACGGAGAGCCAGGCGATGTTGTGGAGGCTGGGAAGCTGGGAGAGCAGCAGCTGCATTAGGCCGAACAGCACCATGTACGTGCTCCCCGACGAGTTGCATCCCGTCGTGCTGAAACCCGACCGGTGGAAGCAGTTGACTCGCTTCACCGCGCTACATACATGCATATTTATCATTTAAAATCTGGATGAATGTTAACCCAAAATAAATTCTGGATGAATGAATTACTACTGCCTCCGTATTAAAATACAACACGTTTTTGCTGTGCAAAAATCTGCAAAAATGTCTTATAATTTGGTACAGAGGTAGTATAATTTTATAATGGACATCATCTAGTACTCTATTTTTTTGTCGAAAGAATGAATTAACAACTCAACTAAAAAAGGAAGAATGAATTAATCAGATTTAAAAAGCAAAAGCAAAAGCAAAATCCCCATACGGTTACGCACCTAGCTAGTGTTGAAACCCTCTCGATCGTAGATGCCACGGCAAGCTTGGAATTTTTTGGCTCAAAGATGACATCCGGAGGCTGCGGCGGCATATGCTCAAGAAAAGAAAGATAGAGCTACCAGTGCAGGTGTGTTGATGTCACACGAGATACGTGCAGGTGTGTGCAACCGTGACGGATCCACCAACAAGCTGGTGGTGGTGTCACGCGCATAGCGTGCAGCGTGCATGCGTGCAGTGCAATCTTATGCGAGAATGCCAACGGATTCCCTCTCCGGCCTCCAGGGGATGCGTTATTTATGCATGCGTCACGCCCAAATCAATATCAATTTGCTGGGCTAACTAATCATAGTCCATTCTAGTGCTTGCAAAAAGAAAGAAGATAAAGAGTCTAGTGTACTTACACCATGCTGGTGCTTGCCGTGATGGTGTAGCCCACAAGCGTGCCCCACAGGTTCACGTACTGCGCACACCCGCACAGCAGCACGTTCTTCCGGCCTTCAACAGTTCATTATTAATCCATCAGCCATGCACGGGTTAGCTTTGAGCTTTGAGATTAATATGTAACTACGTCGATTAGTTACCAAGGTAGCACCGGACAGCGTCGATGTACTCCCGGTTGACGGCGCCGGAGACGGGGTCCGGGTAGCGGTAGCAGTTGGCCAGGAGGGTAGAGGTGTAGTAGGTAACGCAGGAGAAGCCCAAGAGGACGAGTGGGCCCACCACCCACCCCAGCTGCGCCACCGTCCACGCCAGTGCCAGCACGCCGGAGCCGACCACCGCCGCCACGATGTGTGACGTCGCCGTCCACACCGTCCCTGCGGCCAGGATGCCAATGTTGCAAATTCAGACTGATGCACATATTATCACTGCTAAAAGGAAACAAAAGAAAAGCCTCCCTATTGTTCGTCCTCTAGGCACATGCCATGTCATGACAGTGAGGTCTAACTAGCTAATTACTACATGCATGTTCCATTGGATCACAATCACTACATCAAGTCCTTATGATCGACAGCATGCAAGACTTGATTGAATTAATCACACAAGTTAGGATCGCATACGTACCTTGCCTCTCATGATCATCACCTCCTTCAGAATCATACACTACTGATCTCCTCTCCATTTCCATCTCTCTCGTGTCTTCCCCTCTAGCTATGCTCCTCCACTCCTTATCACTCTTTCTCTATGACTCACTGAGTGCGTGCTTCGGCAGGAGCCACCACATATATATAGGCCCACCAGATGCTCCTACTTCATCGTCACTCCCTTTCCTCATAAAAACTCTAGTAGAAATACAAAGGAAAAAAGGGGATGAATAATTATAGCAAAGTTAAAGGTATTGTGCAGCCAGTCTCGATCGATCAATAGGCTTTATCAATCTACATCGACTCCAATTATAGAGAACGAGAGTCCTCTCATCCCGAGTGCGTGCACAACTACTAGCTAAAGATTTCTTAATCCGTCCACCAATCCTTCTTTTAGTTGGTGCAATTCTTGCAATTGGTGAAATAAATATATTTTTCATGTTCGGAGGGTAGATGTGGATAGAAGCTATGACGAACATTCTTGACGGGTGTCGGCATACGGCAATCTATGGGGCCGAGAACCCCTTCTACGTTCGGTGAGGGCACGTAGCACACAAAGAGCAACAACCATGAAAGAACTCGAGCGTTTTACCCAGGTTCGAGCCGCAGTGTGCGTAAAACCCTACTCCTGCATTGGTGCATTTATGAGTATTTGAGTCCCACGTTTACAGAGAACACAACCTTGCCGGCAAGATCCTCGGGAGGTGTTACTAAGCTACTGCAAATGGGCAGGGTTTCGACCCTTGTAAAGGTTGCCATGGCCCTTCTTTTATACTAGGTGAAAGGGGTTACCATAGTGGCAAAACGGTCATTTACAGGGGTGAATAGTGGCTACAGTGTTAACATGCCAAACACTAACGGCATATGACAAACGAATTAAATGCGCTATTAGGTGTCATGCTGGGACAGATGCCGGCATGGGAGCGCCGTTCCACCTATACCGTCAGCCCAGCTACCTTTTATTACTGTGACACGCCCCTGCACGGGTGTTAATAAAGTTGATCTTCTGGCGGTGGATCGCCACGTGCCCCGACAAGCTCTACCTAACCACCTGTGTGCCCGCCACCTGTCAGCAAAGTCCTGACAGGTAGGTGCAGCAAAGTGGTGGAGGGAACTTGGGCTTGTCGGTCTGGAACTTGTCAGCCTGGAGCTCGTTGGTGAAGTGGAAAACACCTTACCGAGAAGGTAGCTTCCTGGCAATACGAATCTTGAACTTAAGTACTTTTTTAGTACTTCTCGATGACCTACCTGGAGGTCTTCTTCATGATTTTATTTACCATGTGTTGAGTTCTTTGGAGTAGATCCATCTTCCGCCAAGCCCCTCCCGAGGTTACAACTAAGGATGGCAATTTTATCCACGGACATGGATACCCGCAGATACCCGGCCCAAATGGATAGTATTTGAGTATGTTTTTACATCCATAGACAGCACCTGAACCCGATCTGGATATTCATGGGTAGGGCATGGACATAATTATGTATTCGTGGATATACCCGAACCTGACCTGATAGTATGACCAAGGTAGTCAGAATCCCGACTCGACTGCTAGAATCCTACGACTTCATGACCCTACGGAACCATGTCGATCCAAGTCCCACTATGAATCCGGATCAGGTAGAATCCATGTTGAGTCGCGATCCAAATCATAGAATCACATACCAAACTGTAGAATCCCGACTATGGTATGGACTATGTCCGATTCTACTAATTTATCTAAGCCATTTGTTTAGTTGTAGCAGAATAGTATGCCATCATCCAAACCATTTTCACATGCCTCATGGCCCTTTATTCCCCTCCCAAGCCCAAATGCTCAGGCGTCGACACCTTTGATCTGGCTCTCAAAACCTAGATCAAAATTAAGGATCACACTTGTTGAAAAATGGAATTGGCATGGGAAGGAGGATGCGTCAAGATTAATCGGAGCAGGAGAGCAAGACCCTTCAAGGTTAAGCACAACAGGGTGGATATACAACTGATCGGTTATTCACGTATTCTAAAAAACTGATAAGTAAATTTCATGCATCGAAGATTTCAATGTTCTATATATTTGCCTCTCATATATGTTCCATACATCCAAGTTAATAGTAGGTTAGCCATAAAAAGAAGTGGAATAGAACTTGGATCGATGTGTACGTCTTTGCTCTATATTTAGTGTCAAAACATTATAGAACCCATATAAATTTATTCCGTGGATACAAAATATCTTCTTTGAGTAAATCTAGTAGACTCCTCGATTCCACGACCCGATACTACGACTCAATTCTGTCTAAGGAAAATCGATCCGACTCCGAATCCCGAGTCTGACTACCTTGAGTATGACTCATAGGGCAAAATGCAGTGATCTACACTGACCCACCTTTTAGTGTAATGATTGACTCCAAACCAAATGAATGGCCCCCCTCCTCCCCCCTCTCCCTCCCCCCCTCCGCTTTCCTCACACCCGTCCCCCTCATGCCTCTTCCTCGTGACTCTAGCTCCTGTCGGTGCTCCCAAGTCGCTGGTCGTCCCCGTCTCCGTTTCCCCTAGGCGTGGCCCCGACGGCTCCCTCCTGTCCTTCCTTCCTTGCCCCTACTCTCCCATCCGGATAGGCAACAGGTTCTGGGCCCTTGACAGCGACGAGAGGGACTCCGATTCAGATCCTGGGCTCCCGTCCCCGGCCCCTCATTGGGATGTGGTCCCTGTGGTCGACGGGGCTGCGACGGCGCGCGATAGGAAATTCGCGCCGGGGGGTCGGGGGCGGCCCGCCGCCGCCTCGATGGTGGATCCTGGGTGGTCTCGCATCTCCCGCCGCCGTTGGAAATCTGGTAAGTTCGCCTACCCTTCTCCTGCGCATGGGGTTCTAAGGCCGGCGTCGGTGTGCGCCTCGTCTCTGGGTGTGGGAGATCTAGTGTCCTTCCCCTCTCCGCGGGCGGCAGCGGCTTTGCCGGTGGAGGTTGCATCGCCAGGCTCGGTGGCTATGTCGTCATCGTCTGCCCTTGATTTGGTCTCTATTCCGGGGACTGGTGGGCCCCTCGGATCTATTTGTGGGATGGTTGGGCCCCTCTTTTTCTTCTCTATCTCTTTTCCCCCTCTCCCTGGGCTGGGCACTGGGCCGTCTGCGGCCCTAAATCCGTCCCTCTTGCCCACCCAGGCCCCGCAATGCGGGCCTGGTGTGCTCCGGGTATATATGGGTGCGCAAGGGATCTCTCCCCCCATTCCTAGAATTTCCTGCATCTCGCTCGGACGTGTAGCATCTCCGTTTCCTCATCCGCACCTTCTTCAGATCCAGCCCTCCTCCTCCTCCTCTCTCCCTCTCGTTTGCGGTGGTCCTCTTCATGGCTAAGTCGCGGGGCTTTTCCAACGAGGTGGTCTCCGACAACAAGCGCTACCACGAGGGCTCAGCGGAGGTGGCCTCAGATCCGGCGTAGGAGGTGTTACTACGGTCCAAGCTCGAGGCGGAGCAGGCGGCCCGCGTGGAGGCGGCTCGGGACCCTGAAGCCTGGGTTGCAGGGCTTTCGTGGCTTTAGTGGGATGAACAGGCCCGGGCATCGGCGGTGCAGGCGGTGGTCGATGGGCCGCGTCCCCGGATCTGGTGGCGGGGCGCCCGCGACCACTGATGGTGGGTGGTCGCATGGTGTAGCGGATCCATGGGAGGTGGCTACAACTTCGCTCTCTTCAACCCCCGAACGCCTCCTCCTTGGGGACCGGTGGCCCCTCCGCGTCCGCCGGCTCACGCGCTGGTGGCGGGGTCGGGCTTTGCTGGTCTCCAGTCCCAGCGCGGTGGGTATGGCCCCCCACCCCAGTTGGCCAAAGCTCACCAGTTCTCCCCTTCAGATCCTTGTTCTTCTTTTGCGGGCCTAGGCGATAGCATTCTCCCTCCTACTCCTGCCCTCTCGCCCCGTCCAGCCTCCTCTACTCCCAGTCCCAACTCCACGGTCACCCGCTTCGCCTGTCGTCAACCCGACCATTTCCAATCCCGCTACTTCAACCCCCCCCATTATGCCTCATTTGCAGGGCGGAGGGACACCTCGCCATTGACTGGCAATACTGGTACAAACCACCCTCCTTCGTTCATTACGGCCTTGTGCTCCCGGGCTGTTCCTTCTTCGCGCTTGATAGTGAGGTCCCGCTGGTAGTTGCGGCTCCCTTGCTTTCCAATGATGCGATTATCATATTTAAGGATCAGAGGATCTCTCCCCAGGTTCTGCTGGAGGAGCTCCAGGTGTGGGACATGGAAGATTAGGATTGGCAGGTGCGCTAGATGTCCGATGTTGAGTTCGTTGTTGATGAGGACATGACTACCTTGGATATGACCAAAAATATTGCATATATGCATATTTGTCAGGTGATTTCTAGTGCAAACTATTCAATAATCTATTTGTGTTATCCAGAACAAAAATACTTCACACACTTTTGTGTTTTGTCTAATTGCAGGTGTATGGGACATTTGTACAATCCACATATGAAGATAAGGAAGAAAGAGATGTTTATTTGCTGTCCAAAAAGTTCTCTCACGTCACTTTTGGCCCAAGAGAAGATAGAGTCCAAGTCTCTCACGTTCTGGATTCAGATTCGGACTGCACAGACATACCTGACTCAAAACGCACACAAGTTTTTCATACGGACTCCGAATTGGGTGATTCTTTTTTTGTTGGAAACTAGATTTCGTGCACTTTCCAACCCATGTAGAATCACCTTCAAATTCGTCCGGAGCGTTGAGTTGTGGACGAAACAATCTGATGCTGCAGCAGAATCCGAGTCAAACTACAAGTCCAAAGGTGTTACATCACCTCCACTAGGGCCCATTGGCCTTGTACGACCTAGATTTAGTTTTAGGCTGCCTTGGGACGTCCTCCCACCTCCTTGGCCGCCACCCCTTGCTCCTATATAAGTAGATCCATCTAGTAGCTTTTCCTTTGGATTTGTTTAGTTAAAAGTTAGCCATTGCAACTTCGTGTATTTCGTTTGTGTCCAACGACCAGACCAAGACCGCTTACGGATCCCCACCATTATCAATACTTCATACATATTCGCGATATTCAGATTGCTTTTATCATATTCTTGCTTGTTCCTCGATTGCTTGCAGGAATAGACCTTCGTGGTCAGGTTGATCGTGCTCCGGCGTGGTCAATAACCTCTCAGAGTTGGTTTAGCGATTGCTAAGGCACAACGTCGTTGCACGTTTGTAGTCGGATCGTCAAAGTCGTCTCCACCAAATCGATAGTTATCATCTCATCGAAAGATCGGGACACCCCGCCTCTATCAAGTGGTATCAGTTTTCAGGTTGCTCGGTGAGAATTTCCAGTTTTCCCTAGATTAGATTTATTTTCTTACCTATTGTCCAAGAAAAAGCCACAAAAAAAAGATAGATCTATTCATCCTTTGTCCAAGCCAGTCTGAGCCTTTGCAATTTTCTTTTCATTGTATGCACTATTGAATTATCGGTTGCATCGTCGTGTCGACTTGCTGGTCTTAGTGTCTAGTTCGTTTAGAGTTTTGAGTTCTGTTCACATTTTGTCACGCCACCGCTGCATCGTTATCCCTTCCGCTGTCCACCATCCATCCATCAGTTTCCACCACGTGCTACCCACCATTCATTGTCATAATCATAGTTGAGATCATTCACATCTTCGCTTGATCGAATCTGCATCTTATCTAGTTTGTCTTGGAAAGAGGGAGAAAAAGAAGATAAAGAAAAAAAAAGGAAAGAAAAAAAAGAAAAAGAGGGAGAAGAAAAAGAAAAAAAAGTGTGAGAAAAAAAAGAGAGAAGAAAAAAAAATTAGATCTATCTAGAATCAATCTCGTACCTGAATTCGGATTGGAATCTATTTTGCGCACTGTTCAGTAAAACAGGTGTATCTTACTCATACGATGTTCGTTCTGGCTCCGTGAGTACTCAAATTGAAGATAGAGACGAGCCGCATCTAAATAGTTGCAGAATCTAGTTCAATATTTCACACCTCAAAATCGGCTTCTAAATAGGTCTTTTTGCCCTCCGAAGTTCGTGAACACAGCTTGTTCCAATTTTTCAGGCCAGTTTTAGAATTCTTTGACTCCTCATATCAACTCGGAATTGAGTGATTCTTTTTGCATTGGAAAGCTTGAGTTAGTAGCATTCTTTGAAAGAATTTATCAGAAAATTGTCTCAAACTTTTCAAGAGGAAAGTTGGAGAGAGAGTTGTTGTATATCCTGCTTGGCAGTTGTTTTTCATCATTATCTTCACTGCCGTTGTGATCTTCACTTATATCTTGCTGTCAAGAGCTACTTAGTATTCTTCATTGATGCTAGTTGTGCTACGCCGTGACCTCATTAGTGTTCTAGGCTCGCGTCTCTAGTCCGGTCTAGCCTAGGACCAGCACAGTACCGTCGTTGAGCGTTTATTCAACATTGCATCTTTGAATTGATTATTGCTAATCTTTTGCTACCATATATAGCCAACCCAGCTCCACATATTTCTACACCGTGTATACGTACGCTCCCCTGGCAATCGCTTTACTCAATATTCGGAGTTACTTGACATCGCTGGTTGCCGATCACCGCCTGCTGCATGGTAAGAACTTGTAAGACATTGATATTTGCTTTACTGTGAGCGTTTTACCACCACATCCTAGTAGTTATAGGAACATTATTTTTGGGTTTTGTTTCTTGTTCTGCTAATCATGACAGGATCCAGAGTCAATTCATGGGCTTTGTCGATCGCGGGAGACGTGCCACCACCTTTGCAAATACCACAACCGTCACGAGAGGTGCACAAACATCCAAATGCACATGATCAGGTTAATGTATCTATACCACCATTTAATGGCCGTTTTAAACCTGCTTTATATATTGAATGGGAGTTCGACATAAAAAATATATTTGCTTCCCATAATTTCAATGAACATAAAAAGGTTAAGGTTGCGGTTGGTTCTTTCACTGGTTATGCTTTGGTTTGGTGGAGTGAATATTGTCGGTTACACCCTGATTATATACCTACTACTTGGGATGATTTGAAACTTGCCATGCGACATACTTGTGACATGATTAAGAAGTTGCAACACTTAAAACAAGGTAGTGAAACTGTAACAAAATATTATGATGATTTACAAACTACCTTGTTGCATTCCTCTTTAGAAGAAAGTGAAGATGATTTTATGGATAGATTTTGGGGAGGATTAAACTGTGATATTCAAGAGATACTAATTCATGAAGAGTGTTATCCTATGGACCATTTGTTTCATCTTGCTTGCAAAGCTGAACAGGAAATAAAACGACGTGTTGGCCACGAGGAGAACAAGCGCATGGTGCACATTCCAAGAGTTGATATGATTGTTCCTTCAACTACTAGGCATACTATGACAACCACATCCGTTGTTGTCAGGACTACATCACCTCCACCATGTGACACATCGCCCCCGAGAGTGGCTACATCATCTGAGTTGATCATAAGAGGTAATGACAAAGGTACTGATCTTCCATCTCTACATGAGAATAATGAATGCCTTGTCAATTTGAATGCACCATCTGATGAGCTACCCACTACTTTGATCACACCACCTATTTTAGAGGACTACGTTGATAATTTGACTTTGCCATGTGATCAAACAACTGAAATACCAACAATTTTGAGTGCACCCATTGAATTAACTATTGATGCAAAAGAACCAATGTTTAATCATTTTGATATGACCTCTAATCTTGGTGATGATTCTGTGTTGAATGACTTATTGCATGTTTGCTTATTTAAGCATGTTGTAGCATGTAAATTTGATGCAAGTAATGTTTATTCACCAATGTTGGGATGGTTTAATGATGAACATTGTCAATCTTTTGAAATGAATAAGAGCTTCACTTATATGTGCAAACTGAGTTGCAATATTTTCATGCCTTCTACTTCTTGTGCTAATTTCTTGGCTTTAGATTTTATGAACTATGCAAGTTACTCATCTATTCATGTGTCATATATGCAAAAATCAAGGGAAGTAAAAATGGATGACATATACATATACAACATGTACACCTTGTCTCTTTTGTTAGCCACATTTCAGATTAAGCAACGCCGAGGACGGCTTTATTTTCAAGAAGGGGAGGATGATGAGGACATGACTACCTTGGATATGACCAAAAATATTGCATATATGCATATTTGTCAGGTGATTTCTAGTGCAAACTATTCAATAATCTATTTGTGTTATCCAGAACAAAAATACTTCACACACTTTTGTGTTTTGTCTAATTGCAGGTGTATGGGACATTTGTACAATCCACATATGAAGATAAGGAAGAAAGAGATGTTTATTTTCTGTCCAAAAAGTTCTCTCACGTCACTTTTGGCCCAAGAGAAGATAGAGTCCAAGTCTCTCACGTTCTGGATTCAGATTCGGACTGCACAGACATACCTGACTCAAAACGCACACAAGTTTTTCATATGGACTCCGAATTGGGTGATTCTTTTTTTGTTGGAAACTAGATTTCGTGCACTTTCCAACCCATGTGGAATCACCTTCAAATTCGTCCGGAGCGTTGAGTTGTGGACGAAACAATCTGATGCTGCAGCAGAATCCGAGTCAAACTACAAGTCCAAAGGTGTTACATCACCTCCACTAGGGCCCATTGGCCTTGTACGACCTAGATTTAGTTTTAGGCTGCCTTGGGGCGTCCTCCCACCTCCTTGGCCGCCACCCCTTGCTCCTATATAAGTAGATCCATCTAGTAGCTTTTCCTTGGGATTTGTTTAGTTAAAAGTTAGACATTGCAACTTCGTGTATTTCGTTTGTGTCCAACGACCAGACCAAGACCGCTTACGGATCCCCACCATTATCAATACTTCATACATATTCGCGATATTCAGATTGCTTTTATCATATTCTTGCTTGTTCCTCGATTGCTTGCAGGAATAGACCTTCGTGGTCTGGTTGATCGTGCTCCGGCGTGGTCAATAACCTCTCGGAGTTGGTTTAGCGATTGCTAAGGCACAACGTCGTTGCACGTTTGTAGTCGGATCGTCAAAGTCGTCTCCACCAAATCGATAGTTATCATCTCATCGAAAGATTGGGGCACCCCGCCTCTATCAGTTGTAGTATTCCCCTCCAAGGAGAGCCTCAAGACGATTTCCTCCTGCACCAGCCTCACCCATCCACTAAATCAACTGGTCGTCTCGGTCAAAGCTACGACTAGCAGTTCCAGATCTGTAGGCCCCCTGTCTGACATTTGAGTTCTACTGCATGCTGTCCCTTCTGGTCTTCAGTCTGCCTCTTTTCTCATGTCATTTGGTATTCTGATTGGAAAACCTATTGAAGTTGATCTCAAATCATTGCAAAATCTTGGCCTTGCCCGTATCAAAGTCTGGTGCATTGATCCTCTCTGTGTTAATGGTGTGATCGATATCTTTCCCTCCTCTGCTGGATATCATCTCCGTGTCCGGGTCAAAGGGCGGAGGCTCAACATCCTCCCCCCCCCTCCGCCCCCTAGAGCCTCTACTCCTCCTTCTACTTTGGGTCCACGTGACAATGGCGATGCAAGTGGTGGCCCTGACACCCACTTTACCCACTCTGAATGGGAGGACATGGGGTTGGAGGTGCGAGAGTTGTTCAAGGAAAATGCCCATCCAACGGGCGTGGAAAGGTGCGGCTGGCACCAAGCAGGCGAGAGTGGAGGGACCGACTCCGGCTGCTTTGGATGCCTTTGCTGTTGCTGGCACTCTGGTCTTGGCTGTCTGTTCTAACCTGCTGGCTTGCCCCGTCTCTCGATCCCACTCTTGCATTGGGGATCTACCCCCCCTCCTGTGATGCGGTGGCACATGCGAGCAAGAAGAAATCTTCCATCAAGAAGTTCTCTGCCAAGAGCAGGGCGTCATCGGGATCCAAGCAGTCGGCGTGCGGGGCTGTGCTGCCGGTTGGATGCCAACATGGGCGCGACATCTGGCTCTACATCAGGCGCTGCTATGCCCTCCCTGGTGGGCCGTATCGCATCAATTCGGTCTCTGACCTCCACCACCCGGAATAGCCGTCGGGTCATGGACAGTGGTGAGCTGGTGGCCGTTCGTGCGGAGCAGCGTGTGGTGGCTAAGGAACTTCCTCGCTCAGGTACCACCACCCCTTCCAATTCCGCCCCCCTTCTCTAGTTCGATTGGTTCTTCCTTCGCTTCCAGATGATCATTTGTTGCACGTTCTCTCGGATGTTGGGATTACTTTTGTTCTAGGGTGTGTGTCTTCGTCTTCTATTCTGGCCCTGATCCATGCTAATGAGGTTGCCCAAGCCGCCATCGCCAAGGCCAAAGAGGCCGCCATTGCACTTGTTGCTTCCCTGGTAGAGTCTGGCACGCTGTGGTTGATCCTAGTAGGGGCCAGGGTCACCCAACTACTGTTAAACAGGGGCCTTCCAAGCGTTCGAAATCCGGTGCGGCCTTGTGTAGGTCGAGCCTCCACATTAAAAACATGTCTGCCAGATGAGAGCTTTATTCTGGAACATTATAGGTTTCTGTTGGGGAACGTAGCATGCAATTTCAAAATTTTCTTATGACCACGCAAGATCTATCTAGGAGATGCATAGCAACGAGTGGGGAGAGTGTGTCCATGTACCCTCGTAGACTGAAAGGGGAAGAGTTAGGTTAACGCGGTTGATGTAGTTGAACGTCTTCGCGATCCAACCGATCAAGTACCGAACGTACGACACCTCCGAGTTCAGCACACGTTCACCTCGATGACGTCCCTCGAACTCTTGATCGAGCAGACGGTCGAGGGAGTGTTTCATCCGCACGATGGCGTGGTGACGGTGATGGTGATGTGATCCGCGCAGGGCTTCGCCTAAGCACTACCTGAATATGACCGGAGTAAACCGTGGAGAGAGACGCCGCACATGGCTTGGAACAATTGGTGTGTCTCCAAGGGGTGCCCTGCCCACATATATAAAGGAGGCAGAGGAGGAGGCCGGCCAATAGGGGCGTGCCAAAGGGGGGAGTCCTACTAGGACTCCACTCCTAGTAGGACTCCCCCCTTTCCTTCTCATGGAGGGGAAAGAGGGAAGGGAGAGGGAAGGGAGAGGGAAGAGGAGAAGGAAAGGGGGGCACGCCCCTCCCCTAGTCCCTGTAACCCCTCAGTTCTCCAAAAAATACCTGAACCATTCTGAAACCATTCGGGTGTCCGAATATCATCGTCTAATATACAAATCTTGACCTCTCGACCATTTCAAGACTCCTCGTCATGTCTGTGATCTCATCCGGGACTCTGAACAAACTTCGGTCACCAAAACACATAAATCATAATACAAATCGTCATCGAACGTTAAGTGTGCGGACCCTATGGGTTCGAGAACTATGTAGAAATGACTGAGACACATCTCCGATCACTAACCAACAGCGAAACCTGGATGCTCATATCGGTTCCTACATATTCTATGAAGATCTTTATTGGTCAAACTGCAATAACAAAATACGTTATTCCCTTTGTCATCGGTTTGTTACTTGCCCGAGATTCGATCATCGGTATCCTCATACCTAGTTCAATCTCGTTACTGGCAAGTCTCTTTACTCGTTCCGTAATGCATCATCCCGCAACTAACTCATTAGTCACATTGCTTGCAAGGCTTATAGTGATGTGCATTACCGAGAGGGCCTAGAGATACCTCTCCGATGCTCGCAGTGACAAATCCTAATCTCGATCTATGCCAACCCAACAAACACCTTCGGAGACACCTGTAGAGCATCTTTATAATCACCTAGTTACGTTGTGACGTTTGATAGCACACAAGGTGTTCCTCCGGTATTCAGGAGTTGCATGATCTCATAGTCATACGAACATGTATAAGTTATGGAGAAAGCAATAGCAACAAACTAAACGATCATCGTGTTAAGCTAACGGATGGGTCAAGTCAATCACATCATTCTCCTAATGATGTGATCCCGCTCATCAAATGACAACACATGCCTATGGTCTAGAAACTTAACCATATTTGTTTAATGAGCTAGTCTAGTAGAGGCATACTAGGGACACTTTGTTTTGTCTATGTATTCACACATGTATCAAGTTTCCGGTTAATACAATTCTAGCATGAATAATAAACATTTATCATGATATAAGGAAATATAAATAACAACTTTATTATGCCTTTAGGGCATATTTCCTCCAGTCTCCCACTTGCACTAGAGTCAATAATCTATATTACATTGCAATGATTCTAACACCCATGGAGTCTTGGTGTTGATCATGTTTTGCTCGTGGAAGGGGCTTAGTCAACGGGTCTGCAACATTCAGATCCGTATGTATTTTGCAAATCTCTATGTCCCTCCTTGACTTGATCACGGATGGAGTTGAAACGTCTCTTGATGTGTTTGGTTCTCTTGTGAAATCTGGACTCCTTCGCTAAGGCAATTGCTCCAGTATTGTCACAAAAGATTTACATTGGACCCGATGCATGTAGCGACCCAACCTCAGATGGTCAAGCCTCTGTGCTTCAGTGTCATCCCTGGATCAGTAATGCTGACACACACAGTACTCGAAGGATTTATAACAGAGTAGCAATCACACACTTATTACAACGATTGTCTCAAGAGAGAACTTATTACAGTAAATATGGCTTAAGGCCATCTAATACGATAACAGCGGAAGGCTTGGAAGATAAAGTGAGTCCATCAACTCCAACAGCATAGCTGAGCTGCACGGCAACGACCTAACGAACCTTACTCCTCTGAAAAGTCTGCAACATAATACGTTGCAGCCGGAAAACGGGTCAGCACATGGAATATGCTGGCAATATAACACAGTAGAGCAAGAACAGAATAATTCTATCACTACATGCATATTTGGCTGGTGGAAAGCTCTATGGTTATAGTTTTTTTGCGAAAAGCCAATTTTTCCCTACAGCAAAGGAATAGATTTTAATTTAACTATCATGGTAGTTGAAACATCATTGAGAAGGTTCCTCCAACTCAATCCCAATTAAAGTGATTAACATCCCAACAATATTAATTAAAAGTGATGAGATACATGTGATAACCCAAGTACTAGATACTCAAGAATTGTCCATAACCGGGGACACGGCTAACCATGATTAGATTGTACACTCTGCAGAGGTTTGCGCACTTTTCCCCACAAGACTTGATCGCCTCCGTTGGATTTCTCGCACAATAGTGTGTTTGAGAAACGGATGGCCGAGACACAGTCTTTCAGAAACATTAACTCTCTACTCCGGACAGACCATACCAAACCTACATCCCACTACCTGCTGATCTGCCTCTTCAAGAGCTTCACGTAACTTACTCAACTATGCTAGATCCCATAATAGCTTGTGGTTGCACACGGAAGTTTCTAGCATGAATCATCTCAGTTCCCTTTGAGCCTGGGTGGCGATCCATAGGAAGATCACACGGGTACTCCGGGATTTCCAAAAAAATACAGGCAACACTGGGTACTCCAGATGCCTCAATCCACCTAGTTGTTTGATTAAGTTGCCACCTTAAGTTGAACCGTTAATTTAACAAACTCACATCTGTCATGGATTTCACTCAAACCCAAACCACCTCTACAAGCAAAGCATAGCATAGTAATATAAGCAACACGTAGAGTAACTCCCAAGGGTTTTGAATGTAACAGGCAACAGGTTCTACCTCATCAACTACTTCCCAACCCACAAGTTAATGACATCCTAATCATGCAATGTTTGAGGATTGGAACTAATGCATAAAAACTGGGTGATAAAAGGGTATGATCAAAGTGATACTTGCCTTGCTGACGATCTGCGAAACCTAGGAACTCGTAGTAGCACGCTTCGCACTCGGGTGTTCTATCGCAAGCAAATAATAGCATACATAAGTAACAAGCAACGATGCCCAAGCAAAATAGGTTGACCAGAAAGTTCAAATTAAGAACTCCGGTATGCAAAAAGAATCATATCAAACGGAGCAACAAAACTCAAACGGCGAAAGAAAGAAGCTTCATTTACTAATCTGAAACTAGGTCAAATTTTACAGTAGCAAAAACTTGTTTGAGTTGATTAAACGGAAAGAGGGTTTCGAGACGAAAATCTAGGCGCTTGAATCGCCTGATTCTGACTAACGAGCGAAAAGAAAAACAGAAACTAAGATCAGATCAGAAATGGCGATCAGAAAAATCGCAGGATAAATCCGATAAAATAAAACTCACGAACAGACTAACGAACGAGCGTTCGTTAGCTGTAACTAACGGGCGAAAACCGTTCATTAAAACAAACGTACGGATGAACGTCCGCTAACTAGAGAACCGAAAAAAACCTGGCGAAAAAAAATGGATCTAGGGTTTCTAAAAAACCGGACGGTTTTTATATATAAAAACGGCGGTGGAGTCCGGCGGCTACCTCCGGCGAGGGGAGGTGCGGGTGATGGGGCGGCGGCGGCGGTCGGCGGCAGCGGCGGCGGCTAGGCGGCGGGGCTTGGCGCGGCGCGGGGCGACGATGGCTGTGGGCGGCGGTGGTGGCGGTGTGGTGTTGGGGTGGCGGGGGCGGCGGTATATAAGGGCGGGGCGGCGGCGGCTTGGAGTAGGGGCCAAGGCGGGGCGGCGCGGAGTCCAACTTGGACTCCGGTCCAAGTGGCGGCGGCGGCGGCGCGTGCGTGTGCAGGAGGCGGCGGCGGCGGTGGCTGGGTCGGCCTGGCTCGGCTGGGCCTTAGGCCCAGTCAGGCGCGAGAACTTTTTTTTAAATAATTTCACCGACCGAAATGAAATTCTAGAAACATAAATAAAAATCTAAAAATGCCAAAATAAATTTTCACCGTCTAAATAAAATATTTAGAACGAGATGAACATTTTCTTGGCCCTAAAATTCAATTTAAAAAAACATGCAATTTTTTGTAATGCAAACAAAATTCCAGAAACATCCAAACAAAACAAATATTTGATTTTAATAGTTTTCCTCCAATATTTCAATTATCTTGGAGAAGTCATATTATCTCCTCTCATATATTTTAGTATGAAATATTTTTGGAGAGAAAAAAATTATAACCAAAATCCTCGTTTCAAAATTTCATAAAATCAAATTTGAAAACCGGGAAATCCCCAACTCTCTCTGAGGGTCCTTGAGTTGCTTAGGATTTTGAGGATCGCGGGACGAAATGCGAATAAAATATGATATGCAATGATGATGATATGCAATGATGATCTAATGTATAACATTCCAAATTGAAAATTCGGGATGTTACAAACCTACCCCCCTTAAGATGAATCTCGCCCTCGAGATTCGGGTTGGCTAGAAAATAGGTGTCGGTGGTCTTTTACGGAGATCATCCTCTCGCTCCTAGGTGGCCTCATCCTCGGTATGGTGGCTCCACTGAACTTTGCAAAACTTGATAACCTTACTGCGGGTGACTCTGCTGGCAAACTCAAGAATCTTAACTGGTTTCTCCTCATAAGTCAAATCATTGTCCAACTGTATCACCTCCAGGGGTACTGTATCTCTTAGCGGTATATCTGCCATCTCAGCATGACACTTCTTCAGCTATGAGACGTGAAACACGTCATGAACTCCTGACAATCCCTCGGGTAACTCCAACTTTTAGGCAACCTCTCCCATCCGTTCCAAAATACGATACGGTCCTACAAATCTCGGGGCTAACTTTCCCTTAACTCCAAAACGTTTCACTCCTCGCAAGGGTGATACTCGCAGATATGCTTGGTATACAATTTCATAGGTTACCTCTTTGCGTTTTGAGTCTGCATAACTCTTCTGCCTGGACTGAGCAATCTTCAGTCTGTCACGAATCAATTTAACCTTCTCCTCAGACTCCTTGATCAAGTCTGGTCCAAACAACTGTCGGTCTCCTACCTCGTCCCACATTAACGGTGTTCTGCACCTTCGTCCATGCAGGGCTTCAAACGGTGCCATCTTCAAACTGGCTTGATAGCTATTGTTGTATGAAAACTCTGCGTATGGCAAATTGTCATCCCAACTAGATCCATAATCTAGCGCACAGGCTCTCAACATGTCCTCCAAATTTTGGTTGACTCTCTCTGTTTGTCCATCCGTCTGCGGGTGAAATGTTGTACTAAACTCCAATCTCGTTCCCAAAGTCTGGTGCAACTGGTGCCAAAACTTTGAGGTAAACTATGTTCCTCGATCTGATACGATGGTCCTCGGAACTCCATTCAGACATACTATCCTGGACATATATATCTTGGCCAACTTTGCACTTGTATATGTGGTTTTTACTGGGATGAAGTGAGCTACTTTGGTCAAGCGATCAATTACTACCCATATGGAATCATATCCTGCTTTGGTCCTGGGTAATCCGGTGATAAATTCCATGCCCAGTTTATCCCACTTCCATTCGGGTATCGGCATAGGCTGTAACAGTCATGCTGGCTTCTGATGCTCTGCCTCCACACGCTGACATACATCACATACGGCTACATACTCGGCAATATCCTTCTTCATACCGGTCCACCAGAAACGTTCCTTCAAATCCAAATACATCTTGGTGTTTCCGGGGTGTATCGAATATGGTGAGTCATGGGCCTCTTGAAGTATTAACTTCCTGATCTCCTGGTTATTGGGAACATAAACTCGGTCCTCAAACCACAAGGTATCATGCCCATCCTCACGAAAACCTTTGGCCTTTCCTTTGCCCATCTTCTCCTTTATCTCGGCAATCTCTTTGTCATCCTTCTGAGCTTCCCAAATTTTGTCCAGCAATGTCGACTAGACCTCCATTGTTGCACTAAATCCTCTAGGAACAATCTCCAATCAAAGTTCCATGATGTCCTCTGCCAATTCCTTCGGCAGTCCCTTGCTTTCAAGGATATTAGCATAACTCTTCCGGCTCAAAGCGTCTGCTACGACATTGGCCTTTCCTGGATGATAGTGTAGCTTCATGTCATAATCCTTTATAAGCTCCAACCATCTCCTCTGTCGAAGGTTCAACTCCTTCTGGGTGAAAATGTACTTCAAGCTCTTATGATCCGTGTACACATCACAACGGTTTCCAATAAGGTAATGTCTCCAGGTCTTCAATGCATGCACTACGGCTGCTAACTCCAAATCATGCGTGGCATAGTTCAACTCATGAGGTTTTAGTTGTCGTGAGGCATACGAAACAACCCTCCTGCATAAGCACACATCCAAGTCCTAACCGTGAGGCATCGCAGTACACTTGGAACTCCTTATGTATATCTGGCAGTGTTAGCACTGGCGCTGTAGTCAAACGTTTCTTCAACTTGTGAAAACTTGCCTCGCAATCTTCTGTCCATTTAAACTTAGTATCCTTCTTTAACAGTTCAGTCATTGGCTTTGCAATCTTGGAAAAGTTCTCAATGAACCTCTGATAGTAACCTACGAGTCCAAGAAAACTGCAGATCTCGCTAACTGAAGTGGGTGCCAACCATTCAGTGACTGACTGAATTTTGCCGGGGTCTACTGCTATACCTTCTCCCGATATAACATGTCCAAGGAACTCGACTTCCTTCAACCAAAACTCGCATTTGCTAAACTTAGCATTCAACTGGTGTTCCCTGAGTTTCTCGAGAACTAAGCGCAAATGCTCCTTGTGCTCCTCCTCGTTCTTCGAGTATACCATAATATCATCAATAAACACCACAACAAACTTGTCCAAATACTCCATGAACACCTTGTTCATCATGCTCATGAAATAGGCAGGGGCGTTAGTCAGTCCAAATGACATGACCGTGTACTCGTATAATCCATATCATGTTGTGAACGCTGTCTTTGGTATAACCTCCTCTCGTATCTTCAACTGAGGATACCGTGATTGTAAATCGATCTTCGAAAACACTTTAGCTCCTTGCAACTGATCAAACAGATCGTTGATCATAGGCAGTGGGTACTTGTTCTTAATAGTCACTTCATTTAATGCTCGATAATCAACTACCATCCTTAGGGATCTATCCTTCTTCTCAACCAAAAGTACCGGGGCTCCCCAAGGTGATGAACTTCTTCGGATGTATCCTTTCTCCAATAACTCCTTGATCTGTTTCTTAATTTCCTCCAGATCATTTGCGGGCATCCGATAGGGTCTCTTGGATATTGGTCCTGCACCTGGCAATAGCTCTATCAAAAACTTAATGTCTCTGTCTGGTGGCATGCCTGGTAACTCCTCTGGAAAAACATCTGGGTAATCCTTCACTACAGGCACTTCCTCCTGAACAACTCCCGTAAGGGCATTCACTTGACTCCTCCTGGGCACATGCCTGGATACATACTTAATCCTTTTTCCTTCCGGGGTGGTGAGATAAATCGACTTACTAGCACAGTCAATGCTTCCTCCAAATTTTGACATCCAGTCCATACCCAATATCACATCCAATCCTTGTGATTCCAAGATAACTAGGTCGGACGGAAAAATATGTGTACCAATGGTTAAGGGTATTTGGTCACACCATTGGCTAGCCATATACTCTGCTCCGGGTGAACTCACTAAAAGAGGGGTCCTAAGGGTTTGGGTTGGTAGTTTAAACTTATCCACGAATCCCCTTGATATGTATGAATGTGATGCACCAGTATCGAAAAGAACAAGAGCAGTAAATGACTTAACCAAAAACTTACCTATTACCGCATCTGGCTGATCTTAACCTCCTCCACGTTAACGTGGTTCACTTGTCCTTTGTTGAATGGATTTGGCTTCTTCCCAGCGCTCCCATTTCCATTTCCATTCTTTCCTTCAGGGAATTCCGTGGCGTAGTCTCCAGTCTTCCCGCACTTGAAACATGTAACATGACTTAAGTCCCTTTTGGCGGGTGTGGCTGGGTTGGGGCAGTTATGATTATTGTTGGTTCCGTTCCCATTCCCATTCTTAGATCCATTGTGGTTATGCGATCCTCCAGTGTGGTTGTGACCTCCATGGTTATGAACAAGTCCTCCCGAGTTCGGGGTTAGGCGAGGCTTCTGCTGAGCTCCTGAGTTATACTTCCCTTGTCCATACTTTCGCTTGCGGCTCTCAATCTGCTGCTGCTTCCCTTCAATCATAAGAGCCTTATCTACCAACTCCTGGTAGTTGTTGAAGGTTGCTACCATCAACTGCATGCTCATCTCATCATTTAACCCTTCCATAAACTTCTCCTGCTTCGCGGCATCTGTGGCCACATCATCAGGGGCATAGCGAGATAACTTGCTAAACTCGTCCACGTACTGAGCCACAGTACGGTTCCCCTGGCGTAAGTTGCGGAACTCCCATTTCTTCATTTGCATAGCTCCAGTGGAGACATGGGCAGTGCGGAAAGCTTGCTGAAACTGGTCCCAAGTGACGTTGGCTATAGGAAAAGTGGCTATGTAATTCTCCCACCATGAGGCTGCTGGTCCATCCAATTGATGTGCAGCAAAGCGCACTCTCTCAGCATCTGTGCAACCTGCGGTGGTCAACTCCCTTCCAATATGGTAGCCAATCATCCGCAACTATGGGCTCGGTGCTACTGGAAAACACCGGCGGTTGTAACCTTAGAAAACGGGCTATATTGTCCACGGGCGGCGGGTTGTTGTTGTTGTTGTTGCCCTGATTCTGAACTAGCAATTGCATCAACGTATTCTGCTGTTGGATCAACTGGGTGAGCTCCGGTGGGAAGGCAAAACCGGTGTCACGTCTTGGAGGCACCTGAGGGGTTTAGATGGAAGAGATTTAGAATAGAAAAGAGGTGTAATGAGAAAACACTACCCATATGCACATGAGACAAACACAATCATTTCACTCAATCAATCAAGCAAGGGCATACAAACGATCTAGAACTATCACACAAGTGCTCAACTACTACTAAATACATGGGGGAATACTAGTGATATATGGTAGTCATCTAGAAATTTTGATCGGTGGAAGACTCCATGATGTCTGCTCCAGCTTCGTCTTCAAAGTCATCATCACTAGGATCGGAATCGGTATCGTCGATGATCATGTAGTCCTCGGGGTTTATCTCCTTGGGTTCTTCTTCTTCTTCTATTGGTGCTGGTCCTCCCATGAATACTCCAATCTTCTTGACTAAGTCGTCATTCTTCTCTAGTAGTGTCTTGATTTCCTCCTCATATCCATTGCGTGTAAACTTGAGTTCTTCCTCCAGCTCAATGATCCTAGTCTTCGCCTTCTTCAAGTCCATCATGTCCGCGCACATCTGGTTTTCCTGACGTCGGATGTGCTGGTTTAACTCCTGGATGAAAGCTGTAATGGATCTATCCTTCCTGGCGCTGATTACTTCCCATTGCTCGCCTCGGAGCCCACATATTTGGTAAATAGTGTCCTTAAGCTCCCTGTTATAAACTTCTCCAATGCGTCCCATGGTAATGTGGGCTACCATGCTCTTGCCTAGACTCCAGGTGGGTGCTTCAAAAGAAAACTCTATGCGTTTAGAAGTTGGCGAGAACGTCCTTCCTGGAACTTGTACTTGAATCATCCAGCGCTCCTCTTCAGGTAAAGTGGCGTTGTACGTCCCGGTGAAGCTTGATATTCCAATGTTCAAGTACCTAGTGACTTCCTTCAAGTGACGTCCAAAAGGTGTGTCTTCATCCGGTTGTGCAAACCTGTTCTTCATCTCCGTTATCCTAAAGAGTAGAAAATGGAGAGGAGTCAGAAATGAGAAGAGAAGAGTGACCTAGGGTTTATCTTAGTGGTCGTGTCCTACACTCAACGTGTGCTCTGATACCATCTTGTAGCGACCCGACCTCAGATGGTCAAGCCTCTGTGCTTCAGTGTCATCCCTGGATCTGTAATGCTGACACACACAGTACTCGAAGGATTTATAACAGAGTAGCAATCACACACTTATTACAACGAATGTCTCAAGAGAGAACTTAATACAGTAAATATGGCTTAAGGCCATCTAATACGATAACAATGGAAGGCTTGGAAGATAAAGTGAGTCCATCAACTCCAATGGCATAGCTGAGCTGCACGGCAACGACCTAACGAACCTTACTCCTCGTTTGAAAAGTCCACAACATAGTACGTTGCAGCCCGAAAACGGGTCAGCACATGGAATATGCTGGCAATATAACACAGTAGAGCAAGAACAGAATTATGCTATCACTACATGCATATTTGGCTGGTGGAAAGCTCTATGGTTATAGTTTTTTTTGCGAAAAGCCAATTTTTCCCTACAACAAAGGAATAGATTTTAATTTAACTATCATGGTAGTGGAAACATCATTGAGAAGGTTCCTCCAACTCAATCCCAATTAAAGTGATTAACATCCCAACAATATTAATTAAAAGTGATGAGATACATGTGATAACCCAAGTACTAGATACTCAAGAATTGTCCATAACCGGGGACACGGCTAACCATGATTAGATTGTACACTCTACAGAGGTTTGCGCACTTTTCCCCATAAGACTAGATCGCCTCTGTTGGATTTCTCGCACAACAGGGTGTTCGAGAAATGGATGACCGAGACACAGTCTTTCAGAAACATTAACTCTCTACTCCGGACAGACCATACCTAACCTACATCCCACTACTTGCTGATCTGCCTCTTCAAGAGCTTCACGTAACTTACTCAACTATGCTAGAGCCCATAATACGTTGTGGCTGCACACGAAAGTTTCTAGCATGAATCATCTCAGTTCCCTTTGAGCCTGGATGGCGGTCCATAGGAAGATCACACGGGTACTCTGGGATTTCCAAAAAAATACAGGCAACACTGGGTACTCCAGGTGCCTCAATCCACCCAGTTGTCTGATTAAGTTGCCACCTTAAGTTGAACCGTTAATTTAACAAACTCACATCTGTCATGGATTTCACTCAAACCCAAACCACGTCTACGAGCATAGCATAGCATAGTAATATAAGCAACGCGTAGAGTAACTCCCAAGGGTTTCGAATGTAACAGGCAATAGGTTCTACCTCATCAACTACTTCCCAACCCACAAGTTAATGACATCCTAATCATGCAATGTTTGAGGATTGGAACTAATGCAGAAAAACTAGGTGATAAAAGGGTATGATCAAAGTGTTACTTGCCTTGCTGACGATCTGCGAAACCTAGGGACTCGTAGTAGCACGCTTCGCACTCCAAGTGTTCTACCGCAAGCAAACAATAGCATACATAAGTAACAAGCAAGCAACGATGCACAAGTAAAACTCAAATAAAATAGGTTGACCAGAAAGTTCAAACTAAGAACTCCGGTACGCAAAAAGAATCAAATTAAATGGAGCAACGAAACTCAAACGGTGAAAGAAAGAAGCTTTGTTTACTAATTTGAAACTAGGTCAAATTTTACAGTAGCAAAAACTTGTTTGAGTTGGTTAAACGGAAAGAGGGTTTTGAGACGAAACTCTAGGCGCTTGAATCGCCTGATTCCGACTAACGAGCGAAAAGAAAAACAGAAACTAAGATCGGATCAGAAATCGCGATCAGAAAAATCACGGGATAAATCTGATAAAAGAAAACTCACGAACAGACTAACGAACGAGCGTTCGTTAGCTGTAACTAACGGGCGAAAACCATTCGTTAAAACGAGTGTATGGACAAACGTCCGCTAACTAGAGAACCGAAAAAAACCCGGCGAAACAAAAAAAACGGATCTAGGGTTTCTAAAAAAACCGGATGGTTTTTATATAAAAAACCGGCGGCGAAGTCCAGCGGCTACCTCCGGCGAGGGGGCTCCGGCGAGGCGAGGTGCGGGTGATGGGGCGGCGGCTCGCGGGGCGG
>NC_041388.1:234792093-234836412 GCF_002162155.2 Triticum dicoccoides | reverse complement strand
GGGCGGCGGTATATAAGGGCGGGGCGGCGGTGACTTGGAGTAGGGGCCAAGGCGGGGCGGCGCGGAGTCCAACTCAGACTCCGGTCCGAGTGGCGGCGGTGGCGGCGCGCGCGCGCAGGAGGCGGCGGCGGCGGCTGGGCCGGCCTGGCTCGGCTGGGCCTTAGCCCAGTCGGGCGCGGGAACTTTTTTTTAAAATAATTTCGCCGACCGAAATAAAATCCCAGAAAAATAAATAAAAATCTAAAAATGCCAAAATAAATTTTGACCGTCTAAATAAAATATTTAGAACAAGATGAACATTTTCTTGGCCCTAAAATGCAATTTTGAAAAACGTGCAATTTTTTTAATGCAAACAAAATCACAGAAAAATCCAAATAAAACCAATATTTGATTTTAATATTTTTCCTCCAATATTCCAACTATCTTGGAGAAGTCATATTATCTCCTCTCATATATTTTAGTATGAAATATTTTTGGAGAGAAAAAAATTAAAACCAAAATCCTCGTTTCAAAATTTGATAAAATCAAATTTGAAAACCGGGAAATCCCCAACTCTCTCTGAGGGTCCTTGAGTTGCTTAGGATTTTGAGGATCACGAGACGAAATGCGAATAAAATATGATATTCAATGATGATCTAATGTATAACATTCCAAATTGAAAATTTGGGGTGTTACAATGCACTAGGTATTACACCTAGATCGGATATGAACTCCTTCATACAGACTCCTTCATTTGCTGCTTCCGAAGCAGCTATGTACTCTACTTCACACGTAGATCCCGCCACAACGCTCTACTTGGAACTGCACCAACTGACAGCTCCACCATTCAATATAAATACGTATCCGATTTGTGACTTAGAGACATCTGGATCAGTGTCAAAACTTTCATCGACGTAACCATTTTTGACAAGCTCTTTGTCACCTCCATAAACGAGAAACATATCCTTAGTCATTTTCAGGTATTTCAGGATGTTCTTGACCGCTGTTCGGTGATCCTCTCCTAGATTACTTTGGTACCTCCCTGCTAAACTTATAGCAAGGCACACATTAGGTCTGGTACATAGCATTACATACATGATATAACCTATGGCTGAGGCATAGGGAATGACTTTCATTTTCTCTCTATCTTCTGCAATGGTCGGGCATTGAGTCTGACTCAACTTTACACCTTGTAGCACAGGCAAGAACCCTTTCTTTGACTGATCCATTTTGAACTTCTTCAAAATTTTATCAAGGTATGTGCTTTGTGAAAGTCCAATTAAGCGTATTGATCTATCTCTATAGATCTTGATGCCCAATATATAAGCAGCTTCACCGAGGTCTTTCATTGAAAAATTCTTATTCAAGTATCCTTTTATGCTATCCAATAATTTTGTGTTATTTCCAATCAACAATATGTCATCCACATATAATATTAGAAATGCTACAGAGCTCCCACTCACTTTCTTGTAAATACAGGCTTCTCCAAAAGTCTGTATGAAACCATATGCTTTGATCACACTATCAAAGCATATATTCCAACTCCGAGAGGCTTGCACTAATCCATAAATGGATCGCTGGAGCTTGCACACTTTTGTTAGCACCTTTAGGATCGACAAAACCTTCTGGTTGCATCATATACAACTCTTCTTTAAGAAATCCATTAATGAATGCAGTTTTGACATCCATTTGCCAAATTTCATAATCACAAAATGCGGCAATTGCTAACATGATTCAGACAGACTTAAGCATCGCTACGGGTGAGAAAGTCTCATTGTAGTCAACTCCTTGAACTTGTCAAAAACCTTTCGCAACAAGTCGAGCTTTGTAGACAGTAACATTACCATCAACGTCAGTCTTCTTCTTGAAGATCCATTTATTCTCTATGGCTTGCCGATCATCGGGCAAGTCAACCAAAGTCCACACTTTCTTCTCATACATGGATCCCATCTCAGATTTCTTGGCCTCAAGCCATTTCGCGGAATCTAGGCTCATCATCACTTCCTCATAGTTCATAGGTTAGTCATGGTCTAGTAACATGACTTCTATAACAGGATTACCATACCACTCTGGTGCGGAACGTACTCTGGTTGACCTATGAGGTTCGGTAGTAACTTGATCTGAAGTTTCATGATCATCATCATTAATTTCCTCACTAATTGGTGTAGGCATGACTTGAACTGATTTCTGTGACGAACTACTTTCCCATTCAAGAGAAGGTACAACTACCTCATCAAGTTCTACTTTCCTCCCACTCACATCTTTCGAGAGAAACTTCTTCTCTAGAAAGGATCCATTCTTAACAACGAATATTTTTCCTTCGGACCTATGATAGAAGGTGTACCTAACAGTTTATTTTGAGTACCCTATGAAAACGCATTCCTCCGATTTGGGTTCGAGCTTATCAGGTTGAAGTTTTTTCACATAAGCATCGCAACCCCAAACTTTAAGAAACGACAGTTTAGGTTTCTTGCTGATACGTCTCCAAAGTATCTATAATTTTTGATTGCTCCATGCTATATTATTTACTGTTTTGAATGTTTATGGGCTTTATTATACACTTTTATATCATTTTTGGGACTAACCTATTAACCCAGAGCCCAGTGCCAGTTTCTATTTTTACCCTGTTTTAGGGTTTCAAAGAAAAGGAAAACCAAACAGAGTCCAATTGACCTGAAACTTCACGGAACTCATTTTTGGAAGGAAAGAAGCCCAGAAGACTTGGAGTGCACGTCAGGGGATCTGCGAGGAGGTCACGAGGCAGGGGGGGAGCGCCCACCCCCCTGGGCGCGCCCTCCACCCTCGTGAGCCCCTCGTGGCCCCCCTGACGTACTTCTTCCACCTATATATCTCCATATACCCTAAAAACATCGGTGGGCACAATAGATCGGGAGTTCCGCCGCTAGAAGCCTCTGTAGCCACCGAAAGCTAATCTAGACACGTTCCGGCACCCTGCCGGAGGGGGAATCCTTCTCCGGTGGCCATCTTCATCATCCCGGTGCTCTCCATGACGAGGAGGGAGTAGTTCTCCCTCGGGGCTGAGGGTATGTACCAGTAGCTTTGTGTTTGATCTCTCTCTCTCTCATGTTCTTGAGGTGATACGATCTTGATGTATCGCGAGCTTTGCTATTATAGTTGGATCCTATGATGTTTTCTCCCCCCTCTACTCTCTTGTAATGAATTGAGTTCCCCTTTGAAGTTATCTTATCAGATTGAGTCTTTAAAGATTTGAGAACACTTGATGTATGTCTTGTCGTGCGTATCTGTGGTGACAATGGGATACCACGTGATTCACTTGATGTATGTTTTGGTGATCAACTTGCGGGTTCCGCCCATGAACCTATGCATAGGGGTTGGCACACGTTTTTGTCGTGATTCTCTGGTAGAAACTCTGGGCCACTCTTTGAGGTTCTATATATTGGTTGAATAGATGAATCTGAGATTGTGTGATGCATATCATATAATCATACCCACGGATACTTGAGGTGACATTGGAGTATCTAGGTGACATTAGGGTTTTGGTTGATTTGTGTCTTAAGGTGTTATTCTAGTACGAACTATAGGGCTGTTTGTGACACTTATAGGAATATCCCAACAGATTGATTGGAAAGAATAACTTTGAGGTGGTTTCGTACCCTACCATAATCTCTTCGTTCGTTCTATGCTATTAGTGACTTTGGAGTGACTCTTTGTTGCATGTTGAGGGATAGTTATGTGATCCAATTATGTTATTATTGTTGAGAGGACTTGCACTAGTGAAAGTATGAACCCTAGGCCTTATTTCCACACATTGCAATACCGTTTATGCTCACTTTTATCATTAGTTACCTTGCTGTTTTTATATTTTCAGATTACAAAAACTATTATCTACTATCCATATTGCACTTGTATCACCATCTCTTCGCCGAACTAGTGCACCTATACAATTTACCATTGTATTGGGTGTGTTGCGGACACAAGAGACTCTTTGTTATTTGGTTGCAGGGTTGCTTGAGAGAGACCATCTTAATCCTACGCCTCCTACGGATTGATAAACCTTAGGTCATCTACTTGAGGGAAATTTGCTACTATCCTACAAACCTCTGCACTTGGAGGCCCAACAACGTCTACAAGAAGAAGGTTGTGTAGTAGACATCAAGCTCTTTTCTAGTGTCGTTGCCGGGGAGGTGAGCGCTTGAAGGTATATCTTTAGATCTTGCAATCGAGTCTTTTAGTTTCTTGTTTTATCACTAGTTTAGTTTATAAAAGAAAACTATAAAAAAATGGAATTGAGTCTACCTCATACGCTTCATCTTTTTAATATCTTTCATGAGTATGATGGAAAGGAAAATTGTGCCAAAGTGTTAGAACAAGAATGCATTAAAATGTTTGGCACTAAATATTTGAATGATGAGCATGATTGCAATGTTTTTAGTATGAATTCCTTGAATATCTATGATGCTAATGATATGCAAAGCCACAAGCTTGGGGAAGCTATGTTTGATGAAGATGATATTTTCTGTCCCCCAAGCTTTGATGAGCAAATTTACTATGATGAAAACATGCCTCTTATCTATGATTATTATTGTGATGACACGTATGCTTTAAAGAATAATGATAACCATGAAACTTGTCATCTTGATATTAATTTTCAATCACATGATAGTTATTTTGTTGAGTTTGCTCTCACTATTATTCATGAGAATAAATTTGCTTATGCGGAGAGTAATAAAAATTCTATGCTTGTTGATCATGAAAAGAATGCTTTAGGTGCTGGTTATATTGTTAAATTCATTCATGATGCTACTGAAAATTATTATGAGGTAGGAATATATGCTTGTAGGAATTGCAATAATATCAAGTTTCCTCTCTATGTGCTTAAAATTTTGAAGTTATGCTTGTTTCGCCTTCCTATGCTAGTTGATTCTTGTTCACATAAGTTGTTTGCTCACAAAATCCCTATGCATAGGAAGAGGGTTAGACTTAAATGTGCTAGTCATATTCTTCATGATGCTCTCTTTATATTTCAATTCTTATGTTCTATGTGAGCATCATTGAAATCATCATGCCTAGGTAGGGGCGTTAAACGATAGCGCTTGTTGGGAGGCAACCCAATTTTATTTTTGTTCATTGCTTTTTGTTCCTGTTTAGTAATAAATAATTCATCTAGCCTCTGCTTAGATGTGGTTTTATGCTTTTAATTAGTGTTTGTGCCAAGTAGAACCTTTGGGAAGAGTTTGGGAAAGTCATGTTGATCATGCTGTAAAAAGACAGAAACTTTAGCGCTCACGAGAATTGCTGCCGTTTTTATTTGGAGAGTGATATTTAGTTAATTATTTTTTCAGATTATTAATATATAAATTACTCAGGTCCAGAAATTTATTTGAGAATTTTATGAGTTCCAGAAGTATACGTTTGATCCAGATTACTACAGACTGTTCTGTTTTTGACAGATTCTGTTTTTCATGTGGTGTTTACTTATTTTGATGAATCTATGGCTAGTAAAAGAGTTTATAAACCATAGAGAAGTTGGAATAAAGTATGTTTAACACCAATATAAATAAATAATGAGTTCATTACATTACCTTGAAGTAGTGTTTTGTTTTCTTTCGCTAACGGAGCTTACGAGTTTTCTGTTAAGTTTTGTGTTGTGAAGTTTTCAAGATTTGGGTATGGATTCGATGGACTATGGAATAAGGAGTGGCAAGAGACAAAGCTTGGGGATGCCCAAGGCACCCCAAGGTAATATTAAAGGATATCCAAGAGCCTAAGATTGGGGATGCACCGGAAGGCATCCCCTCTTTCGTCTTCCTTCATCGGTAACTTTACTTGGAGCTATATTTTAATTCACCACATGATATGTGTTTTGCTTGGAGCGTCAATTTATTTTGTTAGCATTTTCTTTTTGTTATTTATAACAATTTTTTTCATCTTTTACTTCAATAAAAGTGGCATTGATAGCCTTCACTATGCCTATTTTACAAGTCTTCATGTTGCTGTTTGAAAACAGAAAGTTTACCGTTGTTGCAATAATTCCCTAGAAAAGTAAGAATGTGATAAAATGTTTAAACCTTTTGCATATTAAGCTCTGATAAACTTTCTACAGTGATAATTTTCTTTCATATTTTTTGGAACTAGGGAAGTATGGATGTTGCTGCATTCTTTACAGACTATCCTGTTTAGGAAGATTGCTGTTATGTTTGCATTGTTTGCATATGTTTGCTTCTTTAATGATTCTATTTGAGGATAGGACTATTAAATATGCAGAGGCATTTAGTATGCAATGTAGAATAATAATTTTAGTGATTTTCTACAGTATAGTATGATAAGATTTTTGCAATGGTTTATACTAACTTATCTCACGAGTCCTTGTTGAGTTTTGTGTGGATGAAGCTTTTGAGATTTAGGGAGACCATGATATGAGAGGAATTAAGGAGACACAAAAGCTCAAGCTTGGGGATGCCCAAGGCACCCAGAGATAATATTTCAAGAAGTCTCAAGCATCTAAGCTTGGGGATGCCCCCGGTTGGCATCCCACCTTTCTTCTTCAACAACTACCAGTTAGTTTCGGTTGATCCTAAGTTTTTGCTTCTTCACATGATGTTTGCTATTCTTAGAATGTCATTTTCTTTTGCTTTGCTTGCTGTTTTAATAAAATACCAAGATCTGAAATTATTTAATGTTAGAGAGTCTTCACATAGTTGCATAATTATTCAACTACTCATTGATCTTCACTTATATCTTTCGGAGTAGTTTGTTATTTGCTCTAGTGCTTCACGTATATCTTTTTAGAGCACGGTGGTGGTTTTATTTTATAAGAACTAGATGAACTCTCATGCTTCACTTAGATTATTTTGAGAGTCTTAAATAGCATGGTAATTTGCTTAAATCCTAATATGCTAGGTATACAAGATTACTAAAAACTTTCATATAGAGTATTGAATACTAAGAGAAGTTTGATGCTTGATGATTGTTTTGAGATATGGAGGTAATAATATCAAAGTCGTGCTAGTTGAGTAGTTGTGAATTTGAGAAGTGCTTGTGTTGAAGTTTGCAAGTCCCGTAGCATGCACGTATGGTAAACTTTGTGTAACAAATTTGAAACATGAGGTGTTATTTGATTGTCCTCCTTATGAGTGGCGGTCGGGGACGAGCGATGGTCTTTTCCTACCAATCTATCCCCCTAGGAGCATGCGCGTAGTGCCGAGGTTTTTGATGACTTGTAGATTTTTGCAATAAGTATGTGAGTTCTTTATGACTAATGTTGAGTCCATGGTTTATACGCACTCTCACCCTTCCATCCTTGCTAGCCTCTTCGGTACCGTGCATTGCCCTTTCTCACATTGAGAGTTGGCGCAAACTTCGCCAATGCATCCAAACCCCGTGATATGATATTCTCTTTCACACATAAACCTCCTTATATCTTCCTCAAAACAGCCACCATACCTACCTATTATGGCATTTCCATAGCCATTCCGAGATATATTGCCATGCAACTTTCCATCATTCCGTTCATCATGACACATTCATCATTGTCATATTGCTTAGCATGATCATGTAGTTGACATAGTATTTGTGGCAAAGCCACCGTTCATAATTCTTTCATACATGTCACTCTTGGTTCATTGCATATCTCGGTACACCGCCGGAGGCATTCATATAGAGTCATCTTTGTTCTAGTATCGAGTTGTAATCATTGAGTTGTAAATAAATAGAAGTGTGATGATCATCATTATTAGAGCATTGTCCCAAGTGAGAAATAAAAAAGGCCATAAAAAGAGAAGGCCCCCAAAAAGAGAAAGGCCATAAAAAAAGAAGGCCCAAAAAAGATAGAAAAAGAGAGAAGGGACAATGTTACTATCCTTTTACCACACTTGTGCTTCAAAGCAGCAGCATGATCTTCATAGTAGAGAGTCTCTCATGTTATCACTTTCATATACTAGTGGGAATTTTTCATTATAGAACTTGGATTGTATATTCCAACAATGGGCCTCCTCAAGTGCCCTAGGTCTTCGTGAGCAAGCAAGTTGGATGCACACCCACTAGTTTCTTTTGTTGAGCTTTCATACATTTATAGCTCTAGTGCATCCGTTGCATGGCAATCCCTACTCCTTGCATTAACATCAATCGGTGGGCATCTTCATAGCCCATTGATTAGCCTTGTTGATGTGAGACTTTCTCCCTTTTTGTCTTCTCCACATAACCCCCATCATTATATTCTATTCCACCCATAGTGCTATATCCATGGCTCGCGCTCATGTATTGCCTGAAAGTTTATAGGTTTGAGATTACTAAAGTATGATACAATTGCTTGGCTTTTCATCGGGGTTGTGCATGATGATAGAATTCTTGTGTGACAAAAATGGAGCATGACTAAACTATATGATTTTGTAGGGATGAACTTTCTTTGGCCATGTTCTTTTGAGAAGACATAATGGCTTAGTTAGTATGATTGAAGTATTATCATTTTTATATCAATATGAACTTTTGTCTTGAATCTTTCAGATCTGAATATTCATACCACAATTAAGAAAGATTACATTAAAATTATGCCACGTAGCACTCCGCATCAAAAATTCTGTTTTTATCATTTACCTACTCGAGGATGAGCAGGAATTAAGCTTGGGGATGCTGATACGTCTCCAACGTATCTATAATTTTTGATTGCTCCATGCTATATTTTTTACTGTTTTGAATGTTTATGGGCTTTATTATACACTTTTATATCATTTTTGGGACTAACCTATTAACCCAGAGCCCAGTGCCAGTTTCTGTTTTTACCCTATTTTAGGGTTTCGAAGAAAAGGAAAACCAAACGGAGTCCAATTGACCTGAAACTTCACGGAACTCATTTTTGGAAGGAAAGAAGCCCAGAAGACTTGGAGTGCACGTCGGGCGATCTGCGAGCAGGTCACGAGGCAGGGGGGCGCACCCACCATCTGGGCGCGCCCTCCACCCTCGTGAGCCCCTCGTGGCCCCCCTGACGTACTTCTTCCGCCTATATATCTCCATATACCCTAAAAACATTGGTGGGCACAATGGATCGGGAGTTCCGCCGTCAGAAGCCTCCGTAGCCACCGAAAGCCAATCTAGACCCGTTCCGGCACCCTACCGGAGGGGGAATCCTTCTCCGGTGGCCATCTTCATCATCCCGGTGCTCTCCACGACGAGGAGGGAGTAGTTCTCCCTCGGGGCTGAGGGTATGTACCAGTAGCTATGTGTTTGATCTCTCTCTCTCTCTCTCTCTCTCTCTCTCTCGTGTTCTTGAGGTGATACGATCTTGATGTATCGTGAGCTTTGCTATTATAGTTGGATCCTATGATGTTTTCTCCCCCCTCTACTCTCTTGTAATGAATTGAGTTTCCCCTTTGAAGTTATCTTACCGGATTGAGTCTTTAAAGATTTGAGAACAGTTGATGTATGTCTTGCCGTGCGTATCTGTGGTGACAATGGGATACCATGTGATTCACTTGATGTATGTTTTGGTGATCAACTTGCGAGTTCCACCCATGAACCTATGCATAGGGGTTGGCACACGTTTTCTTCGTGATTCTCCGGTAGAAACTTTGGGGCACTCTTTGAGGTTCTATGTGTTGGTTGAATAGATGAATCTAAGATTGTGTGATGCATATCGTATAATCATACCCACGGATACTTGAGGTGACATTGGAGTATCTAGGTGACATTAGGGTTTTGGTTGATTTGTGTCTTAAGGTGTTATTCTAGTACGAACTATAGGGCTGTTTGTGACACTTATAGGAATAGCCCAACAGATTGATTGGAAAGAATAACTTTGAGGTGGTTTCGTACCCTACCATAATCTCTTCGTTCGTCCTATGCTATTAGTGACTTTGGAGTGACTCTTTGTTGCATGTTGAGGGATAGTTATGTGATCCAATTATGTTATTATTGTTGAGAGGACTTGCACTAGTGAAAGTATGAACCCTAGGCCTTATTTCCACACATTGCAATACCGTTTACGCTCACTTTTATCATTAGTTACCTTGCTGTTTTTATATTTTCAGATTACAAAAACTATTATCTACTATCCATATTGCACTTGTATCACAATCTCTTCGCCGAACTAGTGCACCTATACAATTTACCATTGTATCGGGTGTGTTGGGGACACAAGAGACTCTTTGTTATTTGGTTGCAGGGTTGCTTGAGAGAGACCATCTTCATCCTACGCCTCCTACGGATTGATAAACCTTAGGTCATCCACTTGAGGGAAATTTGCTACTGTCCTACATACCTCTGCACTTGGAGGCCCAACAACGTCTACAAGAAGAAGGTTGTGTAGTAGACATCACTTGCCAAACCACAGTTCATATGGTGTCGTCTCAACAGATTTAGATGGTGCCCTATTTAACATGAATGCAGCCATCTCTAAAGCATAACCCCAAAACGATAGTGGTAAATCGGTAAGAGACATCATAGATCGCACCATATCTAATAAAGTACGGTTACGATGTTCGGACACACCATTTCGCTCCGGTGTTCCAGGTGGCATGAATTGCGAAACTATTCCACATTGTTTCAAATGAAGACCAAACTCGTAACTCAAATATTCACTTCCACGATCAAATCGTAGAAACTTTATTTTCTTGTTACGATGATTTTCTACTTCACTCTAAAATTCTTTGAACTTTTCAAATGTTTCAGACTTATGTTTCATTAAGTAGATATACCCATGTCTGCTAAAATCATCTGTGAAGATCAGAAAATAACGACACCCGCCGCGAGCCTCAACACTCATCGGACCGCATACATCAGTATGTATTATTTCCAATAAGTCAGTGTCTTGCTACATTGTTTCGGAGAACAGAGTCTTAGTCATCTTGCCCATGAGGCATGGTTCGCAAGCATCAAGTGATTCATAATCAAGTGACTCCAAAAGCCCATCTGCATGGAGTTTCTTCATGCGCTTGACACCAATATGACATAAACGGCAGTGCCACAAATAAGTTACACTATCATTATTAACTTTGCATCTTTTGGCTTCAATATTATGAATACGTGTATCACTACGATCGAGACTCAATAAAAATAGGCCACTCGTCAAGGGTGCATGACCATAAAAGATATTACTCATATAAATGGAACAACCATTATTCTTTGATTTCAATGAATAACCGTCTCGCATCAAACAAGATCTAGATATAATGTTCATGCTCAACGCTGGCACCAAATAACAATTATTCAGGTTGCAGACTAAGGCATAGCCTAGTGGTGGGAAGGGGATGATGCCTTCCCACCCACCCAGGTTCAAGGCATGGTACTTGCAATTTGGGTTTGTTGCACCAATTATACTGTAAGGGGTTCCCTTATAGTCTTTCTGTCAAAAAAAATAATTATTCAGGTCTAAAACTAATCCTGAATGTAGATTTAGAGGTAGCGTGCCGACGTTGATCACAACGACCTTGGAACCATTTCCGATGCGCATCGTCAGCTCATCCTTAGCCAGTAGCCAGTCTTCCTTTAATCCGTAGACCCTATTTCGAGTTGCAAATATGAGCAACAGAACCAGTATGAAATACCCAGGCGCTACTACGAGCATTAGTAAGGTACACATCAATAACATGTATATCAAATATACCTTTCACTTTCCCATCCTTCTCATTTGCCAAATACTTGGGGAAGTTCCGCTTCCAGTGATCAGTCCCTTTGAAGTAGAAGCACTCAGTTTCAGGCTTAGGTCTAGACTTGGGCTTCTTCCTGGGAGCAGCAATTTGATTGCTATTCTTCTTGAAGTCCCCCTTATTCCGTTTGCCCTTTTTCTTGAAACTAGTGGTCTTGTTAACCATCAACACTTGATGCTCCTTCTGATTTCTACCTCCGCAGCCATAAGCATTTCAAAGAGCTCGGGAATTGTCTTTTCCATCCCTTGCATATTATAGTTCATCACGAAGCCTTTATAGCTTGGTGGCAGTGATTGAAGAACTCTGTAAATAACACTATCGTCCGGAGGATTAACTCCCAGCTGAGTCAAGTGGTTATGGTACCCAGATATTCTGAGTATGTGTTCACTGACAAAATTGTTCTCCTCCATCTTGCATCTATAGAACTTGTTGGAGACTTCATATCTCTCAACTCATGCATTTGCTTGAAATATTAACTTCAACTCTTGGGACATCTCATATGCTCCATGGCGTTCAACCGTCTTTGAAGTCCCAATTCTAAGCTGTAAAGCATGGCACATTGAACTATCGAGTGGTCATCAGATTTAGCTTGCCAGACGTTCATAACGTCTGGAGTTGCTCCTGCAGCAGGCCTTGCACCTAGTGGTGCTTCCAGGATGTAATTCTTCTCTGCAGCAATGAGGATAATCTTCAAGTTACGGACATAGTCTATCAGGACCCCGATTCTAAGTCACACCGATCTAGCATGTAACATGTCATATCACTTTGCGGCCTCACGCACGGTATTCCCACGGGTGTCGCCTTACCTGGCCCCGGACCGTTTGCGCCTTTTGGCTCACGTATATGATAGTGTTGCTAGCATCCATATGACCGAGAACCCGGGCCGACATGACTAGTCGTGAACCCAAAGTGGCACTAACTTACGGGAACAGGCATACATGAAACAACATCGAGCATGTCAGTCATCAGCGTGTGAATCCGGGCTATAGCAACTGGGCTAACAGGACTCCGGGAATCCGGGCAGTAGCAGGCTAGCAGGACTCCGGAAGTCACCGCGTGACATTTCCCCGAAGGGACAGACACAGGAACGAAGTGAATCACATGTCGGCCAGTCTAAGTGTTCCGGAGCAGTAGTACTGGGCTAGCAGGACTCCGGGGTAAACCGGGCTGTAGCGGACTACCATGGCTCGGTAGAAGCACTAGACTACATTTCCCCATACACTACAAAAAAAATACACTTCCGTGATGATACGTGTTTGTCACAGTAGGTCGCATTTTCTGTCATGGATGTACATCCATGACAAATTAATGACAGAATCAAGATAGTCATACCTGTGCGGTCGTAGAAGTGTTCCATGACATTGCCAAAATTATCATCACGGAAGTGTCCACTTCCATAACGATAAATCGCGCGTCACAGATGTGCTTTCGTCAAGGGTGACCAACACGTGGCATCCACCGTAACAGAACATCGCTAAGCTATCGGGTCGGATTTTGGATCCGATAACCCATTAACAGCCACGACCAATGCTGATTTTCCACGTGTAAAATTATCATTGGCTAACGGATCCACGCGTCAGCTCCCCATTGGCATAGGTGTCACTCCTCCAACGGTCGAGATGGGCCTATGATATGTTGACATGTGGACCGGCCCAAAAGTGGCCACAAAGAGTAAATGGGCTGGCCCAACCGAAGGCCCATAAGATTTAGTGAACCATAATGGGCTGACCCAGCTAAAGGCCCACAAAATTTAGCGGACCATAATGGGCCGGCACAGCTAAAGGCCCACACGATTTTGCAGACCATAATGGGCCGGCCCAGCTAAAGGCCCACAAGATTTTGCGGACGACAATGGGCCGGCCCAGCTAAAGGCCCACTAAATTCTGCCGACCATAATGGGCCGGCCCAGCTAAAGGCCCAACATTCTTTGTCAAATCGGCCCGTCAACGGCCTGTCCTAAACTTGTCATCAACGCGGCCCATGGTCACTTCTGGCCCGTTAACAATCTGCTAAGTAATTGGGCCGAATTACGGCCCGGTGTATTTCCGGCATGTTAAAGGTCCGGCTTCATTTGGGCCCATTTACAGGCCATCAAAACTTTCGGCCCATAAAAAGCCGTGAAGGATTTGGGTCATATTCGGCCATGTATGACATTCGGCCTGTTAGAGGCCCACTATAGCTTTGGGCCACTTTCGGCCTGTTGTCATTTTCGGCCTGTTAACGCGGGACGTAAACCATGGGCCATATGTGGCCCAACGTCATATCGGGCCCATTAACGACCCATATAAAAATGACGATAATCTAGCCCGACCGAAGTTCCCGCCTATTAAAGGCCCGTGTATTAGGTCGGCGCATTTACGGCCCGTCCGAATTTCAGCCTGTTAAAGTCCAGTGGGTTATTTGGCACAATCAGGGCCCAATCTCACTTTCGGTCTATTAAAGGCCCATGTATTTTATGGGCTCGAGATATTTACACCTGTAAACGGACGATTTTTACTGAGGGCCCAAATTATGTTTAGGCCTGTTAAAGGCCCACTATGGGCACAGGCCTACCAGAAAAATATGAAAGCTTATGCTGATTTAGGCCCAGATATTTTTAGTGGGCTACATGCCAATTTCAGCCCATAATCGTTTTTAGCCCAATTGGAATGGGCCCGACGAATGTTGGCATGTTGGGCTCCTACGAAGCTTTAGGCCGAATACATTACTAACATAAACCTACACTATACAAAAATAGCGTCGTAATTACTGCAACCTGAGGAAGCATCATAAATGTTGTATCACAACAAAATAAATTCCAACTATACAACAAAAGGCCTGTTGGCATAAAGTTTACAGTCCTTCCAGATAAAAGCACCATCAGATGTATAGAAGCACATATCATTTGACCTGAGTGCTAATGTTTCAGGCTGTAGAATCTGATGGAGCAGCATGATCGCCACCTTTTTTCCGCCATTGCTCTTGAACAATGAATCGGATGTCTGATAGTCTGGTTTCAAAACCATTCATATCTTGACGACATTTCTCAACCACTATTCTTGTTTCCGAAACAACGTCCACTAGGGATTGGACTTGTGTCTGGAGCACAGATATATCACTTTGTCTAGCAGGAAGATTTTGTTCAGTAGGCGATTTGGACGAGGTTACCTTGACAACCAACCCAGAATTACGCAGGAAGGTGCTTTTTGCACTGTTAGTGGAGAGATACTGACGCACTGCAGCAAGAGGTGACATTGTGCCTGTAGTAGCCTCGTCACCTTCAGGTGGTTGTGGCTGTTCAATCATTTGTTCCATAGCTTCCTGAAAGTTTGAACTTGTAGATTAGTGTACCAAATAAGTTACTAATGAGACAAAAACAAACAAAGTAGGTTAAACGTTTATACATAACTTATTTTGGTGAACTACTGTAATACATTAGCATGTATTGTAGTGCCAACTACATAATAATATCACTTTCGGAACATATGTCCGTGTAGCATGCCTACTGTATTGTCTATTTCCCCACATTCGTTGACATCTAAGGATAAAGAGACATGGTTTAAAGTAGGATGAACATAGTATGACATCATTCATATCATGGGCAAACAGATATAAAACAAACAGACTATTCTATCATTGTGTGCGCACATGAACATAACAACTAGATTACAAATCAAGACCAAAAGAATATCCTTCATCTCTTTTAAACAATGTAAGGTGAAATGATACGTTAAGACAACTGTGAATAAAAGTGAACAGAGTAACTGACATTGGCTGCAAACCAAGTAGTTAAATGAACACATCATAGTACCAATCAGTTCAAGGTAGGAGTAAGGACTTACAACAGCGGCTTGAACTGGTGTGCTCATGCCCTTCATCTTGCTAGTGCGGCAATCCTTGAAGATTTGCACTGCATTCGGTTCAGGTTCTTTTTGGTCCGCACGTGATTTCCTCTGTATTTGGAACAAGTCAATATAGATACGATAATATGGCACAAAAAAGAAGGAAGTAGCAGCTATTTACAAGAGCCTCGCAGTGTGCAATATAGCTACAAGATCCTGTGGTCTGTTGGAATTTCATTTTAGAACGGTTGGTTTTGTTCTTCAAACAGTTAGCCTAGAAGAAGATACACTTGTAAGGCACATACATAAATACAAGTTCAATATGTGGTCTGATCAAATACATATAGCCTACCTGATACTTTGGATCAGACCAGTGTTTAACGAGGGCTCTCCAGTCTTCATCTGTAATATATTCCACTGGAGATGTTTGGGCGATTTCATTGTTAGCCTTGCCTTCAAAGTGAGATTTTCTAAGGTGGTACCGATATTGTCGCAGAGCAGACTGAAAAACATGAGTGCATGCTTGTCTAGTTGCATCATCTTTCGGATCCAACTTGAACCTCATCTATTGAAAAAAGAATGTAAGTCTTATTAGGAGGAATCTAGAAAGTATGGGACAGAGCAAGATAGTATTACTAATTGCGATGAATAACATTACTTACGGATAAATGGTTAAGGAAGGTGTTAAACTGGGTATTGTCTTTCTCATTCCTGTACTGGATCCACGTTGGGAGGATATGTGCATGACACCTAACGGCAACGGCTGCCTCTGATACTAACTTGGCTGACTCTGTAGCATCACGTGGCCTTTTTAAACCTGCCTCAAAATCGATCTCCATTCTTCCTCCTTTAGATTTTGTTAATCTGTCAAGCATTATCCCTGATGTCTGTTTCCGCTTGCGCCGTGGTGCTAGTTCAACAACGAATATGGAAAGTGTTAGTGTACATCAAACTGTGAGAGTACATATAAAGGAACATGCAACTTCAACTTGACCCGGTCAGGTACCGTCTTGGTGTTGATGCTCATGAGGTTCATCTGATCTTGCCAAGTCCTGTTGTGTCAGCAGTGTTTCGGAAGTAGTGTTAGGTGTGAAGGTACCTTGGGAACTGGCCAGTTCCAGAGCAAACGAACGAGTAACTGGTTGAGATGTTGGTACAGTTGAAGCGGATGCTGCAGCTAGCGGAGCAGGTGATACTGTGTTTGTAGATTTAGCCGGTGGACTTGGACCTTCTACTGCACTATAAGTACCAGCAGAATCTCGACGGCAGAACCTTTTCCGTTTCACCCGACGAGTAACAACACTCCCTACTATATTATTTTCCTTGCTCTTTTTTGACTTTGCCATGTCAAGCTGTACCCACAACACAAAAGAATAAAATCACTTTTCAGAACTCATTGATGCATGATACAGACAAGCAATACTTTGATGTAAGACAACCGTATGAGGATGGAATATGTAAGAAAAACAGGACGGCATGACATATTCACAACTACGATGTGCAAAGTAAGCAGAAGGATTTTCAAGAAAAAATAGAAGAAATGCAAGCTAGACACCATATGAAAGATGCAACCAATATTACTCTTCCAAGTTAAAAGTGTCTTGTCATAAGTGGCAATTCGAAAAATTAGAAGCAATACAACGTAGAAATCAATGCAAGATGCAACCACTATCAAACTGCCATGTTAGAAGCGTACAATCATGAGTGACTGATGCAGGATACACAACAGCAGTACTTTGATGTAAGAACATGGTATGATAGATAGATGAAGTGTATTCTAGACACAGAAAGCCATGTCATATGCACATGTATAATGTATAAACTCAGCAGGTGCAATTTAATCAAAATAGAAGAAATACAGGCTAGACAACATATGCAACACGAAACCAATTATCACACTGTCAACTTAGAGCAAGCACCTGCGATGGTGGAGTACGGGAGATGAACTCATCATGTAGACTTGGGACTTCAACTTCATTAGCAGTAGCAGTGACAAATCTAGAGAGTCTCTGTTTGCGTCGGTGGGAAGGACCACCAACATCCCCTAACTTACTATTTTCCTTCCTATTTTCTGATGTTGACTTATGAAGTCAAAACCACAAGAAGATGAATAAAATTAGCTCTGCATAACTGGTTGATGCATGATACAGACGAACACTACTTTGATGTAAGGCAAGCACATGATAGGAGGATGGAATATATACAAAAGAAGACAGCGTTTCATATTCACACGTACGATAGGAGGATGGAATATGTATGAAAAAATAGTAAGCGGAAGGCATTTCAACAAAATTAGAAGAAATGAAAGCTAGGAACCATATGAACATGCAACCAATATCACTCTATCAGGTAAAAATTGTCTCGCTGTAAGAGCCATTTCAAGAAATTAGAAGCAGTACAAGCTAGAAGACAATGCAAGATGCAACATACATCACAGTCCCAAGTTAAATGTGTCTTAAGGGTAAGTGATCGTTGCATGTATAAGTTGTAAGCTACGCAGATGCAATTCAACATAATCAGAAGCAATGCAAACTAGACATCATACGGAAAACGCAACCACGTATAACAGTTCCAAGTAAGAGCAAGCACCTGTGATGGTGGAGTAGGGGAGATGTGCTCATCATGTACACGTATGTTCTAGAAATAGGAACACATCTCATATTCACAGGCATTATGTGTAAAGTAAGCAGATGCAATTCAAGTTAGAAGCAATACAAGCTAGACATCATATGCAACATGCAACCACATATAATAGTGTCAAGTTAGAGCAAGCACCTGTGATGGTGGAGTAGGGGAGATGTGCTCATCATCTACACAGCTACGTTGACTGTCTAGCCTTGTGTTGTCTTGCGAATCTTGTTGGGAGGATGGTGGAGTAGAATCTATAGAGACCCCTTGTTTGACTTGCTTCGAAGGACCACCATCATGCACTGCCGGACTAATTTTCTTCAGCTGTAATGATTTTGCTCTTCAGAACTCATTCATGCATGATACTGACGAACACTAGGATGAAAGGCAAACACATGATGCGAGGATGGAATATGTATGAAAAATAGGATGGTGTGACATGTTCACACCTATGATGTGGTAGCTAAGCAGAAGGCATTTCAACAAATTAGAAGCACTACAAGCTAGACACCATATGAAAGATGCAACCAATATCACTATGCCAAGTTCAAACTGTATGGTGTTTCAACAAATTAGAAGCAGTACAATGTAGAAATCATATGCAAGACACAACCAATATCACAGTGGTGACTTAAAGTTGCCTTATCATAAGTGACTGATGCGGGATATGCAAGAATAGTAGTCTGATGTAGAAACAGGAACACATGTCATATTCACAGGCATTATCTGTAAAGTAAGCAGATGCAATTCAACAAAGTTAGAAGCAATACAAGCTAGACATCATACACAACATGAAACCACATATAATAGTGCCAAGTTAGAGAAATCACTTGTGATGGTGGAGTAGGGGAGATGTGCTCATCATCTACACAGCTACGTTGACTGTCTAGCCTTACGTTGTCTTGTGAATCTTGTTGGGAGGATCGCGGAGTAGAATCTATAGAGAACCTCCGTTTCAGTTGCTCAGAAGGTCCACCATCATCCAATGCCTTGCCAATTTCCTTCAGCTTTATTGATTTTGCATTGCGAGGTCATACCGACAAGAAAAAGGAATATCATTCGCTCTTCAGAACTTATTCATGCATGATACTGACAAATACTACTCTGATGAAAGGCAAAGTCATGATACGAGGATGGAATATGTACGAAAAAATGGACGGCTTGACATATTCAAACCTATGATGTGGTAACTAAGCAGAAGGCACTTCAACAAATTAGAAACACTACAAGACACCATATGGAAGGTGCAGTCAATATCACTCTGCCAAGTTAAAACTGTCTCGTCATAGGTGGCGTTCGTCAAACTAGAAGCAATACATGCTAGAAATCATATTCAAGACGCAAACCAATATCACACTGCCAACTTAAAGGTGTCCCATCATAAGTGACTGATGCAGGATACACAAGAAGAGTAGTTTCATGTAAGAACATGGTGGTGATAGACAGATATAGTATGTACCAAAAACAGGAAATCGTGTCATATTCACATGTATCATGTGTAAGCTAAGCAGATGCAGTTTACACTAATTAGGAGCAATACGAGCTAGACACCATATGCAACATGCAACCAGATATCACACTGCCAAGTTAGAGCAAGCACCTTGGATGGTGGAGTAGGGGAGCGAAGACTTGGACCTTGTAATGCACTATCAGTACAAGGAGAATCGGTACAGATGCTCCGTTTACGTTGCTGCAGAGGACCACCATCATCGCCTTCCTTACTCTTTTCCTTCCTCTTTCTTGATTTTGCCTTGTCAACTCAAACCCACAAGAAAAAAGAATAAAATTTGCTCTTCAGGACTCACTGATGCATGATACTGACGAACACTACTTTCATGTAAGACGAACAATACATATCACACTGCCAAGTAAGAGCAAGCACCTGCGATGGTGGTGTGGGGGAATTGCGGTGATCAACTAGAGAGCTATGTTGATTATCTTCATTAAGCCTTGCTGTTTCTTGAGAATCATGTGGGGAGGATGACACTGCACTCTTTATACGAGTATGGCGTCTCACAGAAACCCACCAGGGTGATTGTCTCATCATAAGTGATTGACGAGGGATACAAAAGAGCATTAGTTTGATGTACGAACATGGTTAATAGACATATGTAGTATGTATCAAAAACAGGAAGGCATGTCATTATCAAAGGTATAATGTGTAAAGTAAGTAGATGCAATTTAACCAAATTGGAAGCAATACAAGCTAGACACCATATGCAACATGCAACCACATTTGACAGCGTGAAGTTAAAGCAAGCACCTGGGATGGTTGTGTGTGGCAATTGAGATCATCAACTGCAGAGCTAAGTTTACTGTCTCCAAATGCTGACACTGCACCCGTTAGAGCGCTGGAACACTTAGTGCTTATCTTCGAATTACACTGGAGCGACTTCTGTCTTTTCTTTTCTGCATTCATCAACACTGCGCCAGAGTCTGAAATACCATGCATAAAAAACAATAGTGTGAGTATGGGTGAAGTGTGTGCACAATTAGTACAGTGTAAAGGTAGCAGATAGCAGATCGGTGAGAAATAAATGACGGGAGACATATGATTGCTCTATAACATGCACGGCACACTAAATTACTACAGGATTCTATGAAAATAACAGTCGACTGAAATCAAATAGGTCAGTCCATTTTTTCTGCACCGTCCGATTTACAAAGAACGGGCAGATCGCCTTCATCTACCTCCAGCGAGTCGGTGTTAAAGATCTTCCTCGAAACGCCAGCGACCATCGGCCCAGTATTCCTCCCCTGCCTGCGCCCTCCCCTCGACCTCACTGCACCACCGTGCTTGGCACCACCCCCCGGCCATCCATTCAAGCCCTGCCGACCTCCAGATCGGGCGGAAGCAGCTCCTGCGCCCCACACCCCTATGATAGACACCGATGTGCCGCTTCCCTGGAGAACAGGAGGACTAGGTGCTCCGCATGCCTAAGCGGGTGCTGCTTCTTTTAATTGCGGTTCGACTGACCCTGAATTGAATTCCAGGCGGGCTACTGACCTCTAGCAAAGGTGAAATAGTAAAAGGGAGGAAACCTTGTGCATTTAGTATCACGAAGAAGATGCAGTAAGAAGCGCTCGACTAGTTTCTTTCGTGGGATGAATACGGTGTGAGCGGAGACATAAGATTTGCACGAATAAGGGAAGAGGAGTACCTCTTTCTGCTGGTTTCACCTTTGCTAGAGGGTACACGGTGGAGCTCATTTCTGTACGAAAAAGGCAGCCCACGTGGTAATTTGGCACGTGTACTGGTTGTCCACTTGGTGGAGGGAGGATCGTCTACCACGGGTGAACTAACAAATTGCGACTTGACGCATTATGTTGAATTAAAAAAAGAGGCAAACCATGTGGGGCCTACCTTAGATGCAAGGCTCTATACACTGGAGTACTTTTCATGTGTCCCATCAACTCGCAGAACGAGGAGAAGCTTGCTTAGTACGCCGTCTCCCCCGCCCACGGGCGCGGTGGCTCGCAGGATGAGGTGAAGCTTGCTTACTAGTACGCCTTACGCCCGCTCCCTCGCTCACGCGCGCGGTGGCTCGCAGCACGAGGAGAAAATTTTACTACTCCCTCCGTTTACTCCTCGTCCCTACTACGTACTTTGGTTAGTACTCCCTCCATTTACTTATACAAGGCCACTATAAAAAAATACATTTTGCATCTATACAAGGCCACAAATAGTAATCGAGACAAAAGTTACTAGTCCCTCCTTTCCAGTTTATGGCTCAATTTCAAAATCTCTCCAACCAAGGTAGACGGTGAGTGGTCGAATTAATTTCGTATTTTGCACAAGTAATTAGTACGCTCATTTTTCTCAAGAAGTTATGTTTACCGAGGCATTAATTGGAATGAATGCATGAATGACCACTAAATTTCCATGAACTTGTACATGCATTGGTTAGTTTCCTCTTGACACTGCTTGCGTGGGTGATCTAAAGCACCTAGAAATCCAACATGTAATGGTACTACTACTAGTATAGTAGAATTGAGACTTACCAGACGGAAAAACGAATGTTTTTAGATGAGCCATATAAACCCTAGTGGGTACGTACTCCGTAAAAACAGATTTTTCCAAAACTAAGTCGCTGCCTTTCATGAATTCTGTAGTATACTCCTCCGTAGACGCTCCCTTTCATGAATTCTGTACTTCCTGTCACCGACATGTGGGACATATAGCAACTGGGTCCACGTGTCAAGCACCAAATAACAGTGCAGAACAGCAGGGGGGACGCACCCCACTCGTACCGGCCCAGTAGTAGTAATGAGCAATGAGACGTCAAATCACAATGCCGCACTTTCCCAGACGGACGAAGCAACCATTATTTCACACTTCGGTTCGCCATCATCTCAAACCATGTACTAGTATTGCTTCTACCTCATGAGGGACACGCGCATCGCCTTGGTACATCATGACACGTGGGACCGCATGACAGGCCATGCTCCCCTGCCGATCGCTCGGTAAAATCACCTCATTTTTACTATACTTCCTCTGTATCGGTTTACTACATGGCATGCACATCGTTCTAGGTTGAGAATTTAACTGGCTATATATGTGATGAACAGTACTCTAGCCTTTTAAAAAATGTATACTTTTGTATAGCAGTACTATCGATGGATTGCGCCATGGAGCAAAACTTGAAATTAAAAAAAGGTGGTACATATAGAGAGCGCTCGTCGCCAAATTATGCATATAGTACTATTAAAAAGGCTAGTCACAATAATGGTATCCAGCACAACCCACCCCTCAAATAAAACTAAGAGGGTGCTTGGATACCTTTTAGTCCCATGACTAAAAGTAGTGGGACTAAAACATGCTAGCCTCACCCATGCTTGGATCCAAATACTAAAAAGGCTAAAATCAAGTTAATGAGCATTTATTATCCTCCAAACCCTCCAATCCAGAACTCGCCTGTGTTAAAGGAGAGGAGTTAAATGAGTAGAGAGAGGACTAATCCACATTTTAGTAGGGGTACCCCTGACTAAAATTTTTTAGTCTCAAGACTAGTTTTAGCCCCACTTTAGTCAGGGGTGCTTGGAACTTTAGCCTCTTAAAGAGACTATTTTTAGTTAGACTAAAATAAGTCCCTTGGATCCAAGCACCCTCTAAGCATCCTGGAATTCTTTGACAAAACTAAGCACCCTGAAATTCTTTGACAACTAAACTGCTGGCTATATGATGTTGGCCATATATATTGTACGTATATAATGTGAAGAAACGAGTGGTAGTACTATACCAACTAAAAGATGAAATGTAAGAAATACTAGTATGTACGTACTGAAGAGTTAAAGTAACGAGAAGAAACATAACATAGTTCTGTTGGGGGCTCAGCACAACACACCCCTCAAATTAAATTAAGCACACCTGAAATTAAACTTTGCAACTATTTCGGTAGACACTGCATTAGAACCACCATGAGCAACGACACTGCCACCTTACTCGGAGTCCTCGCCCACGTCCTCGACTTCGTCCTTGTCCCTCTTCCTCTTGGCCGATACTTCTTTGCTTGAACCGCACACTTGGCTGTTGCTCTTCATCCAACCCTTAGATATTGAAGCAAAGGTAGCCATCCATTGCAGCGTAGTGGATGTGGTCTATATCTAGTACATCCCGCTGCCATGCATGACGATGAAACGTGTATGGAGGTTTCTGTAGTTTACCGTACGAAGGATGAACCATGGCTCCTGCCAGGGTCAGCATTGAAGGCTGACGAGCGGACACCAGCCGATTCTTCTGGAGGTCGAAGGTCTTGCCTACAACGAGGCCTATCCGATGCAGGACTTCTTTGTCGTTACCAAAGTCTATAGTAACGAATTTAACTAGGTTGCTCTCAAGGAAGTCCTTAAAATCCTGGCACTCAACGTCGGCATGGCATATGTGGTAGACCAAGCATAAGTCATGCACGCAAACCTGGATCACGGCGGGTTCTGGATCCTTCTCTCGTCCTTTAGATCCTTCTCTCGTCCCAGGACTGTGGTGTACTCAACATATAGCCCAGCGACCCACTCATCATATGAGTCTTCGAACATGCGTCTGAAGTGAGAAAGGCATCCTTTCACCGTCGCAGAAGAACGGGTGTAGAGGACGTCGAACTCATCACCGGTGATGGTTCTAACCTTGTACTCACCGCCGATCGTGGAGATTTGGGATGCCATGGATTTGGGAGGAGGGTTAGGATTAGTGCAACTGCCGTAATGTGAATGGACGGGACGACTAGGAGCGAACTGCCGTAGTATTGAAGGACGTGTGGGGACAAGTAGGAGCGAACTGCCAGCGTGCGAACGGCAGGGTAGTGGCTTTCCATTCTCCCATGATACGGGCCTCCGAGAGCCCTTGGATCTGAGATCGAACGGTTGCATGGCGTGATTCTAGACCTATGGGTGAATATCCTATCCTGGAGGGTTATTCTGCAAATTTTCAGCAACTTAGCATGCGACCGTTTGATCTCAGATCCAAGGGCTGCCAGCAGCCCGTATCATGGCGGCGCCTACCATGACCGTCGCGTCGCTCGCGCAGTCGCGCCCTTGGAGATTTAACACGGTGCGTTAGGCTATCTGATGTTGGCATGTCATACATAGTCATCACTTAGTCACTCATACTACAACAAGGTTGGCTATAAGTGTATTTTTTACTCCTCTCTATCTCTTTCTTCGTACTCAAGGAAGAAACGGTGCTAAGCGCGTGTATTTATTGCATTTGCCGAGGAGTAACCTCTTCCAATGAAATGGTGTTGCTAAGTTTGCTTCATTTAATTAGCTATAGACTCAAAATTGTCTTTTCACCTAGGTACATGCTCTTAGCAGCATTTCTTCCTTGGGTCACCAAACTAGTCTCTCTCTTCTTGATTAACTTGCCACATCAGACTTTATGCTTATGTGGCAAGGTTAAGCACCTGTAGGAGCAAGTAAAAGTAAGTACAATAGTGCGCTTTACATGGCATTTTTGCATATGTGGAGGAAAGAGAGGCAAGGAAAAAGTGGAGAAGTGGGCTCTCATGCAAGAGCCAGCCTCTACTACATGGTGGAGCATTGGGAGAGGCACCTGTATGGAGGTGGTCAGGAATCTGGGAGACTCACGCCGGTCATAGCGCCGCAGTTAAAATGATAATGGCAAGTCAAATCACGGGGCCCCACCTGTCCAGCAGTAACTCGCTGTCAAATCACACAGCCCTACGTTTGCAGCAGCCTACTCCCTCATCTTCTCCCGTCTTTGTCGAACCGACTAGGCGGAACTGCCCCGCTGCCTACCGCGCAGGAAAAGCCCCGCCCTCGACTTTTAAATACAACTACATCCGCTTAAGAATCCAATGATATACTTTTTGTGACATAGTAACTCATATTTAGTTAGTTAAATGGATGACCTAGAACTACGTGCAGGCCCTATAAACCGAGACGCCTAAAAATAAAAAAAAACCGAGACGGAGAGGGTAGTTCAGCACGTATCTTTTTAGATCAATATAGTCGGGATTCACCATGGAGCAAAACCAAGTGGTAGGCTGCTCCTGTCGTGTTGGCGTAGCAACTCAAGCAGGGTCAGTCCACACACGAAATGGCGACACACTTAACAGGACCCCTTTGGTCGACATGTGGCTCATCCACTGTCTTGTTCCACGTGCGATGCACCAAATTACAGTTCGGAGCAGCGGTTGGAATTGGAGGCACCCCAGTCGTAGCGCCGCAGTAGTAGAAAATGAGCAACGAGGGGTCAAATCACAAAGCCCCACCTTTCCCGCATTAAGCTGGATGGACGAAGCAACCATCATTTCACTCTAGGGCGCAAGAGCATAAAGAAAAGAGAAAACAATGATGCGTGCGGCAACTACCTAGGGCACCCTAGGGTAGGGGTCTCCACTACAAATCCTTTTTTTGAAAGCGCCTCCACTACAAATCGGCTTCTCCCTCGTCCTCTTGAAGAAAACCGATGATGAGTGTGGCAGTAGGGTTTGTAGGAGTGCTACGACATGCGGGGCCACGTCGTAGTAAATGGGTTCGAGCTGACGCCTTAAATATGTGTGGGCCGCTTGGTTTTACGGGAACGAGGCAGCATTTTGGGTTCAGGGACCAGTGGAGATATAGTACGTACAAAAAATTGTGGACGTAGGTTCGACCGAAAGGCAATGATGCATGGGCCCTGCATTTTGATATACCCGGGGCCGCATGAAATTTGCTACTCTACTCAAAACTAGTAAGGTACACATGTATTGAATGCATGAGATTTCGAAACCAAATTATGAATAAATACACACTATAGGATGTAAAGCTTTGAGTCATATATGCATGATGTAGATGTTCGCTTAGTTCTTATAGTTCATCTCATTCAAAATCAATAAGTTTTATAAAAATGTTAAGATTCATGGGGTTGTGCATTGTACTCCCTCCGTTCCAAAATAGATGACCCAACTTTGCACTAACTTTGTACAAAGTTAGTGCAAAGTTGGGTCATCTATTTTGGAACGGAGGGAGTAAATCATAAAGTAAAAAACAAATAATGGCAATTCATTTAGAAAAAAATAATCAATTATGATACAGAAGATTCTAGAACAAAGGAGAAGTGCTTGTGTTTTGAGGTTTGTGCATTATGCTTAAGTTCAACCATGGAGTCTTCTAAATTGTACATGTGGCAGATCTGGTGGAATGTTGATGATATCCAGCGACCATCTTTCAAAGTTATTGGCACACTATATAGTTCTTGTGCCATAGTTGCATGTTTTGGAAAAAATCTACTAGTGGGTTGTACTATCTATTTAGGAATAGAAGATGTATACATGGAAGTTGTAGGGAAAGAGATGACATGGAGCATCTCAATTCCTATGAGTAGGGATTGGAAAAGAGATGTCATTTGGTTCACATCATATGAACTTTTCTATTGAATATAGAGATGACATGTTTCTCAATTCCTATGAGGAGGGATTAGAAAAGAGATGTAATTTGGTTCATATCATAGGAACTTTTCTATTGAATATACGCTAATGTTTATTTTCCTTTGAAATTAAGGGAGTATAGGAATCCATTCATATGAACCAAGTGGCTCTAAAGCTATAGAAATGATATCATGTTTTATTTCCTTTGAAATGTGGAGTATATGAATCTATTCCTATGAACCAATTGGCTCTAAAGGAAAAAAATCCTATAAAAATCATATCATATAGAGTTCCTATGATATTCCTCGACACTAAAGGATGCTTGAAATTGCTGCGGGTGATACGATGGTCTTTCTTTGTATACTCCTCACCCAACTTTATAGTTACCTCTCGAAGATGAATGAAATGATATATACATGGTATTCTACATGTGCAATTTGGTACACGAAAACTCGGTAAAAGTTTGCGAGGTTCGAATGTTCAATAAAGCTATATGCACTGCATTTCGGAATGGAGGGAGCATACGGCAGTTGCTAACACTCACGTGGAAGATTTGTGTGTAGGAGGAGTGGCTATTCTGTTAAATGACATGGCAAAACTAACATTGTCGGATGCCGATCTAACGGTCCTTACGGCGTTCGTCAGGAAAAGGCTTGTGGCGAACGTTTGTCGGATAATGATTTACGGACACATGCATTGCATTGATACGTGCCCCCCTCTCTCTCACGCACACGCACCCTCACGAGTCACAACTCTCCCGAGTCCTCTCGCAGACTCGCACGTCGCACCCACCGTCTATCTGCAGGTAGACGTCACGCACATATGTGCTCTTCACACCCTACCCTCAGAACTTCTAAAAAACAAAACACGGCATGCACATTTTATTTTAGCTCACACGTCGCACACTTGTACTATTACTCTTGCGGCGAACGTTCTTTGGGCATAGTATATTGTACTCTCACGAAGAGAAGCGGTGCACGCACGCACTAGTTCTCTCACACCCACTCGCGGGTACACGTAGGAGCGCATTTTTTTGAAGCTGGTACAACAAAATCACTCCACTATATATAAAAGCAGGAGCCTTAGCGCTTGCTTTACTAGGGTTCCTCTTGTTCACTCTCTCATGCTCTCCAGATCTAAGAAACACATAGGTGGCCACACTCTCTCTCAGCTCACGGCTGGTCACAAATCCGGCCGGACAACCTCGACCGGGGCAGGGGTGTAGGTGCATCGTTCACGCTGTCGTCGTCAGCGAGGGAGGAGACCAACGGCTGCCCGCGCGTCCCGATCGGCGGCCGTGCCGTTCTCTCTGAGAGAGCGCCGCCTCGGGAGGGCCTCCGACCCCTTCTTCCTCCCTGCGGTACTTTGGCCAAGATGCGGCCTCCCGACGCCGTCTTTGCGACATGCTGACGACCCTCAGGTATATATTCCTTCGAAACCTGCCTTGCTCTACTGCCCCAGCTCCCTTCGTCTGGATCCTTTTCTACTTTCGTCCGCTGTTCCAAAGCCACCTAGACTTCTACTAAGGCACGTGCTTTGCACGTATGTTCTGTATGATAGATATTCATATACCTTCTTTTTAGAGAGAGAAATGGGTACTCATATCTTGAGTAGATATCATAGTGTGTTTGTTTGCATGATCTAAGGACTATTCTGAAATAAGAAGCAAATCACTTGCACAAATCAAACTGAGTTCCAAGTAAGAATTTGATTACAAGATAAAAGTTGTAGTTTTATTATATGTTGTTTCCTGGGTTCCACTGATGTATAGTTCCAGAGTTGTTTGACAGTTTACATGCATTTTATGGACTATTTTGTGTAACTAAATAAGTCATTTAGGTCTAACAGACACTCATGTCAACTTGTCAACTTGTCGTACTTGCATGTGAGGAGGTAGCAGCAGTTTCTAGACATTTCTCAACTTCAATAGGTGCAATCCCGATTCAACGAGGACTTCTTTATTTGTTTACTTGGAGAGCAGAGTCGGCCATGTGCACAAGGAGCGGGAGCGAATCCGACATCTCTTAGCCGTCAGATCATGTCATCCTTTGTTTGATGGACGGCAGTGATATGCATGAGAGGGGAATGAATGGTGGATTTTGAGCCAATGCTTGTTTGGGCGGGAGAATCGAAGATGGAGTGGTAAATCCAATTTCAAAATTGCTGCATTATAGTAGTAGTAGATTAGAAGTAAAGCTATTTCATACAGTTGACTCAAAGCGTTGGTTCAAACAGGGAAGAAAGTGGGCAAGCTGTAGCATGAATCTAGCACTTGGTTCTAAGAGGAAATGGGGGAAAGTAGTAATATTTGTCACTGTTTAAATAACCGTATATCTTATTTGCGCAAACAGGGATGTCTGTCTCCATATCGTTTCGGGATGTCTATCTCCGTATCATTTCTATCTGCGCAATCAAAAGCACACACCTCAGTTTTAGTACAACTGCGCAAAATGAGATGGCTATCCCTCGCTGTCGTCGTTTAACCTCCCGTCTTCAAGGTATCCCTACATTGGTAGTAACTAAGGTAGAATGACCAACGCAATCTAAAAGAAGCTGATTCGTACGTTTTACTTCCTGATTGCAGTGCAGGGACGAGCGAAAACAACTGCATCCTAGTCCGGAATGCACTTTCTACCAGTTCATCCATGGACCAAGGACTAGCTGGCACGGCTGCATGGCGGCTTTTTGGACAGGTGCGCGGACAAGAGGCATTGTGGTCTGCTTATTTCTGCAAATAGCGGTGCTTAAATTTAGTGGAATGCATAAGCATTTCAGCTTGTCAGTACACTGCATGGTTCAGTTCAGCATTCCAGCTAATACCACAATTATAATTGGTTATTCTGGAATGAGAGAACCTAACCATGAATGGTGGCAACAAGAAAAAACCAGAGTGAACTCCATGAAATTTAAGCCTGCCGGGAGGCCCTTTGCTCAGAGAGAAGCCTTGCTTGTTTTTTCCTGATTTGTAAACCTTCTCACAACTTTGTCTTTTGCTATGAACTAGTATATGTTTGTTATGTTCTTTGAATCATTGAGATGTATAAAATTTCTTAACTTATGCTTTTCAAGTTTTTTTATGAAGACGAGTTTAATGTGAGTGTTCCACATGAGCGCTGGACTAGCGCGTGAACGTTTGGAATTTATTACATTGTGGCCTCAATTAACTACATGAACCACTGTAACAAGATACATAGTTGCTTATATGTCATACAACATATTGTTGATTGTTAGCTGGTCAATAGCCTAGTGTTGAAGCGAGCTGAGCCAATGTGCCATGTTTTGCACAACTTCTTACAAGTGGGGTAGCACCAACAGTGTTTACAATTACTTATGTATACGCCGGCGCACGGTTCTCGAATGAGTGCTCTATTTCGTTAAAACACACACTGCTCGTATGATAAATCTGTGACGCCCCCAATTTGACCGTACACTAATCATACACGCAAATGTGTACGATCAAGATCAGGGACTCACGGGAAGATATCACAACACAACTCTACAAATAAAATAAGTCATACAAGCATCATATTACAAGCCAGGGGCCTCGAGGGCTCGAATACAAGAGCTCGATCATAGACGAGTCAGCGAAAGCAACAATATCTGAGTACAGACATAAGTTAAACAAGTCTGCCTTAAGAAGGCTAGCACAAACTGGGATACAGATCGAAAGAGGCGCAGGCCTCCTGCCTGGGATCCTCCTAAACTACTCCTGGTCGCCGTCAGCGGGCTGCACGTAGTAGTAGGCACCTCCCAAGTAGTAGTAGTCGTCATCGACAGTGGCGTCTGGCTCCTGGGCTCCATCGTCTGGTCGCAGCAATCGAGTAAAGAAAGGGGGAAAAGAGGGAGCAAAGAAACCGTGAGTACTCATCCAAAGTACTCGCAAGTAAGGAGCTACACTACATATGTATGCATTGGTATCAAAAGGATTGAGGGTATCATATGTGGACTGAACTACAGAATGCCGGAATAAGAGGGGGATAGCTAGTCCTATCGAAGACTACGCTTCTGGTAACCTCCATCTTGAAGCAGGAGAAGAGAGTAGATGGTAAGTTCACCAAGTAGCATCGCATAGCATAATCCTAACCGATGATCCTCCCCTCGTCGCCCTGTGAGAGAGCGATCACCGGTTGTATCTGGCACTTGGAAGGGTGTGTTTTATTAAGTATCCGGTTCTAGTTATCATAAGGTCAAGGTACAACTCTGGGTCGTCCGTTTACCGAGGGACACGGCTATTCGAATAGATCAACTTCCCTGCAGGGGTGCACCACATAACCCAACACGCTCGATCCCATTTGGCCGGACACACTTTCCTGGGTCATGCCCGGCCTCGGAAGATCAACACGTCGCAGCCCTACCTAGGCACAACAGAGAGGTCAGCACGCCGGTCTAAATCCTATGGCGCAGGGGTCTGGGCCCATCGCCCATTGCACACTTGCACGTTGCGTACGCGGCCGGTGAGCAGACCTAGCAACCTCCATTACAAAGGAAGTTGCGTTACGCGGTCCAACCCGGCGCGCGCCACTTAGTCGCTGATGTCACGAAGGCTTCGGCTGATACCACGACGACGAGTGCCCATAACTGTCCCCGTGTAGATGGTTAGTGCGTATAGGCCAATAGCCAGACTCAGATCAAATACCAAGATCTCGTTAAGCATGTTATTTTGATATAACCACGGACGCCGACCAGGGCCAGGCCCACCTCTCTCCTAGGTATCCTCAACTTGCCCTGTCGCTCCGCCTCAAAGTAACAGTCGGGGGCCGTCAGGAACTCAGGCCCACCACTACCTGGATGGAGCCACCTGCCCCTTCAGCCCCCATCTCCGAACAGTATCTCAGGTAATGTAACATTGTAAAGTATATAGTATATGCCCGTGATCTCCTCCCGAAGTGATCACGGCCCAGTAGTATAGCATGGCAGACGGACAAGAGTGTAGGGCCACTGATGGAACACTAGCATCCTATACTAAGCAGTAGGACAACAGGTAAAGGTAACAACAGTAGTAGAAAGGACAGGCTATGCAGCAGTATAGGACTAACTGAAAGCAGTAACATGCTACACTACTCTAATGCAAGAAGTATAGATAAGAATAGGCGATATCTGGTGATCAAGGGGGGCTTGCCTGGTTGCTCTGGCAAGAGAGAGGGGTCGTCTTCAATGTAGTCGAACACACGGACATCGACAGCGGTCTCAGAGTCTACCGGAAATAAGTAACGGAGGGGGAACACAATAAATAACAAAGCAATCAAATGTATCACAAAGCAAGACGCGGCAATACGTTGTGCTAGGGGTGACGTAACGCAGAGATAGGTGATACCGGCGAAGGGGGGAAACATCCGGGAGGTATTCCCGGTGTTTCGCGTTTTCGGACAGATGAACCGGAGGGGGAAAGTTGCTTGTTTGGTATGCTAGGGATGTGTGGCGGACGAACGGGCTGCGTATTTCGATTCGTCTCGTTGTTTTGAGCATCTTTCATGTATAAAGTTTTTCCATCCGAGTTACCGATTATTTTATATTAATTTTCAACGTTTTAATCATTTTCTGAATTTTCTATGTTTATTTTTAATACGAAATACTAAATGGCTAATATGCTAAGTACACACAGGTCAGTACCCTCCAAAAGCAGATAAGTGGGGCCCCGGTCAAAGTCAACAGTCAAGTTTTGACTGGTTAATAGTGTCAGTTGGGACACGGTTGTCATTGACTTAGCTCGTTAAACCTTATCCGTTAAAATAGTGCATGGGTCCCACGTGTCATTTGCACATAATTTTAACTAGGATTTATTTAGTGGTGGGGACTAACAGAGGGTGTTTTGTGCTAGGATTAGAGCTAATCAACAAATAGGCCCCTAATCTAATCTGGGATGGCCCATCCATTGTGTGGCTGTACATCACGCACAAGAACACACAGGCACATGGCCATGGCGTGGCCAAGATGTGTGAGCAGCCGCAGGGGAAAGTAGCAGCGGCCGCAGGGCAAAGTAGCAGCGGCAAGTAGCAGTGGCCGTGGCCAAGCAGTAGCGGCTGCACGCGGCGCTGGCCGGCGCGGTCGGCGAGTAGGGGCAAGGGCGCTGGGGGCGAGCAGAAGGCGAGTGCAGGTGTGCGCGGGTGCGGCCGACTGCAGTGACAGTGCAGCGGCGAGGCAACGCGCGGGGCCGCGGGGTGGACAGCAGGGGCGCGGGGCGGTAGCGAGCGACGTCAGGCGGCAGGCACGCTGCAGCAGTCAGCGACGAGGCGACAGGCGAGCGCGGTAGCGGGAGCGGTGGTAGCAAGCGGAGCATATCGACAGTAGGCGGCGGCACGAGCAACATCTGCTAGTATGCATGTACGCGTACGCGTACGCGAGAGCTCGGACGAGCTTAAGAAGATGTAGGGGAGGAAGTGGAGCTCACATCGGAGCTCAAGGAGGACTCGGGGATGCCGGAGCTGCTCGAAGATGGGCGAATCGAAGACGAATAGAAGCGGTTGTCGACGGAGGGGATCAGCGGATGCGGCGCCGTCTTATCGATCCGGGTCGAGGCAGTCCACTTCGGGGTTGAGGACGATGGCCTGCGTCTTCTGGATACAAAGGCTTGGCAGGGGAGTGGTCGAGGCCACGACAACGGCAACGACACGGTGACGACAACAGGCGGACGAGCTCGGGAGGGAGAGAGAGCGTGGGGGCGGGGATTGGGGCGCGCTAGGGTTCCTCAGGGAGAGGGGGCTTGGTGCGGCCTTATCCCCTCCGTGGACCGTCAGATGGGCGGCGCGTGGGTGTCGTCGGCAGTGGCGCCGGTCGATGGGCGCCACGCCCTGTCTCCGCTCCTGTAGCGAGGAGGGAGGTGACCCGGTTGGGCTGGGCAAGGTCTGCTAGCTGGGCCGGTTGGCCTAGTGGGGGGGGGGGTTGTTTTCTGTTTCCTGTTTTCTTTTAGTTACCAGTTTATTTTTGTCTTATAAAATACAAAAGTTGTACCTAGATTAGTATTCCAATGTATTCCACTGCCACAAAAGTTGAACTCCAAAATAAAATAGTTTAAAATTTTATTAATCACAAAAAGGCATTTAATTACTTGTTTGTGCTGCTGTTTTATTTATTTTAGAGCACTTAAATATTTTATAGGAATGTGGTTTCTTCACCACAATTACATATGAATTATTTGCTACAGCTAGAACTTTTTAGTTTTGACTTTCAAATTTTTTAATTATTTCACTTTGTTTTAAAATTGAATTTTGAATCGGTTTGAATCAACGCGAGATTAACATTAGTAATCTTGGTGACGTGGCATCAGTAGTAGAGGGTTACTGTAGCTTAAATATCTGGGCGTCACAAAATCATGACAACTTATGTCTTACCATGCCATATTCATGAAAAAACTAGTGAGGACGCATCTGTTTCGGCAGCAATTACGATGGTTCTCACATGATTCACGCGCACACAAAAGTAGCAGCAGTTCCCATAGACGGATTCAAACAGAGTACTAGCCCTAGAGGGGTCGATAATAGGCAAGGCTCGGATAAATAGACACAATCCAAACTACTATTAAACACTAGCTGGGGCAACTATTTCATGCCTCGATCTAATTTGGGCTGGACACAAGACGGACCTTGCCATGAACATCATCGAGGACGTCCCGCAGCAGTTCAATCGTGTGAACCTTCATGAAGACAACCTTGTGGCCTTGCCACTGATAAACTTGTTTGTGGAGGCATGCCATGTCATCTTCCTGCGTAAGCTTGACAAGAACAGTATTCCTCACAAACGAAGGAGTAGCTTTGAACTTCTTGTGCTTCAGTACGCCCTGGACAACACGCCTGACAACAGTGAGGCTGGAATACAACTCTTCATTGGTATAACCGCAAATGGCTTCCAGGATCCAACAGCCTAAGAACTCTATTTTCCCAGTGCGTATGTTCAGGTCGTCCGCCTCATAGTGAGTGACATGTACAACCACACAATCCTTGTCTACATCAGGGCTCTAATTGAAATAGAAACAAATTCTGAATTACTTTTCAGTATAAGAAACACAAGTTATTTAAACCACTACGTATACCATGGCATCGAAGCTAATAAAATTGTGCATTATTAATCACCACATACTTCCTTTTCTAAAAAAATCACCACATACTTAGATGAAAAACCACAATCGAGATCGGCAAAGAAGGAAATCACCGTGGGCAGCTCAGTGGGGGGGGGGCACATCCTCGAAGGGGGAAACTGCTCCTGCAGTGCCACGAGGGCTGTAACCTTAAACGAGGCGTTGACCATCTCAGTATCTGGGGTCGCCTCGGTGGTTGCCTCCATCTTCTTGGAGCTCTCTATCTCATGGGGATCAGCCTCCCGCGTCTGCTCCAATATCGGCAGATCTTTTCCTAGTTCTCCTTGGTCCATCATGAAACTGACGAATACTAGGATTCCACTGAAAGGAAAACACAATCGCAATGACAATGAGACCAAAAAGAGAGTGAGGATCGGTTACTTCTTTGCAAAAGTTCTTTTTTTTTCCTCTGAACGAAAATATACCAACATCACGGGTCCGCTTACCTTCACTTCGTTCGGAGAGAAGAACAGTGGCAGATGCAAGTGTTGCCTTTCTTGAAGACGGTGAGGGAGAAGGGGATTCAGCGAAGAGTGAAATGATGGTTGCTTCGTCCATCAAACTTAGACTGCGGGGAGGTGGGGTTTTGTGATACGACGGCTCGTTACTGCCGCGCTACGACCGGGGTGACTCTCCGCCTACATACTGCCTTCTAATTTGGTGGATGGCATTTGGGCCCGCGCGCTGCATGGCCCGCATGTCAGTGAGCAAAAGTATAATGGCATTCAGTAGAGGGAGACATTTCAATAACCTAGGAGGAGCCAGAAGCGGTAGAGTGTCTCCACTGTACTAGTAGTAATTGTTTTTCTGGGTTGTTGTAGAGTGTCTCCACTGTACTAGTAGTAATTGTTACTCGGGTCCCAAGACAAAACAGCCCATCCACACTAGTAAATAGTAAATTCAATTCAAAAACCTGGGTGCTCTTCTTCCTCCTCGCTCCCACCCACCTCACGTCAGCTCGCTCCACTCGTACCCCCAAATTCCTCACCTCACTCCTACAGGAAACCCCAGCTCCCCTTCTTCCTCACTCCTACAGAAAACCCCTAGCTCCCCTTCTTCTTCGCTCGCACTACAACTAGGCTCGTCATTCGTTACTCTCCTCAAATCCATGAGCGCGACGCGACGCCCTCGAAGAAAATGGAGTCGGCTGACCCCAGCACCAAGAAGATGAGGCTCTCGCCTGCGGCGACGCCTGTTGTAGACCCCGCACCCGGCAGCACGGGTAGAAGCGGCGACCCCGCCCCCACCGGATCCCAGGAACCCGTAGAATCTCGGGTGGACTGCATCAGCGATCTCCCGGACGCCATCCTTGGGGAGATCATCTCGCTTCTTCCCACCAAGGATTGCTGCCGCACCCAAGTCCTCTCAATTCGGTGGCGCCCTCTATGGCACGCCGTTCCCCTTAATCTCGAATGTCATCAGCTATCTCTCTTCAATGATTTTGAAATCCCCAGAGCCATCATCTCCTCCCACCAGGGCTCCGTTCAAAGCCTCTGCATCCCGTCATGCTACCTGAGCAAGCATACCATGCCCTGCACGGTGGACGCCTGGCTGGAATCCCCTGAATTCACAGAACTACAGCTGCTTGAGTTCTACTATTCCCTTGGAAATCACATTCCACATACCGAACGCCATGAACTTGTGCCCTCAGCACCGATGTCCATCTCGGGGTTTTCGTCCTCTCTCCACACTGCCACCTTTGCGTAGTGCTACCTACCAGACAATCTGGTACTAAACCTTTGACTCCCATTTCTCAAGAAAGTTTCACTTGTGCGGGTTCGTATATTAGAGGCCTCATTGCACAACATCATCCAGTCCACTTGCCTTGCGCTGGAGTGCTTGGTGTTTGTTTTCACAGTTAGAATCGGTTGTCTCCAAATAAAGTCGCCTAACCTTGTAAGAATTGGAATTTCTTTTGACGGAAGGCAGCTCATCATCCAAGATGCCCCTTCAGTTCAAAGGTTGATCCTTGATTCTAGTTATTCACCGTTGAAAATAACCATCCTCTCTGTGCCTAAACTGGAGACCTTGGGTGTAATACATGATCTCTGTGCTCATTTCAATATGGTGTTTGGCTCCACAGTTCTTCAGGTACTTTATATTATCATCTACACTTGTAACCATAAGCTGCATTTTAAATGTCTGCGCATAATTTATATATCATCTTGGAGTACACATTTTGTAGTAATATTATGTTCTATGCTCAATGAAGAGTTTCTCCATGGATGGCCTATCAATGGTGCTGGATTCTGTTAAGATCTAATATATCCAAATGAATAGTTTTGATCTGAACAAGATTATTGCCTTGCTGCAATGCTTTCCATGTCTGGAGAAGTTGTATATAAAGGTGATAATTTCACGCACATTGGAAGCCCGCATATAGGGTACAAGAATTAACCATTGAGTTGTTGCTCTTTCGACACTCTTCTTTTAGACCTTAACTGTTTCCAATCTTCATGTCTATTTAGGCAACATGACGGGGTAAGAAAGTTATAACCAACCGGTGGATTCGTAAGCATCGGGATTTTCTCACTTCTCATGCGATTCCATTGAAGACAATAACGCTAGAACGATATGTAGCCAACCGTGCAAACACAAGATTTGTCACATTCTTCCTGCTGAATGCGAGGTTACTATTTTCCATCAGGCTTAAGTTTATCAGCAGCATGGTTTTGATGGATGGATATGTCAAAGAGAAAAAAAAGGAGTTTCAGGTGGGAAAAAGAGCTTATGAACGTGTCGGGCTTCTATTTACAACATATTGTGGTCATAATCCAGTAAATTTTACGACCTAGGATGTTCATTCTATGGACTTGACCGATCCATTTGACTGTGACTGCCGAAAACAATGCTGGAGTTAGATGTTGTTGTCCTTTTCAATCTGGTTTTTTTTGTAAACCCGATGAACAATTAACCCTCGTGCTTTTGTATAGTTTGTAAGCTGGAGTTAGATGTTCCTGCCCTTTTGAGCTCGGCTGTGACTGTCATATTTTCTTTGAAACAAGACATATGGCTTGCCATTCATTTAATTTAGAGTGAAATATTGTAACAAATCCAAACCAAGGGAAATAACATCCCTCTCGCCGGCTGCTTGAGCTCATTGTGCATTACAAAGCCAAGTGATTAGCCCCCACTAGCACCCACAAACTTATTTCGAACTAGCACATAAAATGGGCTGTAAATTTTCATAGGAAAGGCTGCTTGACCGTGACAGATTTGGATTCTGACATTTGGGACCCGTGAGGAAATAGCCTATCCAAGGTGGTGTCGACTTACTAGCCAGTCAACAAACGATTCTGCCTACCAGCCGTTGGATTGACATCCAACATCTGTCGTGTATGTTCTATCTCCTGTCTTCTTCTTCCTCCAATCGCCCAAACCAAACCACCCCGTCGGCTCCGCCTGCTCCCGCCTCCCATGGCTGGCTGTACCTCCGCCGCCCTATCGTATGTATCCTCCAACGTTGGCCAGTCCCTCCCTCTATTCCCCCACACGTCCTGTTATTCTCCGGCGATGTCAGCCCCAACACGCACCCGCGCCCAAACCAGTCAACCCTCGTACTCCCCTCCGCCTGCAACTGGACTGGAGCATCTTCAATGGCTCCTGTTCGTTCCGTCCGAGGCCTCGCCGTCGTCCTCCGCCTTGCGGCCTTAGTTTGCTCGCCGTGCGCGGTGCGCCGCCCTCTTGCGTTGTCAACGTCGTCAACAACCGAGAGGAACAAGGAGATGACTGTACATGGAGAGGATGGCAATAGGGACCCACCAGCGTCATGGCAGTACACAAGCAAGTGCCTCTATAGTACAAGCCCAAAAATATGGTTCCTCCTAATTGGTTGTACATCTGGGGCTCACGCCATTGTCAACGTAGTCTATAAACAAGAGAATTACACTACGAGCGGCTGACACCAGGGACCCAGCAAGTCGCGCAGTTTTTTTGAGGAACAAGCAGTTGTTATTTATACTAGTTTAGCGACATATCAGGGTAACAACGGGGCTGTGCGGGGGCTGTGGCCCGTCTAGCCAGGGTTTTATTTATGTTTACCACATCATGAGCCCAGTTGTGTTTTTTTGTTGCTGAAAATGGCTAGCCCAGTTCTATTTTTTAAAGAAATACCCAAACAAGGCCTACTTGCTTTATCGGCCCTGCTGGGCTACAAATCTTTCAAGACGAGGAGAGTTTCATTCGGTTTGCCTAGAAATGGGCTGTACATTTTTAAAACACATCAAACCGGGAATTAGTTTCAATTTTTTTTCATTACAAGATCTTAAATTCCATTGATTTTTATGCATGGACAATTATTTGGATTTTATATTTATAGAAATTATTTTTCAAAATAGTTTGAATGTGAATCGATATTTCTGGATTAAAAACAGTTGACCGCACGAAAATATGCAAAATTTCATATACTTTTTAACCGTGGCCACAATATGGGGTGTGATGCTAACAAAAAGAAGATGGGCTCCAAAAAAATCTTACGAATTAGCAAATGGGCTGTACATTATTAGAAATAATGGCAGATGGGATGTATTCTGTTTTCCATAGATTTGAGGCTGACTTGTGCACCTACTACAGGTTGACGCGTATGCTTTCATAAAAAAAGGTTGACGCACACGCAACGCCCTGTCAACTTAGTCAACACACGAGAGCAGTGACTATTGGATGTCCATCCAACGGCTGTCGTGCTTCTTCAATCTCTGCTCTTCATGCTCAAGCCGCTCAAACAAGCGCCAGCGGGACTGCCTGCTCCCTCCTCCCGCGGCCGGCTATGCTGCCGTGCAGGCCTCACGGCCCCACCGTTCTCCCATCGCTGGCCTAGCCATCCCTCTACTCACCCACACCTGCTGTTATTTTCCGGCGACGGCAGACGAACCAGTAAACCCTCGTACTCCTCCACGTGGGAAACAACTGCCGAGTATTCCCTGGCTCCGTGTCATTCCCTTCCTAGGCCTCACCGTCGTCCACCGCCCTGGTGCTCTCGGTGCGGCCTGGTCAACGTGGTCAATGAACGACATCCATCGGAACTGGACTGTACGTGGAGAGGTTGACAGCTGGGTCTACGGCCACACGCAAGGAAATGCCTCCTTATTACGCGCAAAATAATGATTCCTCCACCTAACAGCTAGGACCCACAGGAAGGGCCTCTGTATTTTGCGAAAAAAACATTCCCCCCGCTGACAGGTCGGACCCACCAGTTATATCTTCGCACGCAAGGAAGTGCCTCCTTATTACGCCCAAATAAATGAATACCCCCCTGCTAGCTGGGACCAACCATATTGTTGGGCTGACTTGTGGGCCTACTAAGTTGACAGGGACGGAGAGCTTTGTCAACTTAGTCAATACTCCAGTGACCGTATGATGTCCATCCAACGGCCATAGTGCTTCTTCAACCTCTGGTCTTCTTGCTCCAGCCGCCCAAAGCAGCGCCGGTCGTGCCGCCTGCTCCTGCCTCCCATGGCCGGCTGTGCTACCGCGGAGGCCTCACCGCCCCCATACTACTCCCACCACTGGCCAGGCCATCCCTCCACTCACCCACACCCCCTGTTATTCTGCGGCGACGGCAGCCTCATACCGCAGCCGAACCAGTGAACGCTCGTACTCCTCTCCGCGTGGGCATCCACTGCCGCGTCTTGCACGGCTCCGCGTCGTCCCCTTCCTAGGCCTCGCCGTCGTCCATCGCGGTGGTGCTCTCGGCGCGGCGTGGACAATGTGGTCAATGACCGACTTCCATCGGAAGAGTACTGTACGTGGAGAGGCTGACAGCTGGGTCCATAGTAGCCGCAAGGAAGTGCCTCCTTATTACGCGGAAAATAATTATTCCTCCACCTGACAGCAGGGACCTACCGGACGGGCCACCGGTATTTTGCGAAAAAAATCATTTCCCCCTGACTGCTGGGACCCACCGGACGGGCCACCGTATTTCGCGAAAAAAACGTTCCTCCCGCTGTCAGCTCGGACCCACCGGAAGTGCCTCCTTATTACGCACAAAAAAACGAATACTCCCCCGGCTAGCTGGGACCCACCTTGCTGGGAGGCTGACTTGTGGGCCTACTAAGTTGACGGGGATGAAGGGCTTTGTCAACTTAGTCAATATGAACGATTCTAGCTCCAGTGACCGTATGATGTCCATCCAATGGCCGTAGTGCTTCTTCAACCTCTGGTCTTCTTGCTCCAGCCGCCCAAAGCAGTGCCGGTCGTGCCGCATGCTCCTGCCTCCCGTGGCCGTCTGTGCTGCCGCAGAGGCCTCGCCGCCCCCTACTATTCCAACCGCTGGCCAGGCCCTGCGGTGATGGCAGCCTCACACCGCAGCTGAACCAGTGAACCCTCGTAGTTCTCTCCGCGCGGGCTTCCACTGCCGCGTCGTCCCCTTCCTAGGCCTCGCCGTCGTCCACCGCCATGGTGCTCTCCACGCGGCGTGGTCAATGTGGTCAAGGAACGACTTCCATCGGAAGAGTACTGTACATGGAGAGGCTAACAGCTGGGTCCACAGCCACAGCCCAGTTTTTTTGTGATTTGCCAAGTAAGTCGCTTTGTCAGGCCTGTTGGGCTGCAATTCTTTCAAGACGGGGAGAGCTTTCATTCGGCTGGCCGAGAAAATGGCCCATCAGTAATGAGAAATGGGTTGTACATTTTTAAAACATATCAAACCGGCAATTAGTTTCAAATATCTTTTTTTTCATTTCAAGATTTTAAATTACATTAATTTTTATGCATGGAGAATTTGTTGGATTTTATATTGATATACATTTACTTTTAAAATTAGTTTAAATGTGAGTCGAAATTTCGGGATTAAAAACAATTCGGACCGCACCGAAATATGCAAAATTTCGTATAATTTTTTAACAATTGCCACAATATGGGTTGTAATGCTAACAAAAAGAATACGGGCTCCAAAAAACCTTAAGAATTAGCAAATGGGCTGTAAATTATTAGAAATAATGGCAGATGGGTTGTATGCTGTTTTCCACAGATTTGAGGCTTTCCTAAAAAAAGGTTGACGCACAAGCACTGACTGTTGGATGTCCATCCAATGGCCGTCGTGCTTCTTCAATCTCTGCTCTTCCTGCTCCAGCCGCTCAAACAAGCACCGGCGGGACTTCCTGCTCCCTCCTCCTCGCTGGCCGGCTGTGCTGCCGCACAGGCCTCACCGCCCGACCGTACTTCCATCGTTGGCCTAGCCATCCCTCTACTCACCCACACTTGTTGTTATTCTCCGGCGACGGCAGACGAACCAGTAAACCCTCGTACAGTCGTACTCCCCTCCGCGTGGGAAACAACTGCTGAGTCTTCCCTGCCTCCGTCTCGTCCCCTTCCTAGGCCTCGCTGTTGTCCACCGCCCTGGTGCTCTCGGCGCGGCCTGGTCAACGTGGTCAACGACCGACATGCATCTGAAGTGGACTTTACGTGGAGAGGCCGACAGCTAGGTCCACGGCCGCACGCAAGGAAATGCCTCCTTATTACGCGCAAAATAATGATTCCTCCACCCGACATCAGGGACCCACCGAAAGGGCCTCTGTATTTCATGAAAAAAATGTTACCTCCGCTGACAGCTCAGACCCACCATCTATATCTTTGCACCCACCAGCTATATCTTCGCACGCAAGGAAGTGCCTCCTTATTACGCACAAAAAAATGAATACCCCCTGTTTAGCTGGGACCCAGTATAGTGGCAGGCTGACTTGTGGGCCTACAAAGTTGACGGGGACGGAGGGCTTTGTCAACTTAGTCAATATGCACGATTCTAGCTCCAGTGACCGTACGATGTCCATCCAACGGCCGTAGTGCTTCTTCAACCTCTGGTCTTCTTGCTCCAGCCGCCCAAACCAACGCCGGTCGTGCCTCGTGCTCCTGCCTCCCGTGGCTGGCTGCGATGCGGCGGAGGCCTCACCGCCCCCTACTACTCCCAGTGCTGGCCAGGCCATCCCTCTACTCACCCACACCCCCTGTTATTCTGCGGCGACGGCAGCCTCACACCGCAGCGAACCAGTGAACCCTCGTACTCCTCTACGCGTGGGCATCCACTGCCGCGTCTTCCCCGGCTTCGCATCGTCCCCTTCCTAGGCCTCGCCGTCGTCCACCGCCCTGGTGCTCTCGGTGCAGCATGGTCAACGTGGTCAAGGAACGGCTTCCATCGGACATGGACTGTACGTGGAGAGGCTGACAGCTGGGTCCACGGCCGAAGTAAGGAAGTGCCTCCTTATTACATGCAAAATAATTATTCCTCCACCTGACAGCGGGACCCACCGGACGGGCCACCTTATTTCGCCCCCTTGACTGCTGCGACCCACCAGCTACATCTTCGCAGGCAAGGAAGTGCCTGACTGTCGGGACCCACCTGGTCGAAGCGTACGTAGCGTTGTCATTCTGGTCGCGAACGTGTACGTACATACTGGTCGATGTAGAGGCACGCATGTGTCGTAGTAGAGGTGCGCATGTGTCATAGTAGAGGCGCACACGTAGCATGTACACGTACGTACAACGGCCAGGGTGCAATAAAGAAAATACGGCCACGTATGTGTACATACGGGCGGGGTCTCAAACGCCTACTCGCGCGTACGTACAGCCAGGGCTCGTGTACATGGGTGGGTCGGAATGGAGAAACAGCGTCGTCGTCATGTTCATGGGGAGGCAACGGAATGCGTCGTGTTCATGGGGAGGCAACGGAATGCGTCGTGTTCATCGGGAGGGCTTGGACAGAACAAGCGATGGAAACGAGGCCCGGCGTACCGCAGAACAGAGGAAACGGCCTTGTGTTTGACCGGCCACATTCGAAACGGGATCCTGTTCATTGGGAGGGGTCTGGCGTACCGCAAGACAGAGGAAACGGACCTCCTACGGTCGAAATAGGGGTCATGTTGATCGGGAGGGGTGTGGCGTACCGAAAAACGGAGGAAACGGACTTGTGTTGGAGCACTACGGTCGAAACGGGGGTCCTGTTCATCGGGAGGGGTGTGGCGTACCGCAAAACGGAACTCCATGGGATACTGTTCATCTCCACCGTCGACCCCCTCCAGCCTCCACGAGCTACTGTTCATCCACCATCGACCTCCTCCAGCCTCCACCTGCGACTGTTCATCCACGGGCTCCTGTTCATCCAGCCTCCACCGCGCGCTACTCCACCGGCTACTATTCAACCAGCCCTCTCCACGGGCTCCTGTTCAACCACCCCTCCACGGGCTACTATTCATCCTGCCCTCCACCGTCTACTGTTCATCCTGCCCTCCACGGGGTGGTCCTGTTCATCCAGCCCTCCACGGGGTCCTGTTCATCCAGCCCCAACCGGCTCGATCGACCGGGGTCCTGTTCATCCAGAGGGAACACCAATGGGTCCTGTTCAT
>NC_041388.1:234699672-234791823 GCF_002162155.2 Triticum dicoccoides | reverse complement strand
CGCAACGCTCACTGTTCATCCAGAGGCAACATCGATCGACTTCAGTTAGAAGCAGTAGCGAAGGAATCGCTCGATCGGGTTCAGTTAATAGCCATCGATCGATCGCTCAGGTTCAGTAACGCCTAGCCTGCAGTGGAATCGCTCGGGTTCAGTTAGAGCCCAACGCCTCGCTCGGGTTCAGTTAGAGCCAACGCTTCACACACACGCGCGTACGTGTACGAGAGAAATGCGCATCGCTCGGCCCGCGACCTCCCACCGTAACCGGGAAATCCCTGAATTTTTCCTCCCCCTCGCTTCTACCACGGTTTTTTCCGTCATGGACGGCCCAAAGAATGTCATGCAGCTTCGTCTCCGGCCCGCCCAGGACGAAAAGCCCATTTTCTGTCATGATTTTTTGTCATAGAAGTAGGAGCCCACCACATCTATGATGATATCGGGTTTTGTCACAATTATCGTCATAGAAGTTTCATATGTATGACATAAATTTTTTTCGTTCGGCCCAAAATGTCATGGATGTTTCTTTTTTTTTGTAGTGATAAGAGAGGCTACCAAGGATACGCAACTAGGTTGTCGGATCCCACACATAGCAATACACGTTACACGTACGCATAACATGCAAGTATGTGCTATACAACATGGCATCACAACATAATGCAAACTCATATAGATGAAGGACCAGAAGAGCCACATAGCATTAATACAAACAGAGGTCTCATGACCCATCATTCAGAGCATAGAAGCAACAGAAGCATTACATGTCTGAGTACAGACAACTACAAAAGAAAAAGGCTGAGAAGCCTGACTATCTACAAGTCCCTCCCAAGGTTACAAGATCGTAGCTGAGGAAACAAGCTACTCGTTGAAGTCCAAGTGGTACTACTAGTGAGACAGATGTCTCACCTGCAAAACATAAATATAGCAAACGTGAGTACAAAGGTACTCAGCAAGGCTTACATCAAATCCTATCATACATGCATTTGTATCAAGAAGGTAATGTGGGGTTTACTTGCAGCAAGCCAGCTTTGACTTAGTGGCTATCCTGTTCTACGACAACGAGAAACTTCTTTGAGGTGAGGCAGCGCACACGAGTCCACTAATCACCACATCAATACACTACTATGGATTCATTCCCGTCTCCCTACGAGAAGGCCATCCATACCACTCACACTTGTCTTGAGCATTTTAGAGTATCCACTTTAAGTTTTCTATGTACCACGTAAGCATCCAAGAAGTCCATAACCGAGGACACAACTATTCGAATAGATCATGACAACCCTGCAGGGGTGGACTTCTTCACACACGCTCTCACCACTTATCACCATGTACACGTCATGTATCTCGTCAACCTTCAAGCGGAAGCCTGGCGAGGGTGTTGGCCACGACCTGACTAACCACACAAGACTCTAGTCCAGGTTTATCGCCTATTCGGGTTCCATCCGCAAGGAGATCCAGCCGGGGTTTCGCTCACGGCCCCAAACGATGTGTACAGGGTTCCTGAGCCCACCATCCGGGTGCCACTCGGTACACCGGGCCACGGTGCCTAGTCTGTCCCAAGTCCACCCTGCCGGGTGCCACTCGGTAGAAAAATGGCACTACCTACAAACACCAGAAACTATTTGCAACTCCTGGAGAGAGACCAAGGCGGTTAATAAGTCGAGAGATCTTGGAGCGCCTGGAGCCCAATGTGTGGTAGTAGCTAGTCATTGGACAACTTACACAGAACTCAATTCTTAAGGACGGTCCCAATGAGACAACCCACCATGTACTCCTACATGGCCTCTCACCGCTACCTTTACCAAATCGTGTTCACACACTTAACTCTCAGCATCAGAACATATCATAACACTCCAATCCATTCCCAATGAATCAGACCTGACACAACTCTAAGCAATTGCAGGCATGGCATGGTAGGAACACAACATGGCTCAATCAACTCCTACACATGCTAGTGGGTTTTAACTATTTACTGTGGCAATGGCAGGTCATGCAGAGGAATGGGTTCAACTACCGCAGCATAAAGTAGAAGTTGAATCGTTGTTGTCCTAATGCAATAAATGAGAGCAGGAGCGAGAGAGTAGGATTGTATCAGAATGAACAAGGGGGTTTGCTTGCCTGGTAGATCAACAGGGGGCACTGCTCCACTGACAGGTACTCTGGATCGGTCTCCGGAGCAGGACCTATCAAGAAGGAACGGTGTCGACAATCAAACACAAGCATATGCAACAATATTATGCATGAACATGGCATGAATATGTGATGTGTTTTGAGCTAATGCATTTAGCATTCAACTTGGAAGAGGTCAATTTGAACCAAAGGTTCAGATGCAACTCTAATTTAAGTCCCTTTAAATGCCATAAGTGTGTTTTCATATATACAGCATGTATAGGTTGGTTTGTCATGCATGAAAATGGTACAGATGGATAGATTGAATTTTCTGACCATTTTTCATATATAACTTATTTCAATATGAGCTACGGTTGAATTTCTATGAATTTTAGAAGTTTATATCATTTTCTGGATTTTCCTGATTTATTTTAAAACCAAAAAATGAATAACTGCGTCAGCACAGCGTCATGCTTGCGTCAGCAGGTCAATGGCGTTAACCAAGTCAAACCTGACGTGTGGGGTCCACACGTCAGTGACTCAGTTAATTAACAGGGGGTTTATTTGGTCTAATTAGGATTAGTGGGCGTCGGGCCCACTGTCAGTGTCAGGGGTGGTTAGCAAAATGGTGATTATCCTTAAGCTAATCACCTGGTAGGTCGGGCCCGCACGTCGGTCCGGCGAGGTTAACGCCGGTGACCTCTGGACGCGGCGGCGTCCGTGTTACAGGCCACGGGGGCGGCGACTAAGGGCACCGAGGCGTAGCTCGGGCTCTCGCGTATCCAGCAGAGCAGGTAGGAGGAGCTGGGGTGGCCGGAGCTCGCCAGAGCGAAGCTCAAGGCAGTGGCCGGCACGCGGTTTCGGGAGGGATCGAGCTACGGGGCACGACAGGGGCTGCGGAGTGCCTCGACGGCCTCCTGGCGTCACCAGGAGCACGGTGACGCTCGTGGTTGCGCGCTACGGTGGCTAGCGCGACGGCGGCAACACGGACGGCGACGAAGAGCTACGGCCATGGCGGGGAACGAAGCTACGGCGACCGGCAAGCCACGGGGTTAGGGGCAGGACGTGCAGGAACTCACGTTGGTTCGGAAGGTGTGCCCATCGGCTCAGGGGAGGCTTTGGAGTCGACGGAGCGGCGGCGGTGATCTCGAGCGGCCGTAGGTGAAGAAGACGGCGGTGACGGCTCCACGGGGCGTCCCCAGTTGCTTGGCTCGTCGAGGACGTAGAGGATGTCGCGGAGGAGCTTGTAGACACGGAGAGAGGGCGAGGGGGAGGCGGTGGCTGCGGCTACGGTGAACGGCGGCAACTGCAGCGCTCGGCCATTCGCGCGAGAGAGCGAGGGAGAGTAGGGGAGGCCACGAGAGAGAGAGAGAGGTGTGGGGCGGCGCGTGGCGTCACGCGGGGCATCCAGGCGATCAGGGGGAGGCCAGGCAGGCAGGTGGCGTGGCGGCACGGCGATGCGCGCGCGTCGGCCACACGCCCGGCCGACTAGCGCGAGGACAAGGACGACTGGCACTGTGCCAGTGGGCTGGCTGGGCTGCACAGTGCCAGGCTGCAGGTAAGCACAGGTAAGCGTTTTTTCCATTTTTGTTTTATTTCTACTTTTTTGACATTTGTTTTGACTTAATAATAAAACTAAATCATTTTATTTTCTTCTGACAATTTTTGGAGGGACCTAAGGGATTAATCCAAAGCCCCTCACCAAAATTCAGAATTTTTGGACATATATAAAATATATAACATATATATATATATCCAAAGCAAATAAGTATTGCATTAATTCCAAATGGCCAAAATAAATATTTATGAGCTCCTGGAAATATTTGTTTGAATTATACCTCTCACCAATATTTTCAGAGAGCAACATGAACATTTTCTTGGACCTTTTTGGAGCAATTTTTATCTGGGTTATTTCTAGAAATGATTTCTAAGGGTTTCACAAATCCCCAATTCAAATTTAAATGAAGTTTAAACATGATGCACACATGACTAGCTAGTCTAGGTCATACCAGAACTAGGGATGTGACAACTCGCCCCCACTCGAAAGAATCTCGTCCCGAGATTCAGGAGTCGGCGGAATGAAAGCGGGGTACTCAAGTCGAAGACGATCTTCTCGCTCCCAGGTAGCTTCTCTCTCGGAATGATGAGACCACTGAAGCTTGAGAAACTTGATGTTATGACGTCGGGTGACATGCTCTACTTGATCAAGGATGCAAACAGGGTACTCTCGATATGTGAGGTTATCTTGGAGATCAAGCGTTTCGTGGTCCACTCCGCGGATGGGATCCGAGAAGCAACGCCTGAGTTGAGAGATGTGGAAGACATCATGTACTCGGAAAAGATGTGGGGGTAGTCCCAACTGGTAGGAAAGCTCTCCTCGTTTAGCGAGAATGTGAAAAGGACCAATGTAACGAGGAGCCAACTTGCCCTTGATACTGAAACGATGGGTACCCTTCAAAGGAGTAACCCGAAGGTATGCCTTATCGCCAACTTCATAAGCCAGTTCCTTATGATGACGGTTATACTGGCTCTTTTGACGAGACTGGGCTGTTTTCAAATTCTCATGAATGACGCGAACTTGTTCTTCTGCCTCCTGGATCATATCCGGTCCAAAGAATTGTCTTTCACCGGTTTCTGACCAGTTCAAAGGTGTTCGACATCTTCGTCCATACAGAATCTCAAAAGGAGCTTTCTTGAGGCTGGATTGGTAGCTATTGTTATAAGCAAACTCGGCAAAGGGAAGACACTTCTCCCAATCCATGCCGAATGAGATAACACAAGCTCTAAGCATGTCTTCGAGAATTTGGTTGACCCTTTCCACCTGACCACTTGATTGAGGGTGGAAAGCGGTACTGAAGGAGAGATGGGTGACCATGGCAGTTTGGTAACACTCCCAGAAATGAGAAGTGAAAAGACTACCACAGTCTGAATTGATCTCTAGTGGAACACCATGAAGTGACATTATTCGAGAAATATATAAGTCAGCGAGCTGACTAGCAGTGTACTCTCTCGAAGAGGTAGGAAGTGAGCCACTTTGGAAAGACGATCAATGACTACGAAGATAGCATTATTCCCTCTCTTGGTCCTGGGAAAGCCGGTGATGAAGTCCATACCAACTTTATCCCATTTCCACTCAGGAATAGCTAAAGGCCGAAGGGTGCCAGCAGGTCTTTGACGTTCTGCCTTAACGCGACGACAAACGTCACAGTTAGCAATGAATTCAGCGATTTCTCTCTTCATCCTAGTCCACCAGAACCTCTGGCGCAGGTCCTGATACATCTTAGTACTACCGGGATGAATCGTGAGAGGAGATTCATGAGCCTCCTTAGGAATCAGTTGTCGCAGATGTTGATTCTTGGGAACCACCAAGTGATTCTCAAAGAAAACAACACCTCGATCATCTATGGAGAAACTGCCACCAACTCCCTTGTCAATGTTTCTCTTGATCCGGGAAATTCTCGTATCCTGCTTCTGAGCAGAGATGATCTGATCCACAAGAGTAGGTTTCACCACCAAGGTAGAAAGGAATCCGTGAGGAGCAATGTGAAGGTTGAGCTTACATAATTCCTCATGGAGAAGTGGTTGGCCCTGCTGCAACATGAGATTGTTGCAATAGGACTTACGACTTAGCGCATCAGCCATGACATTTCCCTTGCCTGGGGTGTAGGTAATCCCTAAGTCGTAATCTGAGATCAACTCCAACCAACGTCTTTGCCTAAGGTTCAAATCTGGTTGGGTGAAGATATACTTGACACTCTGGTGGTCGGTGTCAATCTCGTAACGTTTACCAAGAAGGTAATGTCGCCATGTCTTAAGTGCATAGACTACGGCTGCAAGCTCTAGATCATGTATAGGATAATTCTCCTCATGTGGATGCAACTATCAAGATGCATAGGCAGTCACATGGCGATCTTGCATAAGAATGCAACCTAGTCCCTGTCGTGAGGCGTCGCAGTAGATAACAAAGTCTTTAGTGAAATCCGGTGGCACAAGTATGGGAGCAGAAGTCAGGCGTCTTTTTAGTTCCTGAAAACTGTGCTCACACTGTGGGGACCACTCAAACTTTTTATCTTTCTTGAGAAGTACCGTGAGAGGTTTGGCCACTTTGGAGAAGTTCTCAACGAAGCAGCGACAATAACTGGCTAGGCCAAGGAAACTCCGAACTTGCTTAACCATTTCAGGCGGAGTCCAATCAAGAACGGCCTGAACTCTCTCGGGATTGACAGCAATGCCCTTACCAGATATCACGTGGCCCAGGTAGGTCACTTCTGGCAACCAAAATTCGCACTTGGAGAACTTGGCATAAAGGCGGTGCTCTCTGAGTTTTTCTAACACACGTCTAAGATGTTCGGCATGCTCTTCCTCGTTCTTCGAGTAAATAAGGATATCATCGAGGTAAACCAAGATGAACTTATCTAAGTACTCCATGAAGATCGAGTTCATCAAGCGGGAGAAAGTAGCTGGAGCATTGGTTAGACCAAAGGACATGACGGTGTACTCATACTGGCCATAACGAGTGATGAAAGCCGTCTTAGGAATGTCCCCATTTCTGATCTTGATTTGGTGGTAGCCTAACCTCAAATCCATCTTTGTAAAGACCGAGGATCGAGCGAGCTAATCATACAGGTTGTTGATCCTGGGAGCGGATACTTGTTCTTTATCGTGACCAAATTAATGGGACGATAATCTACAACCATTCGGTCCGTACCATCCTTCTTCTTGACGAAGAGGATGGGGCAAGCCCAAGGAGAAGAACTAGGACGGATGAAACCCTTTTGCAAGGATTCATCGAGTTGTTTCTTAAGCTCAGCTAGTTCTAAGGGTGCCATCTTGTAAGGTCTCCTAGAGATTGGAGCGGTTCCTGGGATAAGATCTATGACAAACTCTACATCTCTGTCAGGTGGAATACCTGGCAGTTCCTCTGGAAAGACATTCGGAAAGTCAAGGACTACCGGGATATCCTCAAGGTCTGGAAGAGGGCTGGCATTAAGAGAATAGAGTTGGTGCTTTGCAACTCTAGTGGAGACAGTGACTATCTTGCCAGATGGATGTGTAAGTTGAACAGACCTGGTGTAACAATCAATCTTGGCATAATGAGATTTCATCCAGTCCATACCCAAGATGATGTTAATATCTATAGACTTAAGGGCTATAAGTGATGCAAGGAATACAAGTCTGTCAACAAGGATTTGATTACCATGGCTTATTCTGGTAGTTTCCATCTAGACCCTGGAGTTTGGATTTCAAGTGGAGTTGGCATATCACAAAATGACATGTCGTGCAAACGAGCATAGCCTTCAAAGATGAAGGAGTGAGATGGTCCAGTATCGAACAGAACCGAAGCTAGATGACAGTTGACAAGGAGTGTACCAAGAACGACATCCGGATCATCATGGGCATCTTTAGCTGAGACATGATGCACACATCCACGTTCAGTGTGAGCTCACTTGACTCTAATCATCTTGCGTGATGGCTTACCACGGCCAACAGACTTCTCAGGCGGGAGTGGAGCATAGATGGTTTGAGAGCAGTCACGTGCACAGTGTCCTGGCTCTCCGCATATGAAGCAAGTCCCTGAAGTAGGACGTGGACCCGCATTGACAAGCGGTCTACCAATAGGCCTGGGTGGAGCATGTAACTAAACTGGGTGAGGTGCCACACAAGAAGGCCTCAGTGTATAACCAGGTGGAAGAGCGGAGTTCGGAACCCAAATCTGGTGCTTCTGAGAACTAGAACCGGAGGAAGAAACCAAATCACGGGTGTGCTTACGAGACTCCTCGTAAGTAAGCTGAGCTGTCTCTGCATTAATAGCCTTGTTCACAAGAGCCTGGAATGTATTGCAATGGTGCAAGTGGAGATCACGACGCAACTTGGGATTGAGACCCTTTCGGAACCTAGCCTGCTTCTTGGCGTCCGAGGACACCTCTTCCGTAGCATAGCGGACGAGGTTCTCAAACTCTCTACTATAAGCATCAACAACCATCTTATCCTTGGTGAAACTACAGAACTCTTCTCTCTTGCAGTCAATGATGGCTTGAGGAATGTGATGGTCGCGAAAAGCCTCATTGAAATCTCTCCAGGTGGGTATCTGGCCAGCTGGAAGCATAGCCTCATAGTTCTGCCACCAAAGACTAGCAGGACCTTCCAAGTGATATGCAGCATAGGTGACCTTGTTACCTTCAGCTATGCTCGCGGAACGCAGCTTATGTGTGATACTACGGAGCCAGTCATCGGCATCGAGTGGCTCAATGGAATGATGGAAGGTAGGTGGTTTCAGGCCAATGAAGTCATGAATGGACGCAGACTCTTTGTACTGATGGGCGGTGTTCTCCTCAATACGTGCTAACAAGCGGTTAGACTCACTCTTGTTCCTCTCCATATCTAACATGAACTCTACCAATGAAGACTGGTCAGGAGGATCCTCATCCCTACCATCTCCGTGGTTCCGACTGCAAGCAACAGAACTTCGGTGAACCGGCAACATCCTGCAGAACGAAACCAAGGAAAACAAGGACGGATTCAGCATCAACTAAAGGATGCAGAAGGTAGCACACGAATTTAATATCTCTCAAACTCCTAGGACAATTTCGGCAGCATAGGGGCAGTAAAATGCTCAAAATGAGACATCCTGCAAACGATGGGGTAGTAACATACTCAACATCATCACTCAAGGTTCTGTGGTAGTACTAAACAGGCTACACCGGAGTTATTCGAACTGGGATATGACTCTGATCAACCAATCCTAAGAGACTACGGAGTAGTAACACGTGATCCTGATAGACGGAAGAGAAAGCCTAGTTCCTTAACCCCGTAGGAAAGATAGGATGACTCCGATCAAAAGGCATGAGGTATAAGGAGTAAAAGAGCCTTACGTTCCCTTCCACAATCAATTCCCCTATATAGCTAAAGAATTTCTAGACTCAACTTCGACCAGGTTGTCTTGGTAATCCTACAGGCAGCCAGGCTCTGACACCAAAGCTGTCAGGACCCCGATTCTAAGTGACACCAATCTAGCATGTAACACGTCATATCACTTTGCGGCCTCACGCATGGTATTCCCACGAGTGTTGCCTTACCTGGCCCGGGACCGTTTGCCCCTTTTGCTCACGTATATGATAGTGTCGCTAGCATCCATATGACCGAGAACCCGGGCCGACTTGACTAGTCGTGAACCCAAAGTGGCACTAACTTATGGGAACATGCATACATGAAACAACATCGAGCATGTCGGTCATCAGCGTGTGAATCCGGGCTATAGCAACTAGGCTAATAGGACTCCGGGAATCCGGGCTGTAGCAGGCTAGCAGGACTCTGGAATTCACCGCGTGACATTTCCCCAAAGGGACAGACACAAGAATGAAGTGAATCACATGCCGGCCAGTCTAAGTGTTCCGGAGCAGTAGTGCTGGGCTAGCAGGACTCTGGTAAACTAGGCTGTAGCGGACTACCATGGCTCGGTGGAAGCAACAGACTACATTTCCCCATAAGAGAGGCTACCAAGGATAGACAACTAGGTTGTCGGATCCCACACATAGCAATACACGTTACACGTACGCATAACATGCAAGTATGTGCTATACAACATGGCATCGCAACATAAAGCAAACTCATATAGATAAAGGCCCAGAAGAGCCACATAGCATTAATACAAACAGAGGTCTCATGACCCATCATTCAGAGCATACAAGCAACGGAAGCATTACATGTCTGATTACAGACAACTACAAAAGAAAAAGGCTGAGAAGCCTGACTATCTACAAGTCCCTCCCAAGGGTACAAGATCGTAGCTGATGTAACAAGCTACTCGTCGAAGTCCAAGCGGTACTACTAGTGAGACAGATGTCTCACCTGCAAAACATAAATAAAGAAAACGTGAGTACAAAGGTACTTAGCAAGGCTTACATTAGATCCTATCATACATGCATTTGTATCAAGAAGGTAATGTGGGGTTTAGTTGCAGCAAGCCATCTTTGACTCAGTGGCTATCCTGTTCTACGACAACGAGAAACTTCTTTGAGGTGACGCAGCGCACACGAGTCCACTAATTACCACATCAATACACTACTATGGATTCATTCCCGTCTCCCTACGAGAAGGCCATCGATAGCACTCACACTTATCTTGAGCATTTTAGAGTATCCACTTTAAGTTGTCTATGTACCACGTAAGCATCCAAGAAGTCCATAACCAAGGACACGGCTATTCAAATAGATCATGATAACCCTGCAGGGGTGTACTTCTTCACACAAGCTCTCACCACTTATCACCATGTACACGTCATGTATCTCGGCAAGCTTCAAGAGGAAGCCTGGCGAGGGTGTCGGCCACGACCTGACTAACCACACAAGACTCTAGTCTAGGTTTATCACCTATTCGGGTTCCATCCGTAAGGAGATCCGGCCGAGGTTTCGCTCATGGCCCCAAACGATGTGTACAGGGTTCTCGAGCCCACCATCCGGGTGCCACTCGGTACACCGGGCCACGGTGCCTAGTCTGTCCCAAGTCCACCCTGCCGGGTGCCACTCGGTAGAAAAATGGCACTATCTACAAACACCAGAAACTATTTAGAACTCCTGGACAGAGACCAAGGTGGTTAATAAGTCGAGAGAGCTTGGAGTGCCCGGAGACCAATGTGTGGTAGTAGCTAGTCATTGGACAACTTACACAGAACTCAATTCTTAAGGACGGTCCCAATGAGACAACCCACCATGTACTCCTAAATGGCCTCTCACCGCTACCTTTACCAAATCGTGTTCACACACTTAACTCTCAGCATCAGAACATATCATAACACTCCAATCCATTCACAATGAATCAGACCTGACACAACTCTAAGCAATAGCAGGCATGGCATGGTAGGAACACAACATGGCTCAATCAACTCCTACACATGCTAGTGGGTTTTAACTATTTACTGTGGCAATGACATGTCATGCAGAGGAATGGCTTCAACTACCGCAGCATAAAGTAGCAGTTGAATCGTTGTTGTCCTAATGCAATAAATGAGAGCAGGAGCTAGAGAGTAGGATTGTATCGGAATGAACAAGGGGGTATGCTTGCCTGGTAGATCAATAGGGGGGCACTGCTCCACAGACAGGTACTTAGGATCGGTCTCCGGAGCAGGACCTATCAAGAAGAAACGGTGTCGACAATCAAACACAAGCATATCCAACATTATGATGCATGAATATGGCATGAATATGTGATGTGTTTTGAGCTATTAATGCATTTAGCATTCAACTTGGAAGAGGTCCATTTGAACCAAAGGTTCAAATGCAACTCTAATTTAAGTCCTTTAAATGCCATAAGTGTGTTTTCATATAGACAGCATGTATAGGTTGGTTTGTCATGCATGAAAATGGTACAGATGGATAGATTGAATTTTTCTGATCATTTTTCATATATAACTTATTTCAATCTGAGCTACGGTTGAATTTATATGAATTTTAGAAGTTTATATCATTTTCTGGATTTTCCTGATTTATTTTAAAACCAGAAAATGAATAACTGCGTCAGGACAACATCATGCTTGCATTAGCAGGTCAATGGCGCTGACCATGTCAAACCTGACGTGTCGGGTCCACACGTCAGTGACTCAGTTAGTTAATAGGGGGGTTTATTTGGTATAATTAGGATTAGTGGGCGCCGGGCCCACTGTTAGTGTCAGGGGTGGTTAGCAAAATGGTTATTAGCCTTAAGCTAATCACCCGGTAGGTCGGTCCCGCACGTCGGGCGGGCGAAGTTAACACCGGCGACCTCTGGACGCGGCGGCGTCCGCTTACAGGCCACGGGGGCGGGGACTAAGGGCACCGGGGCATAGCCCGGGCTCTCGCGCATCCAGCGAAGTAGGTAGGAGGAGCTGGGGTGGCCGGAGCGAAGCTCAAGGCGGCGGCCGGCGTGCGGGTTCGAGCGGGATCGAGCTACGCGGCACGGCAGGGGCTGCGGAGTGCCTCGATGGCCTCCTGGCGTCACCAGGAGCACGGTGACGCGTGTGGTTGCGAGCTGCATCGGCTAGCACGACGGTGGCGAAGAGCTACGGCCATGGCGGGAATGAAGCTATGGCGAGCGGCAAGCCACGGGGTTAGGGGTAGGACGTGCAGGAACTCACGTTGGTTCGGAAGGCGTGTCCGTCGGCTCAGGGGAGGCTCTGGAGTCGACGGAGCGGCGCCGGCGATCTCGGGCGGCCGGAGGTGAAGAAGCCGGCGGTGATGGCTCCACGGGGCGTCCCCGGTTGCTTGGCTCGTCGAGGACGTAGAGGATGTCGCGGCGGATCTTGCAGACACGGAGAGAGGGCGAGGGGGAGGCGGTGGCTGCGGCTATGGTGAACGGCGGTGACGGCAGCGCTCGGCCATTCGCGCGAGAGAGCGAGGGAGAGGAGGGGAGGCCACGAGAGAGAGAGAGAGAGAGAGGTGCGGGGCGGCGCGTGGCGTCACGCGGGGCATCCAGGCGATGAGGGGGAGGCCAGGCAGGCAGGTGGCGTGGCGGCACGGCGGTGCGCGCGCGTCGGCCAGACGCCCGGCCGACTGGCGCGAGGACAAGGACGACTGGCACTGTGCCAGTGGGCTGGCTGGGCTGCACAGTGCCAGGCTGCAGGTAAGCACAGGTAAGCGTTTTTTCCATTGTTGTTCATTTTCTACTTTTCTGACATTTGTTTTACTTAATAATAAAACTAAATCATTTTATTTTCTTCTGACAATTTTTGCAGGGACCTAAGGGATTCATCCAAAGCCCCTCACCAAAATTCAGAATTTTTGGACATATATAAAATATATAACATATATATATATATATGTATCCAAAGCAAATAAGTATTTCATTAATTCCAAATGGCCAAAATAAATATTTATGAGCTCCTAGAAATAGTTGTTTGAATTTTACCTCCGACCAATATTTTCAGAGAGCAACATGAACATTTTCTTGGACCTTTTTGGAGCAATTTTTATGTGGGTTATTTCCAGAAATGATTTCTGAGGGTTTCACAAATCCCCAATTCAAATTTAAATGAAGTTTAAACATGATGCATACATGACTAGCTAGTATAGGTCATACCAGAACTAGGGATGTGACATAGTCCATATAGTTGCTACCATCATCTTTCAACTTAGCTTTCTGTAGGAACGCATTAAAATTCAAGGGAACGGTAGCACGAGCCATTGATCTACAACAACATTGATATGCAAAAACTATCAGGACTACGTTCATGATAAATTAAAGTTCAATTAATCATATTACTTAAGAACTCCCACTTAGATAGACATCCCTCTAGTCATCTAAATGATCACATGATCCATATCAACTAAACCATGTCCGATCATCACGTGAGATGCAGTAGTTTTCAATGGTGAATATCTCTATGTTGATCATATATACTATATGATTCACGTTCGACCTTTCGGTCTCAGTGTTCTGAGGCCATATCTGCATATGCTAGGCTTGTCAAGTTTAACCCGAGTATTCTGCACATGCAAAACTGGCTTGCACCTGTTGTATGTGAACGTAGAGCTTATCACACCCGATTATCATGAGGTGTGTCGGCACGACGAACTATAGCAACGGTGCATACTCGGGGAGAACACTTATACCTTGAAATTTAGTGAGGGATCATCTTATAATGCTACCGCTGTACTAAGAAAAATAAGATGCATAAAATTTAAACATCACATGCAATCAAAAGACGTGCCATGATATGGCCATCATCATCTTGTGACTTTGATCTCCATATCCAAAGCACCGTCATGATCTCCATTTTCACCGGCTTGACACCTTGATCTCCATCATAGCGTCGTTGTCATCTCGCCAACTAGCTTCTACGACTATCGCTACCGCATAGTGATAAAGTAAAGCAGTTACATGGCGATTGCATTTCATACAATAAAGTGACAACCATAAGGCTCCTGCCAGTTGCCGCTAACTTATACAAAACATGATCATCTCATACAAAAACGTATATCACATCATGTCTTGACCATATCACATCACAAAATGCCCTGCAAAAACAAGTTAGACGTCCTCTACTTTGTTGTTGCAAGTTTTACGTGGTTGCTACGGGCTTCTAGCAAGAACCGTCCTTACCTACGCATCAAAACGACAATGATTTTTCGTCAAGTGTGATGTTTTACCCATCAACAAGGACCAGCCGTAGTCAAATTTGATTCAACTAAAGTTGGATAAACAGACACCCGCCAGCCACCTTTATGCAAAACAAGTTGCATGTCTGTCGGTGGAACCGGTCTCATGAACGTGGTCATGTAAGGTTGGTCCGGGCCATTCATCCAACAATACCACTGAATCAAAATAAGACGTTGGTGGTAAGCCGTATGACTATTATCGCCCACAACTCTTTGTGTTCTACTCGTGCATATCATCTACGCATAGACCTTGCTTTGATGCCACTATTGGGGAACGTAGCACGCAATTTCAAAATTTTCTTACGATCATGCAAGATCTATCTAGGAGATGCATAGCAACGAGAGGGGGAGAGTGTGTCCATGTACCCTCGTAGACCGAAAGCGGAACCGTTAGGTTAACGCGATTGATATAGTCGAACATCTTCGCGATCCAACAGATCAAGTACCGAACGTACGACACCTCCGAGTTCAACACACGTTCAGCTCGATGACGTCCCTCGAACTCTTGATCCAGCAGAGGGTCGAGGGAGAGTTTTCTCAGCACGACAGCATGGTGACAGTGATGGTGATGTGCTCCGCGCAGGGCTTCGCCTAAGCACTACGTGAATATGACCGGAGGAGTAAACCATGGAGAGAGATGCCGCACATGGCTTGGAACAATTGGTGTGTCTCCAAGGGGTGCCCTGCCCACGTATATAAAGGAGGGAGAGGGGGAGGCCAGCCACCAGGGGCGCGCAAAAGGGGGGGGGGTCCAACTAGGACTCCACTCCTAGTAGGATTCGGCCCCCCTTTTTTTCCTTCTCATGGAGGGGGAAAGAGGGAAGGGAGAGGGAAGAGGAGAAGGAAAGGGGGGCGCGCCCCCTACCCTAGTCCAATTCAGACTCCCTATGGGAGGGGGGCGCGGCCACCCCTTGTGGGCTGCCTCCCCTCTCCCCTATGGCCTATCTAGGCCCAATACTTCCCCGGGGGGTTCCGGTAACCCCTTGGTTCTCCGAAAAATACCCGAACCATTTCGAAACCATTCCGGTGTCCGAATATCATCGTCCAATATATCAATCTTTACCTCTTGACCATTTCAAGACTCCTTGTCATGTCTGTGATCTCATCCGGGACTCCGAACAAACTTCAGTCACCAAAACACCTAACTCATAATACAGGTCGTCATCGAACGTTAAGCATGCGGATCCTACGGGTTCGAGAACTATGTATACATGACCAAGACACATCTCCGATCAATAACCAACAACGGAACCTGAATGCTCATATTGGTTCCTACATATTCTATGAAGATCTTTATCGGTCAAACCGCAATAACAACATACGTTATTCCCTTTGTCATCGGTATGTTACTTGCCAGAGATTCGATCATCGGTATCCTCATACCCATTTCAATCTCGTTACCGGCAAGTCTCTTTACTCGTTCCGTAATGCATCATCTCGCAACTAACTCATTCATCACATTTCTTACATGGCTTATAGTTATGTGCTTTACCGAGAGGGCCCAGAGATACCTCGGCAATACTCGGAGTGACAAATCCTAATCTCGATCTATGCCAACAAAACAAACACCTTCGGAAACACTTGTAGAGCATCTTTATAATCACCCAGTTACGTTGTAACGTTTGATAGCACACAAGGTGTTCCTCTGGTATTCGGGAGTTGCATAATCTCATAGTTAGAGGAATATGTATAAGTCATGAAGAAAGCACTAGTAGTAAAACTTAACGATCATTATGCTAAGCTAACTGATGGGTCTTGTCCATCACATCATTCTCATAATGATGTGATCCCGGTCATCAAATGACAACACGTGTCTATGGTCAGGAAACTTAACCATCTTTGATTAACGAGCTAGTCTAGTAGAGGCATATTAGGGACACTTCGTTTTGTCTATGTATTAACACATGTATCAAGTTTCCGGTTAATACAATTCTAGCATGAATAATAAAAATTTATCATGATATAAGGAAATATAAAGAACAACTTCATTATTGCCTCTAGGGCATATTTCCTTCAATTTTGGCGCTAGTGGGCGTCGGGATCAGTTAAGGGATGTTGTTAGAGGTAACAATGTTGATATAGTTGGCCTGGTTGAAACCTTCAAAGAATCCTTCTCTCCTAATTAGTTTTCTGCGATTGCGGGTGTTGAAAGATTTGACTATAATTTTCTACCTTCTTCTGGACATTCGGGTGGCACCCTTATTGGTACTAAGCGTGGCTTATTTGACTTTGTTGCTTTTAATCATGGTATCTTTTCGGCTAGTTCAGTCATCCATCATCGTCAAGTTAATGCGCTTTGGGAAATTATTGTGGTTTATGGCACCGCTGGTCATTCTCTCTTTGCATTTTCCTGGATGAGATCTCGAAGAAGATCGAGTCTTGCATAATCCCCATTCTGGTCGGGGGCGATTTCAATTTGCTTCAGTCTCCAGCGGGCAAAAGCAATAGTAATTTCCCTTGGCCTCTTGCTGACGCATTTAACGGGTTCAACCATGACTGTGCTCTTCGTGAACTTCCTAGGGTGGGAGCTTGTTTTACCCAGACTAACCATCAGACTAAGCCAATTTGCTCGGTCCTGGATCGTTTTTTCATTTGCTCGGGTTGGGACTCCCTTTTTTCTCGCATGATGTTGAAGGCCAGAGCGATCATTGGCTCCAATTACTCCCCTCTTATTCTTGACACTGGGTTGGACACCCATAGTGTTTCCTCCCGTTTCTAGTTTGAGGTTTCTTGGTTCCTGGTTGAATCCTTCTATGACCTGATTTCATCGAAGATTACCGCTTTGTTGTCTGCGGATAGACGTTCTTTTGGGACCATAGAAGATTTGCACCACTACTCTTATTTTCTTCGGAAATTTTTTCGTGGCTGGGTTGGTAATAGGTCTGCCGTGGCTTGCAGGGAGAAGGCTGATTTGATGTATCAGATCAACTCCCTGGACTCGATGGATGATGGACCTGGTTTATCTGAGCTGGAATGGCAATCTAGATATGGCCTTGAGGAGGCTTTGATGCAGTTGCATCGTCAGGCCGAAATTTATTGGTGTCAAAAGGGCTCCTTGAATTGGACCCTAAAGGGTGATTCCCCTACTACTTACTTCTTTACTATTGCCAATGGGAGGAGGAGACGGTGCTCGATTGATAGCCTCTTGATCAACGGTGTCAGAGTTACGAATCAGGATCTTATCCTCTCGCACATTGTGAATTTTTTTCCTCCCTTCTCTCAGCTAAGCCCGCATCCGGATTCTCGATATCACCTTCCCTATGGGACCAATCTAGGAGGATCACCAGGGAGGATAACGAGGCACTCCTTATTCCATTATCCGAGGAGGAGATTTTTCAGGTTATCCATTTGGTAAAATTCAACTCGGCTTCGGGCCCCGATGGCTTTTCCATTCCCTTTTTCAAGAAGTTTTGGCCTCGGTTGCATGTCCTAGTTTGTGCTATTATTCAGTGTTTCTATTTGGGGATAGTAGATATCTCAAGGTTGAACTATACTATCATCTCTCTCATTCCCGAAGTCAAAGGGGCCGATCTAATCTCACAGTTTAGACCTATCGCTCTCATCAATAACTTTGCAAAGTTCCTTGCCAAAGGATTTTCCACTCGCCTTTCCCGTATCGCTCATAGGACAAGGCTCCCACTTATGATTAACCTCTGTCGCAAGCATCTGCCCCTTACGAGAGAAGAATTAAGATAAATCTAACCATAGCATGAAACATGTGGATCCAAATCAGCCCCTTACGAAGCAACACATAAACTAGGGTTTAAACTTCTGTCACTTTAGCAACCCATCATCTACTTATTACTTCCCAATGCCTTCCCCTAGGCCCAAATCATGGTGAAGTGTCACGTAGTCGACGTTCACATAACACCACTAGAGGAAGGACAACATATATCTCATCAAAATATCGAACGAATACCAAATTCACACACTACTACAAGATGCTGCTAACACGACACTATGATCAGAGACCCCTTGAGGAAACTGTGTGGGCTACATTAATCGCAGACGGGGATGTAAAAAAACCATCAAAAAAATGCAAAACATTTGCGATGGCGGAGACATCAAACACAGTTCAGATTTTAGTTATGTGTGCGATGCGGTTCCTAGCAGAGAGTCCGGTGGGCTCCAAACACCCATCTTCGACCTGGTGGTTTGTTCCAGATCTAAGGCCAGAGCTGTGATCGGGGCCGCGAACCCTTCGAAGATCAAGTCTCCTCGGATATCAGCGACATAGTTTTGGTTCCCAAAACTGATCTGATGACTAGGGGCGTAGCTGTCGATCTGTTCGAGGTGGCCAATCGAGTTGGCACGCAGAGCGAAGCCACCGAATACAAACACTATAAGAAATTTGTTCATTGTTGACCCTCCATTTTGGTCACTGAATCGTCATTATTCATGTTTTATGACCCTGTTTTCACCAAATTCAAAAGGTCAACAGTTGGCCGTCAAGAACGAACAAACATGACCTTTCTAAAATTTTGGTCGCAAATCTCTATTAAACAAAATTTTGGTTTGGTCATTACCCATTTCTCTGAGCCACGTAGGATCTGATGTGGGTGAGCTGACGTGGCATTGCTAGTGACCAAATGGAATCATCATAAATTTCACAGCCCGGTCCAGCAATCTAGCTTACATGGGTCTGTCCCAATACATATTTTATTAGAAAAAATGTCTGATTTGTACGGGCTGATGCATTATTTTGTCAGAAGCATGCACATATCAAGATAGGCCCATTAAAAAACAAGTACAACAAAATACAATATTGCAAATAAACCATATATTTCATTTCAGTAACACATCACATGAAATACAATACATCATCCAATGTCTACTCTATACACCAAGGTTCAAGGCCCAACAAGTGAATACCAAAATGATTCTAAAAGTGCACATAAAAATAGTTCTATATGTGCAAGTGAACAACAAAAGGATCCAACAAGTGCACAAGCGCACAACAACATAGTTCTACAAAGATTGGACGAGAAGCACAAGTTTTAAGTTATCAACATAACGTCAATGAGAAACGAAGCTTTTTGTGCCCTCCTTCTACCCTCCACTTCTTCTGAGTGACTCAGATCATCATGGTAATAGGAATAATCAAACATAAGAAAGCACACAAAATATGAGCAAAAGAATGACAAATGGTGATTTGCATTCAGCAGTGAGACTTAAAAGTTCACATCAATGAACATAAACACAAGACATTAAGACATACTCCCATAGAAATTTCAGGACTTGCAAGATTATTCGTGTGTTAGCTCTGAACACTTTGTGCAAAAAAGCTCACATCAAGAACTTCCAAGATCAAGATATGTGAATAGTGTATCTTTAACACAGTATAATAAACACCACAACCATGAGCAGTACAACACAACACAACTCATAAACAACCAAACCAAACTGATAGCAAACTACTCCCTCTGTCCCATAATATAAAAGCGTGTTTTACGATACACTAGTGTCAAAAACACTCTTATATTATGGGACGGAGGGAGTATAAGTTAACCTCAATGCAAACAACACATGCACACAAAGTATACATGGTAGAAACATGTCATATGTAGAACTTAAGATAATTCATCAGTTAAAACTAAGGAGTACCAATGAGAACCATTTCTTGTAGTGATCTCAACCTTTATTATTGAACAGGAAATAGTTGCAGAAATAAACTAATGAAATAATTTTCTCAGAAGAGTCCCAACAATTTGCATTAACTATTAACATGGTTGCAAAACTTCAGTAGTAAAGAGGGTACCATGTTTCTTTTGTCTTTACTTGACTGGAATTACAACATGAAGCACATGAACAAAACATACGAACAAGCAACCCCATAAACGCTCTTGAATCTTGTTTATACTTTTCTTGTATAATAACATGTGGGGGAAGAGCATTACCATGATGGGATCTGAATCATTAATGATCTCAATCGAAGCATACAACCTGGACAATGTAGACTAAATCTGGAGAAAAAATATTACTTGTCCACAAGGGTGAGATTGACCTACACATTGCCAAACAACCCTTTACAATCACTTGGTTCAGATCTTCCCTACAAGGTGATGAGCATTCCGCTACAGCAAACAAATAGAATTAAATTCAAAATATAACCAGTTTTATGGAGACTACTACAAGGCAAGTTTAGCTAATAAGACTTCTATAGCATGCAAAATGTTTCTTAGATCAACAAAACCAAGAAGAAGAGCTATGATAGCGAACCCTTGAGCAACATATAATGAGTAGGGTATTCAAAGAAGGTCATATCTTCCACACAAGGTTGATCAGAACAAGAAATAATCAAGTCTACTAATATATTACTGAATCACATAGCATCATAGGAGAAAACAATGATTCAAGTTTAAATAAGACATACATATATGCTAAGGAAAAGTAAGTCACAACCAAAAGCATTTTGACTTCCATTTATTTGCACACGCAAAATCATCATGTGCTCATAGTTTAGATCAGGTAAGGTAATTTTGTAGCTCCCCACTGTTGCTGGCCTAACAAGACTCGTCCTCCAACATAACAACATATTTGAAATCTCCATTACAGTAAATAAATGAGAGGACAGTGCATAAGTCACATCATATTATACAAGCAAGCTAAATCTAGGATTTGTGGTCGGTGGTGTATATACATGCACATAGAGGAGGCTGGAGTTGTGGAAGTCAAACATACTTGCCAGCACGGTAGAGTGAGGTGCCATGGGGCAGGTAGCGGAAGGCCGCCGCCACCCATCACCCACTCACGCCCAAGCCTTCTTTCTTCTCATCCTCTTCCTCTGCCCAATATGGCACTCATGCCATTGCCGTGTACAAGAAAATAATTGATGGTAAGGCTCAAAAAGCAGGCCAAGGAAACTAACATGATAGAGAATCAAATACTAATGCATAGATAAGCCTCTATACAACGAGCCACATATAATAAAAAAAGGGCAGCCGACAATAACCGACTATAGGTTCATGCACATGTACCACAAAAAATCTCCTTATATTATTTATCTCAAGAATTCCAGGTAGATGTTAGACATGCTTGAAAAGAAACCTAGCTTCATGAGAAAAATAAATCTACAATCTTAGGATAATCAGGACAATCTTGGTATAACAAGAATCTGGCAACGAGCAACAAATCAGTCGACATACAGATAAAAGAATTAATTATTGTAATTTCAGCTAATAACCAGTTCTAAAAATTCTACTTAAGTAGATGCTGCTAACAATGGAGAACTTCTAAATAATCTGTAGCAAGTAAGTTTACCCATAGAGGCAAAAGGGAGGGACAAGGCTGGTGTAGAGCTTGTCGTGGACCTGGAAGGCCCTCTAGAAGTCAATGGTGATGGTTTGGAGCTGCACACCGACCCTGTAGGGCAAGTAGAGCAAGCATGAAGGTGGGGAAATCGAGATCTGACGCAGGGAGGCACGGTATTGAGGTCCTTGGAAAGGGTGGACTTGCCGGCATGGCCAGAATCTTGGGTGGATTCTTCATTTGGTGAACAGGGAGGCTATGTTCACAATAACTAGTAATTGAATTTGGGTCATGTTGGGGATTCAGAATGTACACAACATATTCATGTCAGAGAAGTTAAACTAGGTGCAGGTCACCCGAAATTGAATTTCTTGCAATCCAAACCATACAAACAGGAAGGAGATGGTTGCATATATACAAATCCATGAGGTGGCAGCCAAATTGACCAATCTGGACCTCATCTTCTCTCTCTATTTGGCACTAACTAAATAAATAAAAAAATTGGACTTGTTCATACAAATCCTCTTGAATTCCTTGAGGCAACCAGGATTTGCTTCAATATTCCTTAACTTAGCATCATTAGTGAGCAGAGGGGGAGAGGGAGGGATATGCTACCTGCCGTAGTGGGTCGTCATGGTCGTGCTTGAGCTTGGCAAGATCTCTTGGTCGCCCTAGCAGTAGACCCCTCCTGCCCCTCCTCCTTGAGCAGATCATGGCCGGAGGCTAGGTTCGCCCCTCCTCCTCCTCGAGCAGGGCAAGGTCGGCGCCCTCCTGCCGTCGTCGCCGTCTCCATGTCATGGTGACCTGTATCAAAGGGGGATAGGAGGAGAAGGTGAGATGAGGAGGAGAGGGTGGATCCAAGCAAGGAAGGATGGGAAGGGCCTACCTGAGCAATGCCGGTGACGGATCTCGCGAGCTTCGGCCTCGCCATCGCCGGTTGTGGCGGGTTCCGATGAAGGAACCCTAGCCGCAGGCGAGGTTGCGGGCCTTGAGGCGCGGATCTAAACGGAGGGGAGGGAGGGGCGGATCTTGGGGAGCTGAGGGTCGTGCTGGGCATGGCCTGAGCTCGCAGGAACCGGCCGGCATGGTTGGTGGCGGCGGCGAGGAGATCGTAGGTTGGAAAGGAGAGGTTCGCGCGCGAGAGAGAGGGGGAGAGATTGGTGCTGTGGGCTTCTCCTTTTTTTCTCCTTTTCTTTAGAATGTATGTATGGATGGATGGATGGATGGGTGGACAGTGGGAGTGCTGGGAATGAATGGCAAGATGTTTGCCATGTCATCAATCCATGGCACAAATGATTCCACCAACGAGAATCAAGCATATGCAAATTATATGTTTTTCCTTTTGTTTCTCTTATAATTTTTACCCTCCAATTCCGAATAAAGACCGAACATATTACCCTCTTACAGTTTGTTCAAATGACCCAATATTTTTCAAATGGCCTCTTATTTCGGGCAAATAATGTTACCGAATCGAGTTTTTATTTTCATTGCACAATTTTTTTTCTAATTCTGAAGTGCCAAATATGGGCATTTTTAAGAACCTACCAAATATTTGTCGAAGAATTGTGCCAACAATTTATATTAGACCACATTTTATGTACAGATAACCAAATGGTTGCATGTGAAAAGCTTTCGATAAACCTCTTATCAAAAAGACATATTGTCGCCGGTTAAGGAGGAACTAGGTCAAATTTGAACTACAACTACTTTATAGTTTGATCTTTTTTCCCAAAAATCATTTCTAGACAGGAAAGTAGTTACTTCATCAAAGATTCACCAGGAGTTTTGCATTATTAAGACCCTACCTACTAACAGTCATGCACGTGGTTTTGACCCCATTTTGAAAATATGAAAATTAAGAAAATAAAAAATGGAAACCTTCGCATTGTGTCATTATTTGTGACCTAATTTCTAGGAAAAATAAGAAACTTGAAATACGACAAATATCTCAAAAACGTGTTCTCATAAAAGAGTTATCATGTATGAAGATTCATGGCTTTTAAGCTAAATGACCAATGTTATGTCTACATTCATGGCATAGTTTGTTAATGATCTCACATTGTGCACAAGGGTGCATATTGGAATGGCAAACAATGTTGTCAAAGTGAGTTCTCATTTTTTTGCACGCAAAATTCATTTTCATTTCTAAGTGCCCATAATGTTTTTTTCTATGAAGAACCTACCGTATATTTGTTTTAAAATGGCACCACTTCATTTTCAAAAATATTAAACCGCATTTTACATACAATTGATCAAATGGTTGCATGTCAAATGATTTTGATCCACCTCTCGTCAAATAAACAAATTTTCGTCGATTCGGTAGGAACTAGGAAAATTCGAACTGAAGTTGCTTCATATTTTGCTCTTTATGTTTGGTACAAATCACTTTTAGGAACACAATTAGCTATTTCATCATAGATACACTAAGCGTTTTGCATGATTAAGCCCCTAGCTAAGAATGATCATACCGACAAAATTGATTGATTGCTAGGAAGCACGACAAATTTGAAGTACACGTGCTGAGAGTTTTTATACTTTTTTATATTCTTTATTTTTTATTTATTTTTATGTTTCACAAGATTTTTCATTTCTTTCCTTTTCTTCATTTCCATAAATTTTTTGGTTTATTTTTCTCGCTTTTTTCATTGGGTTTCTTTTTTCTCTCAGGTTTTCATTATTTTTTATACATATTTTTGGTATATATATAATGCATTTCTGTAAACATGTTTAATAATTTTAAAATACAAGATTAACATTTATTTCATGCATGATAAAAAGTTATTTACACTTTTAACTTTTTTTAGATGCTTGAGTAACATTTTTTTCTGTACACATGTAATATATATTTTCAAATCCTTGATTAACATTTTTCAAATACAAATTTAATTTTTTTGAATATATGGTCAACATTATATATATAACATTTTTAAATTCTTGATTAAACATATTTGGAAGTATAAACATTTTAAAAAAGAAAGAAAAAACAAAACTGTCGGCGTTCTAGGAACGGGGGTCCCCAGACTTGCCTGCCTGCGGCCCGCGGCGTGGCTAAGCCACCAGGACGTACGACCCATCTTCATCAACAAGGCATCCAAGACCCTCGCGAGGGGCCAAGCCTCGCGAGGCGGACGACTCAAGACCTCCTCTGGAGTAGCCTAGTCGGGCAGACTGACGAAGGGCGCAGATAACAAGGCAAGGCAAACCTCACGAGGCTCACATGACGTGAGCCATGACGATCGACACCAGGCAGGCGCTAGTGCGTGCAGTGTCCTTGTTTCCTCTTTGGTGCTAAGGAGGCATGCGCAGGCGAGGAGTACCGAGGCATCGGGAAAAGGTTGCCATATCGATGCAACAAGACCAGGACCAGAAGGACGTTAAGACAGAGGTCACCGTGGAGCCCAAGACGGCGTCACCACCAGAGCCTTTGGCAGGGGAAGACCACTTTTGTCAGGATGGCTTGTACTAGCTATCCCCCTTCAAATTAGCCCGCCCTTGTTCACTCCCTTCCCGCTCAATATTTGGGAAGAGGACCAGGGCCTCTATAAATAGGACTAGCCACCACTATAGCTAGGGGATCGACCTCATCTCGGAGGGAGAGCCCGAAGATCATCCCCATACACACAAGTGAGCCAAGCACAAGAACACCTCAACCTCAGGAGGCTGTTCTTCCCATTGTATTGTTCATCATCAGCCCAAGAGGCAATCCACCACCACCACACTGGAGTAGGGTATTACACCACAACGGTGGCCCGAACCAGTATAAATCTTCTGTCTTTCTGCGTCGCGAGTTCGTCGAGTTCGTCCGTGAGATCTTAGCGAGCTAGGGCATTGATCGGTGGGAGGAAAATACTTCACGCGCACCCCAGTGTTTGAACCTTAAGGGTCTGCCGGAACCCCCACATCTGACATTTGACGCGCCAGGTAGGGGTGCACCGGAGCTTCTTCTCCGACAACCGGGTTGCAGACGCTCCACGGCCGCGATGTCCAACGACCCAAGAGCTGACTCCGACCGCTAGGCAGCCTGTCCAGCCCGGTCGGCGCCGCCCGCCTATGAAGACCTCAACCCCGCGCTCCAGGCGGCACGAGCGCCGTCCAATCTGGCAAGGCGCGGGCGACGCGGCGGGGCGTCAGCTACCCTCACTCCACGGCAAGTGCGGGCCGCTGCCAGAGCAGCAAGCCACGCCGCGGCGACGGCGCCGCACTCATGACGGGAACAAGCAAACACGCGGGCATCACTCACCGTGGCAAGGGAGCTGCTGCGGTGCCCGCTGATGGAAAGCGGCCGGGACACACTGCTGGAACGCGTCGCCGAGCTACTGGACGCGGCGGCCTCGGGAGCCCCGCCCTTCTGCCATCAGCTTCCTCCTCAGGCCGCTGCGGGGATTCTCGGCGGGCCACGCCGCCACCATGCACCATCAGGCGCGCCAGGGGGCTTCGTCAACACCAGCATGGCCGGCAGCGCCGGGGGCGCTACCACCCCCTTACCGCCTGTGACAAGCATGGGCACAAGCGTCGCCTTCCATGGCCCAAGTGGGATGCCATGCTATCACCCCCAGGACGTCACGCTGGGCCGAGCGACATGGAGTGTGGGGCACCACGGCGAGGTGTTCGGGGTAACAGCCCCATAAGCCTACGTGCCCCGCATGATGGACCAGGAGTACACTTTGGAGGACGACCCCGACTCGTTCGTTGGAGAAGATTGGGAAGAAGGGACGCTAGTAGTCGAAGCCTTCCAGGAGCTGCCGAGGAACCACCATGACCGCGTGTGCGACGACCACTACAGGGTACCCCTAATCCCTCAGGAGCAAGCTTACGCTAACCATGAGTCGTAGGAGGAGAAGGTCACCGCAGCGGCAGGCGGCCCCAGCTCGACGCCCCCTGGCAGCGGGAGGATCGCGTTGGGGGCTGCAGGAGAGGAGTCGGGAGCCAGGCCCCTCCCCAAAGCGTGCAAGGCCAGGGGATACCCGGAGGTAGGCCCTCTGCCGGGGAGGCTTCAACGACCCTTCCCCCGGCATAGGACCCGTGGTAGCCGAGGGAACCGTTGGCGTACCCTTTCCCTCTTTTGTGTCGTCCTGGTGACCGGTCGGCTCAGAGGAGGTTGAGGGTGGCGCAAGGCAGGGCCCTCGTCTGGCGACATGAAGCAAGTCCGATACCTATGAAGAAGGCCCAGTGACTGTGAAGCTCGCCGCCCGTGACACTCTCACGTAATAATGAGTTGGGGCTGTACACGCCCCGGAGTCTTAGAAGCACCGGCCTCAGGCCCTGGGGCTCCCTCCCACGCCTAGTGGCAGCACTTAGCTCCGCGTTGGTGAGAAGACTTGAAGACCTGAAGACGAGATTAGGTGCCGTACGTGGCCTTTTGCTTTGGATCTCTCTTTCTGTGGCTTTGCTTTCTGGATCTGGATTTAAGTTGAAGCTGAATTTTTATCGATGCGCACGGGGGGTTCCTTTTCTCGTTCGAGTCATTTTTCGCCTTCTGGATCTTGTTTGGTTTAGTTCTCATGTCCATCGCCTTTCCCTCGCAAGCTCCTCGCGAGCCGGACCGCACAAAGCGCACGCTCGTCAAGCACGCGCCAGCGCTGCGGCTGGCGCTCACCTCTTGAGGGGCCCCTCAGACGGCGCGATAAGCTCCGCAGGATTCTCAAAAGCTCGTCGCTTCATGACCCAGCCCGAAGCTGACGCTGACTAAGGTAAACCACGACGGGAAGCTCACCCCCGGCTCCACGAGTTCACGAGGAAACATACCGACATCACATAGGAAAGTAAAAATTGCAATTTGCTTACATGAGGGGCTCCCCCTCCCAAAATGCTCTTACAAGTCTTCCAAGGGCCACGCCTGAGTTTTGCATGCAGGATGAAACAACAGGAGAACATGGGATCAGCCAGAAATATCACTTGCTAAATCACCCGCGGACACATCGCTCACGTCGTCGTCGTCTTCGTCAGTGTCGTCGCCGCCGTCGGCGACGCCCCCATCATCGTCGTCAACCACGTCGCCTTCGTCCGCGCCAACCACCACCCGTCATCCTCCGAGGTGAAGGCCCTGACCAACGCGTCCACATGGTCCTCTACCAAACGCGCCAGGTCACCCCAGACGGCCGTGGGTACGGGGGCAATGGCGGCGTCGAAGTCAAAGTTGGGGTCGACATTCAGAAGGTGGCTGAAGACACGGGAGAAGCCGCACTGAAGCAGGCCACGACCCCTCTCCTCCATAAGCTGGCGAGCTCTGGCAAATCGAGCCTCCAGGCGCGTCACCACCTTAGTGAAGAAGGTCAGGTGGCAGGCATAGTCATTCGAGTGAGGGGCCGGAGCATTCTCGTCGCAGATATAACCCAGGGCGGTGTTGGCCCTGTTCCGGAGGCCTTGAAGCATAGGAGCATGCTCGCGCTCCAGCGTCCGACGCTGGAGCACTTCCTCCCTGTATTACCGTGCGACGTCCTCGGCATCATCAACTCGTTTCTGGAGGGAAAGCAGCTGCTGTGGCCAAGCCTGTGCCGTAACTAGGGTGGCGGCTGTGGCCTCCGAACGCCTCTTGGCCTGATCCAACCTAGGCCTAAGGGCGGCGGCCCTGCCCGCATCCTCCAGACCCGCGAGCTTCAGCTTCAAGTCATACCTGCCCTCCAGATCTGCACGAACCTCGGCCACCCGGCTATTAATCTCCTCCTCGACTGCGGCCTCGCGGGCCCCGACGACCTCTTCCGCTTGAGCAACTTGACGCTCACTCGTCTCCAGTTGCTCGAGCTCGAGGCTGCGCTCCACGGCTTCCAGGGCCAACGCCTCCTCGTGCTTCCGGTCCTCCTCTTCCTCCGCAGGCGTCCCCCTTAGCGATGCAAGAGCGGCCCCGCGCGCCTCCACCTGCTGATCAAGGGACGCGCTCCAGGCCTGAAGCCCCCACGCGCGCTCTTCCGCTGCCTCGCGACGGCGATCGGCCTCGCGAGCCTCTTCCAAGGCTCGGGAGCGGGCTTCCTGGGCGATCTTAAGGGACGCCTCAGCCTTCGCATTCTCGAGGTCACGCTGATAGCGACCGAAGTTGATGGCCACCCTCAGCTTGCGCCTCTCCTCCACCAGCCGGAGACCTTCAGCCTCAAGACGCGAGTCGACACCGGCGAGCTCTTCACCGAGGCGGCTCATCAGGCCCATTGCCTCCTGAAAGAGCCCATGACGAACTACGCTCCGCACGCGCTCGAGCTTGAACGCTCGACCGGCCTCGTCCTCTACCTCGGGGGCAGCGGGCAGAGCATTAAGTGGCGCACTACTCCCCGGCGGGGCGCTGAGGACTGGCGCCGCGCCTGACGTTAGCCCGTCCTTGCGAGGAGCCCAAGCTGATCGGGGCTCACCACTTGAAGAGGAACTAAAGATCGAGGTCAGCCAGTGGCTGCTCATGAGCAAAGGAGGAGTCTTGGGCACTCCTGCCGAGCTCCACACCAGACCATGGGGGAGGGGCGGTCAAGCCGAGGACTCAGCGTGCCATGAAGCTGGGGACGCTCCCGCAACCGACCCTGCGCCAGGGGCGGCAGGTAGGCCAGGAACGCTCAATGGCGATGGGGGGGTTGATGAAGGAGGAGGCAGCCTCTTGGAAGACGCAACAGCTTCAATGGAAGGCGCCCTAAAGGACATATGTCAGAATAAGAAGACCACACGCAAGAAGCCACAGCAATAAGATGCTTACGCATCAATGGCGATGTACTTCCGTCGCTTCAACGGCCCGAAGATATTGCTGCTGCTGAGGGACTCCTTCCTCTTGCGGAGCTCCTCGAAGTCCACACAAAGACGACCGAAGCACTGAATGTGACGGCCAGTGCGCGGCGGAGCCGAAGAAGAACCAAGAGGGATAGCTTCAGCGGAGCCCGATCGTGGCGAACAGCCCTGCGCCCTCTCACTGTGACCTCCCGAGGCTCCTGGAGCCTCAGCCTCGGTTGCCGCATGCCGCGTCTCCTCAGCAACCAACGCCTCAGGAGGGGGGTTGTCGGTGTCAAAACCGGCGGATCTCGGGTAGGGGGTCCCGAACTGTGCATCTAAGGCGGATGGTAACAGGAGGCAGGGGACACGATGTTTTACCCAGGTTCGGGCCCTCTTGATGGAGGTAAAACCCTACGTCCTGCTTGATTTATCCTTGATGATATGAGTATTACAAGAGTTGATCTACCACGAGATCGGAGAGGCTAAACCCTAGAAGCTAGCCTATGGTATGATTGTTTGTTGTCCTACGGACTAAAACCCTCCAGTTTATATAGACACCGGAGGGGGCTAGGGTTACACGAGGTCGGTTACAAAGAAGGAGATATCCATATCTGTACTGCCTAGCTTGCCTTCCATGCTAAGTGGAGTCCTATCCGGACACGGGACGAAGTCATCAATCTTGTATCTTCATAGTCCAATAGTCCGGCTGTCCGGAGACCCCCTAATCCAGGACTCCCTCAGTAGCCCCTGAACCAGGCTTCAATGACGATGAGTTCGGCGCGCAGTGTTGTCTTCAGCATTGCAAGGCGGGTTCCTCCTCCGGATACACCACAGAAGAGTTTGAATGAAAGGATAGTGTCCGACCCTGCAAAATAAGTTACACATACCACCGTACAGAGAATAATATTTCCACAAATCTAATCTGCTGACACGTTTTGGAAACATGAACTCATGCCATTGCTCGGCGATTATTCAAACCGTTTTTCTTTAACCAGCCCCGCACATAACGCGAGGCGGTTTCTTGACACGTCTTGTCAAATCAGAGATCGTGTCCCCCTTATTACGGGATTCTTATCAATACGGGCGTGGGTAACCCAACCGCGCCATCAATTACGTTGCTTGGGGGATAAGTGAGTTTCACCAGGCTAGTGGGGGCGCATAGTTTCGTCCGCCCTTATAAAGGGATAAGGTTTATCCTTTTTCTACCCACACCTTCTTCCTCCTTGCTCATCCGTTCTCGCACACTCGAGCTCCAACACCCAAGTCCACATCCTTCTCCTCAACATTCTGCAAACATGTCCGGAGCGGGAGGCAAGTGGATGGCTTCCTCCGTCACGGAGGGACACATCAAAAAGCTGCACGGAGCCGGATACTTGTCCGCGAATATCGCGCATCGGCTGCCCGCTGCGGGGCAGATCGTTCCTACCCCGGAACCTCACGAGAGGGTAGTCTTCCTCTACCACTTCCTCCACGGACTAGGGTTTCCCCTTCATCCATTCGTCCGCCGTCTCATGTTCTACTACGGGCTGGACTTTCATGATCTGGCCCCGAACTTTATCCTCAACATTTCGGCATTCATCATCGTGTGTGAGGCTGTCCTCCGCATCCGGCCCCACTTCGGCCTGTGGCTGAAGACCTTCAATATCAAGCCGAAGGTGGTGGGAGGCCAACAAGCAGAATTCGGCGGAGCCATGGTGGGAAAGATGCCCAATGTTACATGGCTCGAAGGCTCCTTCGTGGAAACCATAAAGGGATGGCAATCGGTGTGGTTCTACATCACCGAGCAGCGTGACACCAACTGGGTGGTGGCCCCCGAGTTTCGATCCGGAATCCCCACGCGGCTCACCTCCTGGAAAGAGAAGGGCCTGTCCTGGGGTTCATAGGTGGAGCTGGACGGACTCTAGAAATGTATCCGGAATATGGCAAGCAAGAAGCTCAAGCTTGTCAACATAGTCCAGGTCATGCTCTTCCGCCGGATCCTCCCGTGTCAACAACGAAATTTTAACTTATGGGAGTTTGACCCGGCCCGGCACCAGACTCTGAGCGAGCTCTTCGACACGACGCACAAGGACGTCTGGAGGGTGCTGTTCAAGGGCGCCGAGGTCCCTCCTTTTCTTACCGAGGACCGCGGGCTAAGCGCGAAGCACCTAGCGCATTCGGTGAGTTCTATACATCCGGTAGGATATTTATTTCCCCTAGCTTAACCATGTGCAGGGTCTGAGCTCCATGCCTTTGACAGGACTGGGTGGAGACGTCGGGGCAGATTAACTGTCCGGCCCCTCTGCCCGAAGACAATGCGGACGCTCTCCTGATGGAGATGCTGACTCTGACTCCTTACTAGGAGCCGAAGAAGACCAAGAAGAAGGCCAAGGGAACCCGAAAGAGTTCCCGGCGCCAGGTGGTATCGGACTCATTGTCCGATGACTCCGCGACGCACTCCTCTCCTGAAGACGAGGAGGAAGATGAAGATGCTCCCCCTCCAGTCGGGGGAGACAAGAAAAGGAAGGCCGCCCCAACCGGGGGGGGGGGCAAAGGGTCCAAGAAGGGAAGGACTCACCTTCTGGACTACTCCACCATCGCCGCCGAAGGCGAATACGAGTGGCTGCTCAGGGCCAAGCCCCTGGCGAAGTCGTAAGTATTCGGATACCAGAGTAACTCATAGCATACCTTTGTTGCACTGCTTCTCTTAACGCCGAATATGATTATGCAGACCACCCCAAGCCCGTATCGACGTATCTTCATCGAGCGGCTCCTTGGACTCGTCGGATATGGATAGCGATCCACTTCCGCCCGCCACCTCCCCTTGCCCTACGGACAATACTGAGGTATTGTCTCAAGAGGCACCGGGTCGATGGGAGACAATCCCAGAGGCGCCTCAAGGCGACCTTCCGGACTCCGGGAGTAGAGGGAGTAAAGCTCCCGAGGTCTCCGAGTTCGGCCCTCAGCCGAACACCGCGCCGGAACCTCCAGTGGTTCCGGACTCGGGCAGGTGGCCTCCTTCCAAAAGGGGCAAGACACCTGTGCCGGTGACGTCTGTCCATCCAGAGGCACCGGATAATCTGCTGGGAGCGCTTCGCAGCGCTTCCATCGACAAAGAGCACCACACTATTATGAGTGCGGTGATCTAGAAGGTTCAGTCTGCCAAGAGCGGACTGACTAAAGCTTGTGCCAGCCTTCTAACAGGCTTTGAGGTAAGTATTTGAAATGTAGGAAAAATATTACCGCATAGACAATAGCCCCTGATGCTCTGTTTGGTGTTCAAAAAGAAAAGCCGAATAGAGGATCAACTAATATCTGCAGGAGTCTAATATAAGTATGTCTATATGCGTATGCAGGATTCGCTGCTGACCTCTGCCGCACTAACTGCGAAGGTCGCCGTACTGAAGCAGGACCTCGAAGGGTCCAAGAAAGAGCTCGGCCTTGCCAAGAGGCAGCTCGAGGAGAACAAAGGTAAGTAATACCTAGTCTATATATATACAAAAAGGATGCGATTGCAAAGTGACAAGATCATCTTTAATTTGCCAGGGGCCACGACCGAGGTGGCAACCCTAAAGCAAGCGCTATCCGAGGCCGAAAACAAAGCAGCCCAGGAGCGCACCGAGCGGGAAAAACAAGAGGCACGGGTGGGCAAGGTGCAGCAAGAGCTCCATGCTCTTGTGACGAAGCACGAGGCGTTGCAGCTTGACTTGAAGACGCGAGAGTCCGAGCTTGCCGCGGCCCTCGAGAGTGCAAAGAATGCCAAGGCTGAAGCCCAAAAGGCCCTCCAGGAGATTGATGCGATGAAGAATATAGCGGCGGGTAAGGCATTCAATATGCAAAGCACGCACGTGAAAGTAAATTACTTGTTACTTACCCGAGTTCGGAGCTCTCCAGGAGCATTCGCAGATTTGCCCTGCAGCGTGTCGGATGCCGCATAGTTTTACTAGGCCGAGGAGGGAAGCTCAACAAAGAAGCTGTTCTGGATACTGGGACCGAACACCCGATGCCTCTGAGCGACCAGCTGAAGCAACTGGTCGAGCTGCACAAGGTGGCCGAACAGGCCATGAAGGGCTTTATAGTCCGGATGTGGCCTGGCGACGCCCTTCCCAACAGCTACTTTGGTCTGGTGAGGCAGCTTGTGGATGCCTGCCCACGGCTGGAAGTCATCAAGCGGGCCGTCTGCATCGAAGGTGCACGCCGGGCTTTCGCCCGTGCGAAGGTGCACTGGGCTAAGATGGACGCCGTGAAGCTGGTGAAGGAGGGGCCGCCACAGGGCAAGGAGCATCACCACCCCGAGATGTACTATGAGGGTGTCCTGAAGCGTGCTCGTCTTGTAGCGGACGATTGTGCGAAAGATGTAATATTTGAATAAACTTGCTCGTGTAATCATGTATTATGAAAACTTGTTCATATGCGCTATGCAACGCTTGTCTAAATTTAAAATATTACCTTCTGTTCGGCTGTTTATCAAATCTGAGAGATGGCTAGTCGTCGGCTTCTGCCCCCACGCCACGAGTGCTGGGGTGTTCGGGATAAACCTAAGCACTCTTGTTCCCATTTTTGGGTCCTTCGAGGGAGGTCCTTAGCACAACGAACAAGGCAATCAGACTATAATGAATTATCACTCTCACTTAGCCATAGAATTCTATAATTTTAAATTTCGGCGAAGCCCCTAGTATTCGGAAGGCCGAATTCGGGGCACTATACACGCCTTAAGCCGGACAGGGCCGACTCCTCGCTCTAAGCAGCATAAGTCTTTAGGGACTTGAAACCTCTCGAACAGCTACCAGTCTCTCGCCTTATCATGACAGTCAGTTTTAACTTTCTCTACTGAGGTGCTTAGCCCAGCAGAACCGAGGCACAATCGCAGTTGTTCTCCTAGTGCTACCTTAGCCGATATAGCGGAACGTAAGGTACCAAAACATGGGATCCGTGCAAACCCAACTATTGACCCAAGACATGATTCGGAGCTGATGCATATAATGTTATAAGTTCGGGGTGCCGCACAGTCGAAAGTGTTCGAACTTCTCACGCCGTATTATGGGGTATGCTTAAGCCCCTAGCGTATTGGCCGTACCAGAATGTACGGGTGCTAGATGTCATGAATGAACATATATATATATATATATATATATATATATATATATATATATATATATATATATATATATATATATATATATATAAGGAAGAATGCAATAATAGTCTTAATGCTATGCCTTGCTTATTCGAAAAGGTGCGTTAAAGCAGAATGATACAAGTAGTGTGATAAGCAAAAAGTAGGACTGTTTGACATGTCCCTTCCAAAGGCAAGCTGAGGAATAGTATTAAAGAAAATATTTCACTCGTTATCGTAATCCACCTGGGAGTTCCGTGGTGTGACGTAGCTTTCTGCCTCCTTGGTTGCTGCATCATGTGTTCGGCAATCATGCTGTCGGATAGGGTTTCCAGAGATTAAAGTCCTAAAAGAGAAAAATAACAAAGCGGGAAGCCCCTAGTGCGGTTTAAGCCGCGTCTTGGAGCGTGCCGTAGTCGTGCCCCATCCCCACCTATGCCCATGGTATTTTTAATGCGTAATTATGTACACGTGGCACGGATTTCGCCGTTTCGCTGGGACCGGGGTGGGGGCCGCATTGCTATGCGAGCTTGGAACGTGCCAGGCGGTCCAGTTGCCGATTACTCCGGGTGCACTTGAAGTTGTCCAGGTCCTTAATCACCGAACTAGTGGATTGCCTTAAGAGGCTGCTTTGTGCTTCTGCTGCGAGGGCCGCAGTGTGCTCCTTCGTGCGGAGAGAGCGCTCTGTGTTTCCATTGACTGTGATGACCCCCCAAGGTCCTGGCATCTTGAGCTTGAGATATGCATAATGCGGTACCGCATTGAATCTTGCGAATGCGGTTCGCGCGAGCAGTGCATGGTAGCCACTACGGAATGGGACTATGTCAAAGATTAACTCTTCGCTACGGAAGTTATCCGGGGATCCAAAGACCACTTCCAGTGTGACTGAGCCTGTGCAATGGGCCTCTACACCTGGTATGACGCCTTTAAAGGTCGTTTTTGTGGGTTTGATCCTTGAGGGGTCTATACCCATTTTGCGCACTATGTCCTGATAAAGCAGGTTCAGGCTGTTGCCGCCATCCATAAGGACTCGAGTGAGGTGAAATCCGTCAATGATTGGGTCTAGGACCAGTGCGACGAATTCGGCATGACGGATACTAGTGGGGTGGTCCCTGCTATCGAAGGTGATGGGACAGGAGGACCATGGGTTGAACTTTGGGGCGACTGGCTCCAACGCATATACGTCCCTGAGCAGACGCTTCCGCTCCCTCTTGGGGATGTGGGTTGCGCATATCATGTTCACCGTCCGCACTTGTGGGGGGAACCTCTTCTGTCCTCCGGTGTTCGGCTGCCAGGAATCCTCCTCGTCATTGCTATGTGATCCCTTATCTTTGTTTTCGGCATTTAACTTGCCGGCCTGCTTGAACACCCAACAATCCCTGTTGGTGTGGTTGGCTGGCTTGTCGGGGGTGCCGTGTATTTGACACGAGCGATCGAGTATACGGTCCAAACTAGATGGGCTCGGAGTGCTTCTTTTGAATGGCTTTTTCTGCTGACCGGGTTTAGAGCCTTTGAATCTGGCATTGACTGTCGTATCCTCGATATTGTCGTTGTTAATGTGGCGCTTATGTTTGTTGCGACGTGACCCGCCGTTGCCGTCCTTGGTATCCGAAGTACCATGGTTCTTTGATATGTTATTGCTGCGAGCCGAGCAGCTGTCCTCTCCCGCACAGAAGCGGGTCATGAGTGTCGTGAGGGCTGCCATAGATTTCATCTTTTCCTGGCCAAGGTGCCGGGCGAGCTATTCGTCGCAGATGTTGTGCTTGAAAGCTGCTAGGGCCTCTACATCCGGACAGTCGACGATTTGATTTTTCTTTATTAGGATTTGTGTCCAGAATTGCCTGGCCGATTACTCTGGCTACTGAATTATGTGGCTCAAGTCATCGGCATCTGGTGGTCGCACATAAGTGCCCTGAAAGTTGTTGAGGAATGCGGCTTCCAGATCTTCCCAACAACCAATGGACTCTGCTGGCAAGCTGTTGAGCCAATGCCGAGCTGGTCCTTTGAGTTTGAGTGGGAGGTATTTGATGGTGTGTAGGTCATCACCGCGGGCCATGTGGGATGTGTAGGAGGAAATCCTCGATCCATACCGCAGGATCTGTTGTGCCGTCGTATGATTCTATATTTACGGGTTTGAAACCCTCTGGGATTTGATGATCCATTACTTCGTCTATGAATCATAAGGGGTGCGTGGCGCCTCTGTAGTGGGCTATATCACGACGCAGCTCAAATGAGTCTTGCCCTCTATGTTCGGCCCGGCCGAACTTACTTTTACTGTGTCCGGCGTGACGATTATCATCTCGCATAGTGGCGCACCCTCGTGATCCGTAGATCGACCTTGCGTGTTTTGCTTTGTCCTCCAATATGTCTCGCAGGTCTGGCATATTTCCACATGCCTTTTTATTTGAATGGCATCGGGGTGCGGGCTGAGCTTTTGGCTGGAATGCCTCCCTGTCGCGGCCACGAGGTGGCCGGTCAGCCGCGTCATACGTCGGAGATGTAGGGTTCGGTGCTTCCTCCTCCAGTCAGGGTAGGAACATGCACTTTGGGTAACTCTTGGAGGGGCGTTCGAGTTTATATTCCTCGGCCGCTAGGACTTTAGTCCATCTGCCAGCTAGCAAATCTTGATCAGCTTGAAGCTGCTGCTGCTTTTTCTTAAGGCTATTTGTCGTGGCTATAAGTCGGCGCTTGAAGCGCTCTTGTTCGATGGGATCCTCTGGCACGACGAATTCGTCATCGTCGAGGCTTGCCTCGTCTTCGCAGGGAGGCATGTAATTATCATCCTCTGCCTCTCCATCTGCCGCTCTCTCACGAGGGCTGGCTTCTCCATCCTCCTGCTCTAAATCTTGTTGGAGGGGATTGTTGTTGCCTTCGACACTGTCTGGAGTGCTATTATTTCCGGTGCCGGTATCACTGCTTTTGCCTTGGCGGGACTTAGAGCGGCACCGCTGATGCCGGCGCTTGGGTTGCTTCTTGGAGGGGTCATCCTCCGCTGTCCCGTTGCCATTGCCTTCTTTGGGTGTGTCCACCATGTATATGTCATATGATGAGGTGGCTGTCCAGTGCCCTGTGGGCGGTGGTTCTTGTTCGCCTCCCGCATCGTCGTCCATACCGTCGATGTCTTCAGAGTCGAAGTCGAGCATGTTGGTTAAGTCATCGACAGTGGCTACTAAGTGGGTGGTAGGTGGGCTGCGAATTTCTTTGTCATCCGCATCCCAATCTTGTCAGACGAAGTTCGGCCAGGACTCTCCTCACAAGGAGAGGGACCTTAATGAGTTTAGTATGTCGCCAAAGGGCGAGTGCTGAAAAATATCCGCGGAGGTAAACTCCATGATCATTGCCCAATCGGATCCGACAGGAACGGGCCCAGGCGGTTCGGAGTCCGTGGCCGAAGAAGGATCCGGCAATTTGGCAACACGACTCTCGTGAAGGGTAAGGTCGATGTTTGGCTTGATCGCCGCAGAGGATATGGCCTCCGTGGCGGGGTCTATCCACCCGTCCATGGATGGTGCAACTGGCTCCGAATTGAGGGTCGGAGCAGCTGCCGGTGCGATTTCTTGAACATTGTCCGATGGTAGAGCTAAATCGTACTCATCATGACCGCGTGGCGCACAAGGTAGGGGCTCGATCCGTCGAAGATCAAGTCTCCGTGGATATAGGCCGTGTAGTTTAAGCTTCCAAACCTGACCTGGTGGCCAGGGGCATAACTTTCGATCTGCTCTAGATGGCCAAGCGAGTTGGCCCGTAGTGCGAAGCCTCCGAACACAAATATATGTCCGGGGAGAAAAGTCTCACACTAGACTGCATCCCTATCGATGATCGTAGGAGCCATCAAACCTAACGGTGATGACACAGAGGAACTCTCAATGAAAGCACCAATGTTGGTGTCAAAACCAGCGGATATCGGGTAGGGGGTCCCGAACTGTGGGTCTAAGGCGGATGGTAACAGGAGGCAGGGGACACGATGTTTTACCCAAGTTTGGGCCCTGTTGATGGAGGTAAAACCCTACGTCCTGCTTGATTTATTCTTGATGATATGAGTATTACAAGAGTTGATCTACCACGAGATTGGAGAGGCTAAACCCTAGAAGCTAGCCTATGGTATGATTGTATGTTGTCCTACGGACTAAAACCCTCCGGTTTATATAGACACCGGAGGGGGCTAGGGTTACACAAGGTCGGTTACAAAGAAGGAGATATCCATATCCGTACTGCCTAGCTTGCCTTCCACGCCAAGTGGAGTCCTATCCGGACACGGGACGAAGTCTTCAATCTTGTATCTTCATAGTCCAATAGTCCGGCCAATGGATATAGTCCAGCTGTCCGGAGACCCCCTAATCGAGGACTCCCTCAGGGGTCATAGGCCCTCGAGGATGATGCCCCCGGATCACCGCTCGTCATGTGCTCCTCGACACTTGAGTCGTCGGCCCCTGTCGGAGCTCTCCCCCACGCACAATCACCTAGGGCAAGCTTGGCACCGGCGATAAGGAGGGGGACCATGATGACGGGGTTCTCGCGGGACCCCATGAAGCCGATTGAGAGCAGCCCCCACTCATCAAAGGAAGGCATGCTCGCGGCAAATGTGACTTTGTTCTCGCAGTAGTACAACAGGCAGCTGTCCCTGGGCATCTCATCCGGCAGAGGGACACCTGATAGGACCGTGAGCACCGTTTGCCGTGCCGCAAGAGGAAGCCCCTCCTCCTGAAACCTCATGTTGTCCTGGCTGCGGAGCAAGTCCCACATCGAGCGGGAGTGGCGCTTAAGTGGAGCGACTCGACGCCTGACGAACTCGCTCACCACCATGGGCGCAGTCACGCCAAGGTCCTTCAACCACCTCAACTTGGCCTAGACGGGGGCAAGGCGGGGGCTCGTGAGCTTCTGATGGCCCCATCCGGAGTTTGGAACAGCGGGCCCCGCCGGAGCTTGGAGTAGAGGGTTGAGCACGCCGGCGTCAACAAACACCCATCGTGTATGGAACTCACTCTTGGATGAAGGAAGCTTGAAGTCGATCCCCGCGCCTGCCGTCGCAGCCAAGGCCTAGAAACTCACGCACCTCGAGCTCTGTCGGGGACAAGTGAAATGCAACGAGAAGAAGTGGCGGAGGAGTGCCACGGAAGGAGCGATGCCCACCTTGGCTTCGCACACGAAGGCGAAGATGGCAAGAAGGGTCACATATTGAGGGTCGAGATGGAGCATGTGGATCTGATAGTGCTCGAGCACCGCATTGAAGAAGACAGAGAAGGGAGGAATCAGGCCAGCCCAGAGGGCCTCGATGAAGATCGGAATCTCAGTGACTGCCCGAGCCATGCGAGAGCGAGACGCGGGACAAGCCACTGTCTCTCCCCACCCGTTGAAACTGGAGGCAAGCATGGGGCGCACCTTGTCCATGGCTTCGTCGTTGAGCACCCGGGGCCGGCCGAGCGCCGGCTTGAAAGATGGAGGCGCAGTTGGCAAGGATAGAGGTTTCTTCCCCTTCTCGGCTTGTTTCGCTGTCATGGCGGCGAAGCAGGCGGAGCGCATGTCAGATTGGGAGGACGGAGCAGGGCCTCGAGGAAGCAGGGAGATTGGAAGAGCCAGGCGCGGCGAAGGAAGAATAACTGTGTAAGAGGCGGGGGCCGCATATCTAGGTGGATTCAAAGGCAGTGTGGGGAAGAGGAGATGCCCATGTCCAATCAATCGCCACGCGTCAACCGAGGCCGCAGGCTTTTGCGGGCCCGCGGTGCTTCCTACTTGGCCCTTGGCTTCGCCGTGAAGCCAAGCCCGAGTGCACCTTGGGGCCGGGAGCTACTGTCGGTGTTCTAGAACGGGGGTCCCCAGACTTGCTTGCCTGCGGCCCGCGGCATGGCTAAGCCAGCAGGTCGTACGGCCCATCTTCATCAACAAGGCATCCAAGACCCTCGCGAGGAGGATGACACAAGACCTCCTCTAGAGTGGCCTAGTTGGGCAGGCTCACGAAGGGCGGAGATAACAAGGCAAGGCAAACCTCACGAGGCTCTCGTGACGTGAGCCATGACGATCGACACCAGGCAGGCACCAGCTCGCGCAGTGTCCTTGTTTCCTCTTTGGTGCTAAGGAGGCCTGCGCAGGCGAGGAGTACCGAGGCATCAGGCAAAGGTTTCCATATCGGTGCAACAAGACCAGGACCAGAAGGACGGCAAGACGGAGGTCACCATGGAGCCCAAGGCAGGCGAAGACCACTTTTGACAGGATGGCTTGTACTAGCTGCCCCCCTTAAAATTAGCCCGCTGTTGTTGACTCCCTTGCCGCTCAATATTTGGGAAGAGGACCAGGGCCTCTATAAATAGGACTAGCCACCACCATAGCTAGGGGATCGACCTCATCCCGGAGGGAGAGCCCGAAGATCATCCCCATACACACAAGTGAGCCAAGCACAAGAACACCTCAACCTCAGGAGGCTGTTCTTCCCATTGTATTGTTCATCATCAGCCCAAGAGGCAATCCACCACCACACTGGAGTAGGGTATTACACCACAATGGTGGCCCGGACCAGTATAAATCTTGTGTCTTTTTGTGTTGCAAGTTCGTCGAGTTCGTCTGCGAGATCTTAGCGAGCTAGGGCATAGATCGGTGGGAGGAAAAGACTTCATGCGCACCCCAGTGTTCGAACCTTAAGGGTCTGCCGGAACCCCCACATCCGACAAAAACATAATAAAAGCAAAATAAACTGAGGCTGTGGTCTCTCGCCTGGGCCGACCTATCCGACGCCTTCCTTCTGGCGAGTGCTCCACCATGGCCCAGGCCCAGCAACGGGCGCAAAGTTTAAATAGGATAAGTGTCATGATTTGTCAGGAATGTGCTGTTGGCCTGGTGGTTGGCGTTCTTTCGGGAGGAGCTGAGGTTGCCGGTTCGACCGCCGTCCCTCCTCATTTTTTGTTCATTATTATTTCACATCCCACTTGTCTCCTGTGCCCACATGATAGCCCTACGTGTCAGCTTGGCGGGTCGTGCGTGTCACTTGCAGGAGGTTGATTCATGGATTCCATATGTCAGTGTTGGTTCACACCTAATACACCTAAGATAAAATTAACACATGGACATGATGCATAGACGTGGATCTGCCCATGGACACGCCACATCGGCGAAATTGGTAAGGTGTTCGATCAGTCGTTTTGAAGCATTGTGAATTAGGTGTCATGACCATTTAAATTGCTCGCAATCGGCTTGGCAGGTACCACATGTCAGGTCTGAGGCAATGTTGAGGTGGCTTGACACATGGACACGCCACATCGACAAAACTGGTGACGTGTCTAACTAGTCATTTTGAAGCATTGTGAATCAGTAGTGATGACCATTTAAATTGTTCAAGATAGACTAAAATGAGAGGTGTAGATAAGTGTTGTCTATGTTATGACCATTTTAGATAAGAAAATTATGACCTTCTTGACGAAAATGGTCATGATGATTTAGAGTTTGGACCCCCTAAATGGCTTACGACCATCTGACACACAATGGTCATAGATTTATGACAAATTCACCCACGGTCACTACGAGAAGGTCACAATTAAGCATATTTCTTGTAGTGAAAAATCTGCCCGGGGAGGTAAGCTTCCCCGGAGATGGCATCGTTGTATATGATCGAACGAGCCATCGAGCCTTCTGTTGACGGCAAAGTGGAACTCTCAACGAAATCACCAATGTCAGTGTCAAAACTGGCTGATCTCGGGTAGGGGGTCCCGAACTGTGTGTATGAGGATCGAAGGTAACAAGAGGCAGGGGACACGATGTTTACCCAGGTTCAGGCCCTCTTAATGGAGGTAATAGCCTACTTCCTTCTTGATTGACTTTGATGAGTATAGTGGTTACAAGAGTTGATCTACCTCAAGATCATAATGGATAAACCCTAGATGTCTAGCCTATATGATTTGTGATTGCCTATATGGACTAAACTCTCTGGTTTATATAGACACTGGAGGGGCCTAGGGTTGTGTAGAGTCGGTTTACAGAGAAAGGAAACTTCATATCCGAACGCCAAGCTTGCCATCCACGCAAAGGACAGTCCCATCCGGACATGTGGGAAGGCCTTCTATCTTGTATCTTCACGGCCCATTAGTCCGGCCCATATCACATTGCCCTGGTGCCTGGGGACCCCCTAATCCAGGACTCCCTCACCCGGCCTGGGAGCAGAAACTTGGCCCCACCCGCCAGACATGATGGAGTCAGCCCTTCTGCCTCCCACACGGAGGAGGTGGTGAGACAATGTAGGGCGAGCCCCTCCCTAAGGGGCATGCCTCCTCTGCCGCTCAAGTCGAAGAGGTCGTCATGGAATCCTCCGCGGTAGAGACTGTACAGAAGGCTGCCGAGCCCACCCCGGCAGAGGATGAAGCTCGCGACCCGGCAATAACTGCTGCTGAGGAAACGGAGGCCCTTTCCCAGCAGACTTCCCCATGTATCTGGTTGAACCCTTCTTTTCTTTTATGTTCTGGCTACTTTCACTGGTTTCTTCATTCACTTGAGATTTTTGTTTCTTCACTCGGGCCCTCCTGCGTGCACCCCCAAACTGAAGAGCGAGATTTGCTAGAGGTGGTGGCTGATAGAGGGAGGTCTTCCGCGGACGAAGCCGCGAGGCTCGCAGCTGCTGAGGGTCAGGATCTGGCTGCTGGGGATGTTCTAGGCTCTTTGGCTATTATGGAGCATTCTTTAGTGGACGCCCCAGTAGGGGTAGTGGCTGTTGAGATGAAGATCCCACTCCAGACGATGGGCCCGCTTCTTGCTGCCGAGACCGTTGCTGAGATTCCGCTACTCTCTCGAGTACGCTGGCAATGGTGTTGTCCTTGACTGATATCGGAGCCCCCGGCCTATCCATGGCGAACGCAAAGCTTGACGAGGAGCTTCAGTGTCTTCTGGCATTGCTGTATCCGAGAGGCGTGGAGGCCGATGACTCTGCTGCTATCAATATGGATTTATCCTTCATGGAATCCATGGTGGCAGGCATGAAGGAAATGCAGGCCCGGCACCGCCAAAAGTGGCAGGAGCTCAATGAATGGTGCGAATCCGCCGGCAAGGTCGACCAGATCCTGAAGGACAAGTGCCTGGAGCTGCGTGAATGGCACGGCAAGCAGTTCAAGGCACTTATGCGGCAGAAAGAGACCCTTCAGATGATGAGGGAAGAAGTCATGCCTCAGGAGGGGTCGCCTGGTGGATCGCAAAGCAGCTCTGGACGCCAGGGAGCGAGAGATCTCCCTTCGGGAGGAGAACCTTGAAGCTACCGTCCACGCCAAAGATGAAAGTTTGGAGGCGTAGTGCAGCAACACACCAAGGAATTGGAGGACAAGCATGAGGTTGCTCTGGACACCCTTGCCACCGACCATGCTGCCCAGCTAAAGAAGCTTGTTGAAGATTTGGACGCCGCGTCTTCCGCCAAGGCTGAGCTCGACCGACAGGTGGCCAAACTGAACGAAGACCTTGCCGAGAGTGTCAAGAAGGTGCAGGCACTTAAAGAAGAAGCACGGCAGATAGAGCTTCACTTGGCTGATGTGTAGTCGCAACTCTCCTCCAAGACCCAAAGCCTTGAGACCGCCAATGACAACAACTCTGACATGAAGGAAAGGATCGGCTCGCTGGAGTAGTCGGCGGAATCCCTTGATCCTAGTAGCAGTTGCTGTCCAAGGACATGGAAATCGACAAGCGTCTCTGGCAAGATGCAGAGGATAGGCTGAAGAATCGGATCAACATGAACAACCTCTTGATCAAGAGCCTGATTGACATTGCAGAACGTCTTGGCGACCAAGCTGCGGCGATTGGCATGGACGGCCCTATCTACTCAGCCAGCGAGCAAGAGGTCCCGAGTGTCAAGCTGGGGCTCTTCTTTAATGAGTTGGTCGACAAACTGAAGGTGCATGAAGAGGGGAGGACAGAGCTTTTCGCGAACGAGTCATGGAGGCTCGCTCACAACGCCGTCTTCATGGTCTTGAGAAACATCGCGTGTCGCCATCCAGAGCTTGATCTTGATGACGCCTTCAAGAAGCCGCCAGCAGGTGCTGATGTCGCTGCCGCTGAGGAGAAGGTTGCTCCCTGCGCTGACAGGGTTCTTCGCACTTAAGCTATTCCACCTGTTCACAGGATCAAGTATCCGGCCTTTGTCGCCTCCACGGGGCCCTGTATTAAACATGACATATATTTTGTGTTTAGTCGTTTTATCTCTAGTGTTTGTGCGAGGCTGATACTTCTAGTTGGATCTTTAAATGCATGTTTACCCCTTTAATTCTATATGCTTGTGTTCGTACGATCAATTCCTATGCATGCTTTGGATGACTGCCGATATCATAATGCCACGATGATCATAAGGGTCCGCCCCTTATCAGTCATCTTGGTGTGGATGCGTCTCAGCAGGTTTTCCCTAGGTAGCTCTCAATACAGCCTCTCGACCTGCGAGCATGGCTCCAGACAGGACGATGGTGCGATCAAAGAAACTAGCCAAGGTTCCATCACACGAAGGATTTTCTCGATATGAACACTCACTAGAATTAAGGGATAAACGACTGCATAAATCTGAAACACATCAACAAGAAGTGATAACGCGAACTTAGCTTTTATTTTAAGCCTCTTTTTCTTCTGACGAGTCGTGCGCGTTCGATGCGTCCGTGGTGCCTGGAGGAGTAGAAGGCAATTAGGTGGTTTCTTTGTTCCCGGCAAGGATCGACATGTATTTCTTGTAGCTGGCGGGCATCAGGGCACGGTGTCAGGATTCTCTGGTCCTCTTCCCTTTTTGCTCCCTTCCCCTCGAGTCAGTGCAGTGCCTGCCATCGCATGGGTCATGCAAATGCGGGCAGCCTTGCCGAAGCATGCTTGTCGGGGCATCAATCGATGGACTCATACTAGAGCTTTGCTCATGATTACCCACGGCGGGGAAAATTGTGGACCAAGCGTCGCGTGGTAATCATCGACATCGACGACGCCGAGGCTCAAGCAGCTCGACTGCTGACGAGGGGGAGGGACAGGAAGGAGGGAGCTCGTGCCTGCATGTCTTGTGCCCCTTCCTCTGCACGGTGCCCGAATGGCGAGAACGGCATACGAGCCACCGGGATAAACCTACCGCCGTCAGCGGCGGTCTTGGCCGTAACCATCGCTACGGTGAAGCTCAAAGAGCGATAGAACGGCGCGGGGAAGGCCCCCGCTTTGCTTCCGCATCTCCGCGGGCGCCGCAGTTGATGGTGCCATCGAAGATGAAGATGGTGAAGAAGATGACGCGCTACGCACGCTTTTTGGTTCGCGCAAGCGAGCCCCCTACCTGGCGCACCAAAGATGTCGCAGGATATCCGCGACCACCTATGGGGCCAGGAGGCCCCTTGCTGGTTCGGCAGGGGACGTCGCGTTGCGCAAAGAGCAGACCAGCGCACAACAGCACGACAGAGAGCACACAAGCAATTTACCAAGGTTCAGGCCACCATGAGGCGTAAAACCCTACTCCTGCTTTGCTGGATTGATGGTGGAATGGAGGGGGTGAAGCATAGTACACTTGCCCGGTAGGGGTTGCCTTGGGGCGGCAGTGACTACGCACATATGGGAATGTGGGTTCGTCAACTTCCCAATGCTTCCTACGGGTGCCATGGGCCTCCTTTTATAGATCAAGGGGTCACCGCAATGGCAAAGTAGTCATTATCCACTGATATGATAGCAAACAGTGCTACCATACCTAACTCTATGGGCTGACAGGGTGCATTAAATGCACCGCTTAGTGTCACATCACTGGTAGCCTGGCAAGGCTTGCCGGGCTATCTTGCCAGCTCCGCGCTTGTTCTCTTGACACGTCGCAGGACGGGTGTCATCTGTGGGTTTCTTCTGTAAGAAATGGCTGCCATGTGGCGAATGGCTGCCACTTAATCATCTTGCGGCTTGACACCACATTGATTGACGACGTGTGTCATGCTTGAGTGGTCGGTGGGGTGGTTCTGCCGCTACGAGGTGGTGGCCTCGCCCCTTGCCGGGCTCGCCTGCCCGGCAAGGGAGGCCCTTTTCTTGCCGATATCTTGCTCCTCTGGCTTGACCTTGGTCCGTCTGAACTACATGTTGGTTCAAATCTCTTGGTTTCTCGAACTCTGTCCTAGCCTCGGCTTGTCCGTGCACGAGTCGGGGGAAAATGCATACCCCCGTATATTTTCCCTAACACCGATTTTCCGCACTGGAGCATGTGCATGTAGTTCAAATTTTAATTATGCACATAAAATGCCTAGAAAACCCAGTAAATATATAAAAATTTCCAAGTGAACCCTGAAAAGTCTCAAAAATTGACACAACACTGCTATCGTTCTATGTTGACACTAGAAAAATTTTGAGAGCAAGAAGAAGCAACGGATATTGTTTCGTCCCCAAAGGTGTCACGTTCCCTACGAAACCGTCACGCTTGTTGTGACAAGCTCTGGTTTGCGAGAACCTTATACCGAAACCAGCCCCAAATGGGACAAAAAGTTTACTACAACATGTTGATGCCGCTCCATGATAGCATGCCAAGTTTCATGAACTTCAGACGAGTTTTCGATTTACTATAATTTAAAAACCAGGTATCTCAATGTTTGCAGCCGAGCCACGGTGGCAAGGTATTTGACATTCATTCCTATTTCTTGCATGGGACCTAAGCATGCAGCCAAGGCCATATATTTGATTTTTTTCAAACAATTTACATGCACTGGAGCATGTGCCTATAGTTCAAATTTGAATTATGCACATAAATGCGTAGAAATCTCAGTTAATATATAAAAATGTCCGAACAAACCCCGAAAAATTCCTAAAATTAACACAATACTCATGTTCTTCTATATTGACACTAGAAAAAAAATTGAAATCAACAAGTGGCAATGGATATAGTTTCGTCCAGAAAGGTGAAATGTTCCCTACCGTAACCATGAGGCTTGTTGTGAGAAGCTCTGGTTTGGGAGAAGCTTATACCCCAACATGCCCCAAATTGCACAATAGTTTTACCATGCCATGTTGATACCGTTCCACGCTAGCATGTCTAGTTTCATAATTTTCAGACGCATTTTGGATTTACTAGAATCTTAAAACCATGTATCTCAATGTTAGCGGCCGAGCGACGGTGGCAAGGTGTTTGACATTCATTCTCATTTCTTGCATGGGACTTAAGCATGCAACCAAGGACACACATTTCAATTTTGAACCCATTTATGTGCACTGGAGCATGTGCATGTAGTTCAGATTGGAATTCTGCACATAAATGCATAGAAAACTCAGTTAATGTATAAAAATGTCCAAGCGAACCCCGAAAAGTCCGAAAAATTGGCACAACACTCCTGTCGTTCTGTGTTGACACTAGATTTTTTTTGAAAGCAACAAGAGGCAACGAATATTGTTTCGTCCCCAAAGGTGGCATGTTCCCTACCGAAACTATCAGGCTTGTTGTGAGAAGCTCTGGTTTTCTAGAACCTTATACCCAAACCTGCCCCAAATGGGACAAAAAATTTACCACAACATGTTGATGCTGCTCCATGATAGCATGTCAAGTTTCATGAACTTCAGACGAGTTTTGGATTCACTAGAATTTAAAAACCATGTATCTCAATGTTTGCGGCCGAGCGACGGTGGTAAGGTGTTTGACATTCATTCCCATTTCTTGCATGGGACCTAAGCATGCGTCCAAAGACACATATTTGATTTTTCAAACAATTTACATGCACTGGAACATATGCCTGTAGTTGAAATTTGAATTATGCACGTAAATGCATAGAAACTCAGTTAATGTATACAAATGTCAAAACAAACCTCAACAAATTCCTAAAATTAACATAACACTCATGTTGTTCTATTTTGACACTAGGAAAAAAAATTGAAATCAAGAAGAGGCAACGGATGTCGTTTCGCCCAGAAAGGTGAAAATTCCCTACCTTAACCATGAGGCTTGTTGTGAGAAGCTCTGGTTTGTCAGAAGCTTATACCCCAACCTGCCCCAAATGTGAAAATATTTGTACCACGACATGTTAATGCCGTTCCACACTGGCATGTCAAGTTTCATAAATTTCAGACGCGTTCTCGGTTTACTAGAATCTTAAAACCATGTATTTTAATGTTAGCCGTCGAGCGATGGTGGCAAGGTGTTTGACATTCATTCTCATTTCTTGCATGGGACTTAAGAATGCAACCAAGGACCCACATTTTAATTTTGGACCCATTTATATGCACTGGAGCATGTGCATGTAGTTCAAATTTGAATTATCCACATAAATGCATAGAAAACTCAGTTAATGTATAAGAGTGTCCAAGAGAACCCCGAAAATTTCCAAAAATTGACACAACACTCTTGTTGTTCTATGTTGACATGAGAAAAATTTTGAAAGTAAGAAGAGGCAACATATATCGTTTCGTCCCCCAAGGTGGCACGTTCCCTACCGAAACCATCAGGCTTGTTGTGAGAGAAGCTCTGGTTTGCGAGAAGCTTACACCCAAACCTGTCCCAAATGGGATAACATTTTTACCACGACATGTCGATTCCTATGCATGATATCATGTCAAGTTTCATGATTTCAGACGAGTTTTCGATTTACTAGAATTTTAGAACCATGTATCCCAATGTTAGCGGCCGAGCGATAGTGTATAGGTGTTTGACATTCATTCTCATTTCTTGCATGTGACCTAAGCTTGCAACCAAGGACACACATTTGATTTTGCAACCCTTTTTTATGGACTGGAACATGTGCATGTAGTTCAATTTTGAATTATGCACGTAAATGCCTAGAAAACTGAGTTAACATATGGAAATGTCCAAATGATGCCCGAAAAATTCCAAAACTTAACACGACACTCCTGTTGTTCTATGTTGACACCAGGAAAAAATTGAAAGCAAGAAGAGGCGACAAATATCATTTTTTCCACAAAGGTGACTTGTTTCCCTAACAGAACCATGAGGCTTCTTGTGAGAAGCTCTGGTTTGTGAGCAGATTATACCATAACCTTCTGTAGCGACCCGACCTCAGATGGTCAAGTCTCTGTGCTTCAGTGTCATCCCTGGATCGGTAATGCTGACACACACAGTACTCGAAGGAATTATAATAGAGTAACAATCACACACTTATTACATCGAATGTCTCAAGAGAGAACTTATTACAATAATATGGCTTAAGGCCATCTAATACGATAATAGCGGAAGGCTTGGAAGATAAAGTGAGTCCATCAACTCCAACGGCATAGCTGAGCTGCACGGCAATGACCTAACGAACCTTACTCCTCGTCTGAAAAGTCTGCAACATAATACGTTGCAGCCCGAAAACGGGTCAGCACATGGAATATGGTGGCAATGTAACACAGTAGAGCAAGAATAGAATAATGCTATCATTACATGCATATTTGGCTGGTGGAAAGCTCTATGGTTACAGTTTTGTGAAAAGCCAATTTTTTCCTACAACAAAGGAATATATTTTATTTAACTATCATGGTAGTTGAAACATCATTGAGAAGGTTCCTACAACTCAATCCCAATTAAAGTGATTAACAACCCAACAATATTAATTAAGAGTGATGAGATACATGTGATAATCCAAGTACTAGATACTCAAGAATTGTCTATAACTGGGGACACGGCTAACCATGATTAGATTGTACACTCTGCAGAGGTTTGCGCACTTTTCCCCACAAGACTCGATCGCCTCCGTTTGATTTCTCGCACTACATGGTGTTTGAGAAACGGATGACCGAGACATAGTCTTTCAGAAACATTAACTCTCTACTCAGGACAGACCATACCAAACCTACATCCCACTACCTGCTGATCAGCCTCTTCAAGAGCTTCACATAACTTACTCAACTATGCTAGACCCCATAATAGCTTGTGGCTGCACACGAAAGTTTCTAGCACGAATCATCTCAGTTCCCTTTGAGCCTGGGTGGCGGTCCATAGGAAGATCACATGGGTACTCCGGGATTTCCAAAAAATACAGGCAAACTGAGTACTCCAGGTGCCTCAATCCACCGAGATGTGTATTCAAGTTGCCACCTTAAGTTGAACCATTAATTAACAAGCTGATGTCTGTCATGTATTTCACTCAAACCCAAACCACGTCTACGAGCATAGCATAGCATAGTATATATAAGCAACGTGTAGAGTAACTCCCAAGGGTTTGACTGTAACAGGACAATAGGTTCTACCTCATCGACTACTTCCCAACCCACAAGTTAATAACATCCTAATCATGCAATGTTTGAGTATTGAGACTAATGCATAAAAACTGGGTGATAAAAGGTATATGATCAAAGTGTTACTTGCCTTGCTGACGATCTGCGAAACCTAGGGACTCGTAGTAGCACGCTTCGCACTCCGGGTGTTCTATCACAAGCAAACAATAGCATACAAAAGTAACAAGCAACGATGCACAAGCAAAACTGAAACAAAAGAGGTTGACCAGAAGTTTCAACTTAAGAACTCCGGTTCACAAAAATAATCAAATCAAATGGAGCAACGAAACTCAAACGGCGAAAGAAAGAAGCTTTGTTTACTAATCTGAAACTAGGTCAAATTTTACAGTAGACAAAACTTGTTTGAGTTGGTTAAGAGGAAAGTGGGTTTCGAGACGAAACTCCAGGCGCTTGAATCGCCTGATTCTGACAAACGAGCGAAAAGAAAAACAGAAACTAAGATCGGATCAGAAATCGCGATCAGAGAAAATCGTGGAATAAATCTGATAAAAGAAAACTGACGAACTGACTAACGAACGAGCATTCGTTGGCTGTTTCTAACGGGCGAAGAACCGTTCGTTAAAATGATCGTTCGGACGAACGTCTGCCAAATAGAAGAACCGAGAAAAACCGGCGAATCCTAAAAAAATGGATCTAGGGTTCTAAAAAAACCGGTCGGTCTTTATAAAAAAACCGGCGGCGGGGCGCGGCGGCTACCTCCGGCGAGAGGTCCGGCGGGGCGGCGGCTTAGGGGGCGGCGGCGCTCAGCGGCGGTACGGACTTTGGCGGCGGCATGCGGCAGGCGGCGGCGGCTTGGCTGCGGCGGTGGCGGCTTGGCGCGGCGCGAGCGGCGGTGGTGTGGTGTGGTGTTGGGGGCGAGGGTGGCGGCGTATATAAGGGCGGGGCAGGGCGGCTTGGAGGAGGGGGCAAGACGCGGCGGCGGAGAGGAGTCTGGCTCGGACTCCTAGTCCGAGTCGGCGGCGGCGGTGCTCGCGGGGAAGGCGGCGGCGGCGGCCTGGCGAGGCTGGGCCTTAGGCCCAGTCGGCGCGGGAACCTCTTTTTTTTAAATAATAATTTCGCCGACCGAAATAAATCCTAAAAAATAAATAAAAATCCAAAAATGCCAAAATAAATTTTCACCGTCTATATAAAATATTTAGAATGAGATGAACATTTTCTTGGCCCTAAAATGCAATTTTGGAAAAAGTGCAATTTTTCTAATGCAAACAAAATTGCAATAAAATCCAAATAAAACAATTATTTGGTTTTAATATTTTTCCTCCAATATTTCATTTATCATGGAGAAGTCATATTATCTCCTCTCATATATTTTAGTGTGAAATATTTTTGGAGAGAAAATAATTAAAACCAAAAATCCTCGTTTTCAAGATTTGATAGAGATCAAATTTGAAAACTGGGAAATCCCCAACTCTCTCCGAGGGTCCTTGAGTTGCTTAGGATTTCGAGGATCGCGAGACGAAATGCGAATAAAATATGATATGCAAGGATGACTATGTATAACATTCCAAATTGAAAATTTGGGATGTTACAAACCTACCCCCCTTAAGATGAATCTCGCCCTCGAGATTCGGGTTGGCTAGAAAATAGGTGTGGGTGGTCTTTGCGAAGATCATCCTCCCGTTCCCAGGTGGTTTCATCCTCGGTATGGTGGCTCCACTGAACTTTACAAAACTTGATAACCTTACTGCGGGTGACTCTGCTGGCAAACTCAAGAATCTTAACTGGTTTCTCCTCATAAGTCAAATCACTGTCCAACTGAATCGCCTCCAGGGGTACTGTATCTCTTAGCGGTACATCTGCCATCTCAGCATGACACTTCTTCAGCTGTGAAACGTGAAACACGTCATGAACTCCTGAAAATCCCTCGGGTAACTCCAACTTGTAGGCAACTTCTCCCATCCGTTCCAAAATACGATACGGTCCTACAAATCTCGGGGCTAACTTTCCCTTAACTCCAAAATGTTTCACTCCTCGCAAGGGTGATACTCGCAGATATGCTCGGTCTCCAATTTCATAGGTTACCTCCTTGTGTTTTGAGTCTGCATAACTCTTCTGCCTGGACTAAGAAATCTTCAGTCTGTCACAAATCAATTTAACCTTCTCCTCAGACTCCTTGATTAAGTCTGGTCCAAACAACTGTCGGTCTCCTACCTCATCCCACATCAACGGTGTTCTGCACCTTCGTCCATACAGGGCTTCAAATGGGGCCATCTTCAAACTGGCTTGATAGCTATTGTTGTATGAAAACTCTGGGTATGGCAAATTGTCATCCCAACTAGATCCATAATCTAGCGCACAGGCTCTCAACATGTCCTCCAAAATTTGGTTGACTCTCTCTATTTGTCCATCCGTCTGCGGGTGAAATGCTATACTAAACTCCAATCTCGTTCCCAAAGTCTGGTGCAACTGGTGCCAAAACTTTGAGGTAAACTGTGTTCCTCAATCTGGTACGATGGTCCTCGGAACTCCATGCAGACATACTATCCTGGACATATATATCTTGGACAACTTTGCACTTGTATAGGTGGTTTTCACTGGGATGAAGTGAGCTACTTTGGTCAAGCGATCAACTACTACCCATATGGAATCATATCCTGCTTTGGTCCTAGGCAATCCGGTGATAAAGTCCATGCCCAGTTTATCCCACTTCCATTCGGGTATCAGCATAGGCTGTAACAGTCCTGCTGGCTTCTGATGTTCTGCCTTCACATGTTGACATACATCACATACGGCGACATACTCGGCAATATCCTTCTTCATACCGGTCCACCAGAAACGTTCCTTCAAATCCAGATACATTTTGGTGTTTCCGGGGTGTATCGAGTAGGGTGAGTCATGGGCCTCGTGAAGTATTAACTTCCTGATCTCCTAGTTATTGGGCACATAAACTCGGTAATCAAACCATAGGGTATCATGCTCATCTTCACGAAATCCTTTGGCCTTTCCTTTGCCCATCTTCTCCTTTATCTCTGCAATCTCTTTGTCATCCTTCTGAGCTTCCCAAATTTTGTCCAGCAATGTCGACTGGACCTCCATTGTTGCAATAAATCCTCTAGGAACAATCTCCAATCGAAGTTCCATGATGTCCTCTGCTAATTCCTTCGGCAGTCCCTTGCTTTCAAGGATATTAGCATAACTCTTCCGGCTGAAAGCATCTGCTACGACATTGGCCTTTCCTGGATGATAGTGTAGCTTCATGTCATAATCCTTTATAAGCTCCAACCATCTCCTCTGTCTAAGGTTCAGTTCCTTCTGGGTGAAAATGTACTTCAAACTCTTATGGTCCGTGTACACATCACAACGGTTTCCAATAAGGTAATGTCTCTAGGTCTTCAATGCATGTACTATGACTGCTAGCTCCAAATCATGCGTGGCATAGTTTAACTCATGAGGTTTCAGTTGTCGTGAGGCATACGAAACAACTCTCCCGTCCTGCATAAGCACACATCAAAGTCCTAAGTGTGAGGCATCGCAGTACACTTGGAACTCCTTATGTATATCTGGCAGTGTTAGCATTGGCGCTGTAGTCAAGCGTTTCTTCAATTCTTGGAAACTTGCCTCGCAATCTTCTGTCCATTTAAACTTACTATCTTTCTTCAACAATTCAGTCATTGGCTTTGCAATCTTGGAAAAATTCTGGATGAATCTCCGGTAGTATCCTGCGAGTCCAAGAAAACTACGGATCTCGCTAACTGAAGTGGGTGCCAACCATTCAGTGACTGACTGAATTTTGCTGGGGTCTACTGCTATACCTTCTCCCGATATAACATGTCCAAGGAACCCGACTTCCTTCAACCAAAATTCGCATTTGCTGAACTTAGCATACAACTGGTGTTCCCTGAGTGTCTCAAGAACTAAGCGCAAATGCTCCTTGTGCTCCTCCTCGTTCTTCGAGTATACCATAATATCATCAATAAACACCACAACAAACTTGTCCAAATACTCCATGAACACCTTGTTCATCATTCTCATGAAATAGGCAGGGGCGTTAGTCAGTCCAAATGACATGACCGTGTACTCGTATAATCCATATCGTGTTGTGAATGTTGTCTTCGGTATGTCCTTCTCTCATATCTTCAACTGATGATACCCCGATCGCAAATCGATCTTCGAAAATACTTTAGCTCCTTGCAACTGATCAAACAGATCGTTGATCATCGGCAGTGGGTACTTGTTCTTAATCGTCACTTCATTCAATGCTCGATAATCAACAAACATCCTCAGGGATTTATCCTTCTTCTCAACCGAAAGTACTAGGGCTCGCCAAGGTGATGAACTTCTTCAGATGTATCCTTTCTCCAATAACTCCTTGATCTGTTTCTTAATTTCTTCCAGATCATTTGCGGGCATCCGATAGGGTCTCTTGGATATTGGTCCGGTGCCTGGCAACAGTTCTATCAAAAACTCAATGTCTCTATTCGGTGGCATGCCTGGTAACTCCTGTGGAAAAACATCTGGGTAATCCTTCACTACAGGCACTTCCTCCTGAACATCTTCCGTAAGGGCATTCACCTCACTCCTCCTAGGCACATGCCTAGATACATACTTAATCTTTTTTCCTTCCGGAGTGGTGAGATAAATTGACTTACTAGCACAGTCAATGCTTCCTCCAAACTTTGACATCCAGTCCATACCCAATATCACATCCAATCCTTGTGACTCCAGGATAATTAGGTCGGACGGAAAAACATGTGTACCAATGGTTAAGGGTATCTGGTCACACCATCGGCTAGCCATAAACTCTGCTCCGGGTGAACTCACTAAAAGAGGGGTCCTAAGGGTCTGGGTTGGTAGCTGAAACTTATCCACGAATCCCCTTGATATGTATGAATGCGATGCACCAGTATCGAAAAGAACAAGAGCGGTAAATGACTTAACGATAAACTTACCTATTACCGCGTCCGGCTGCTCTTCAACCTCCTCCACGTTAAAGTGGTTCACTTGTCCTTTGTTGAATGGATTTGGCTTCTTCCCAGTGCTCCCATTCCCATTTCCATTCTTTCCTTCAGGGCACTCTGTGGTGTAGTGTCCAGTCTTCCCGTACTTGAAACAAGTAACATGACTTAAGTCCCTTTTGGCGGGTGTGGCTTGGTTGGGGCAGTTATGATTATCGTTGGTTCCGTTCCCATTCCCTTTCTTAGATCCATTGTGGTTATGCGATCCTCCTCCAGTGTGGTTGTGACCTCCATGGTTATGAACAAGTCCTCCCGAGTTCGGGGTTAGGCGAGGCTTTTGCTGAGCTCCAGAGTTATACTTCCCTTGTCCATACTTTCTCTTGCGGCTCTCAATCTGCTGCTGCTTCCCTTCAATCATAAGAGCCTTATCTACCCACTCCCGGTAGTTGTTGAAGGTTGCTACCATCAACTGCATACTCATCTCATCATTTAGCCCTTCCATAAACTTCTCCTGTTTCGCTGCATCTGTGGCCACATCATCAGGGGCGTAGCGAGATAACTTGCTAAACTCATCCACGTACTGAGCCACAGTACGGTTCCCCCGGCGTAAGTTGTGGAACTCCCGCTTCTTCATTTGCATAGCTCCAGTGGAGACATGGGCTGTGCGGAAAGCTTGCTGAAACTGGGCCCAAGTGACATTGGCTATAGGGAAAGTGGCTGTGTAATTCTCCCACCATGAGGCTGCTGGTCCATCCAATTGATGTGCAGCAAAGAGCACTCTCTCAGCATCTGTGCAACCTGCGGTGGTCAACTCCCTTCCAATACGGCGTAGCCAATCGTCCGCAACAATGGGCTCGGTGCTACTGGAAAACACCGACGGCTGTAACCTTAGAAAACGAGCTAGGTTGTCCACGGGCAACGGGTTGTTGTTGTTGTTGCCCTGATTCTGAACTAGCAATTGCATCAAGGTATTCTGTTGTTGGATTAACTAGGTGAGCTCTAGTGGGAAAGCAAAACCGGTGTCACGTCTCGGAGGCATCTGAGGGTTTAGATGAAAGATATTAGAATAGAGAAGGGGGTCTAATGAGAAAACACTACCCATATGCACATGAGACAAACACAATCATTTCACTCAATCAATCAAGCAAGGGCATACAAACGATCTAGAACTATCACACAAGTGCTCAACTACTACTAAATACATGGGGGAATACTAGTGATATATGGTAGTCATCTAGAAATTTTGATCGGTGGAAGACTCCATGATGTCTGCTCCAGCTTCATCTTCAAAGTCATCATTACTAGGATCAGAATCGGTGTCGTCGATGATGATGTAGTCCTCGAGGCGTATCTCCTTGGCTTCTTCTTCTTCTATTGGTGCTGGTCCTCCCATGAATACTCCGATCTTCTTGACTAAGTCATCATTCTTCTCTAGTAGTGTCTTGATTTCCTCCTCATATCCGCGTGTAAACTTGAGTTCTTCCTCCAGCTCAATGATCCTAGTCTTTGCCTTCTTCAAGTCCATCATGTCCGCGCACATCTGGTTTTCCTGACATCGGATGTACTGGTTTAACTCCTGGATGAAAGCTGCAATGGATCTATCCTTCCTGGTGCTGATTACTTCCCATTGCTCGTCTCGGCGCCCACATATTTGGTAAATAGTGTCCTTAAGTTCCCTGTTGTAAACTTCTCCAATGCGTCCAATGGTAATGTGGGCTGCCCTGCTCTTGCCTAGACTCCAGGTGGGTGCTTCGAAAGAAAACTCTATGGGTATAGAAGTTGGCGAGAACGTCCTTCCTGGAACTTGTACTTGTATCCTCCAGCGCTCCTCTTCAGGTAAAGTGGCGTTGTACGTCCCGGTGAAACTTGGTATTCCAATGTTCAGGTACCTAGTGACTTCCTTCAAGTGACGTCCAAAAGGTGTGTGTTCATCCGGTTCTGCAAACTTGTTCTTCACCTCCGTCATCCTAAAGAGTAGAAAATGGAGAGGAGTCAGAAATGAGAAGAGAGGTGTGACCTTGGGTTTATCTTAGTGGTCGTGTCCTACACTCAGCGTGTGCTCCGATACCATCTTGTAGCGACCCGACCTCAGATGGTCAAGTCTCTGTGCTTCAGTGTCATCCCTGGATCGGTAATGCTGACACACACAGTACTCGAAGGAATTATAACAGAGTGGCAATCACACACTTATTACATCGAATGTATCAAGAGAGAACTTATTACCATAATATGGCTTAACGCCATCTAATACGATAACAGCGGAAGGCTTGGAAGATGAAGTGAGTCCATCAACTCCAACGGCATAGCTGAGCTGCACGGCAACGACCTAACGAACCTTACTCCTCGTCTAAAAAGTATGCAACATAATACGTTGCAGCCCGAAGACGGGTCAGCACATGGAATATGCTGGCAATGTAACACAGTAGAGCAAGAACAGAATAATGCTATCACTACATGCATATTTGGCTGGTGGAAAGCTCTATGGTTACAGTTTTGCAAAAAGCCAATTTTTTCCTACAACAAAGGAATAGATTTTGTTTAACATCATTGAGAAGGTTCCTCCAACTCAATCCCAATTAAAGTGATTAACAACCCAACAATATTAATTAAGAGTGATGAGATACATGTGATAATCCAAGTACTAGATACTCAAGAATTGTCCATAACCGGGGACATGGCTAACCATGATTAGATTGTACACTCTGCAGAGGTTTGCGCACTTTTCCCCACAAGACTTGATCGCCTCCATTTGATTTCTCGCACTACATGGTGTTTGAGAATCGGATGACCGAGACACAGTCTTTCAGAAACATTAACTCTCTACTCCGGACAGATCATACCAAACCTACATCCCACTACCTGCTGATCTGCCTCTTCAAGAGCTTCACGTAACTTACTCAACTATGCTAGAGCCTATAATAGCTTGTGGCTGCACACGGAAGTTTCTAGCATGAATCATATCAGTACCCTTTGAGCCTGGGTGGCGGTCCGTAGGAAGATCACACGGGTACTCCGGGATTTCCAAAAAATACAGGCAACACTGGGTACTCCAGGTGCCTCAATCCACCCAGATGTGTATTCAAGTTGCCACCTTAAGTTGAACCATTAATTAAAAAGCTCACATCTGTCATGTATTTCACTCAAACCCAAACCACGTCTACAAGCATAGCATAGCATAGTATATATAAGCAACGCGTAGAGTAAGTCCCAAGGGTTTGAATGTAACAGGCAATAGGTTCTACCTCATCGACTACTTCCCAACCCACAAGTTAATAACATCCTAATCATGCAATGTTTGAGGATTAAGACTAATGCATAAAAACTAGGTGATAAAAGGGATATGATCAAAGTGTTACTTGCCTTGCTGACGATCTGCGAAACCTAGGGACTCGTAGTTGCACGCTTCGCACTCTGGGTGTTCTATCGCAAGCAAACAATAGCATACATAAGTAACAAGCAAGAAACGATGCACAAGCAAAACTCAAATAAAATAGGTTGACCAGAAAGTTCAAACTAAGAACTCCGGTACGCAAAAAGAATCAAATTAAATGGAGCAACGAAACTCAAACGGCGAAAGAAAGAAGCTTCGTTTACTAATCTGAAACTAGGTCAAATTTTACAGTAGCAAAAACTTGTTTGAGTTGGTTAAACGGAGAGGGTTTTGATAGAGATCAAATTTGAAAACCGGGAAATCCCCAACTCTCTCCGAGGGTCCTTGAGTTGCTTAGGATTTCGAGGATCGCGAGACGAAATGCGAATAAAATTTGATATGCATGGATGACTATGTATAACATTCCAAATTGAGAATTTGGGATGTTACACCTTCCCCAAGTGGGACAATATTTTTTACCCCAACATGTTGATGCCATTCCATGATAGCATCAGTTCATGAATTTCAGACGGGTTTTGGATTTACCCGAATTACAAAAGCAAGTACCTCAACGTTTGCCAGAGAGCCACAGTGTCGTGGTGTTCGAAATTCATCCCCATTTCTTGCATGGGACATAAGCATAAACCCATGGACACATATATGATTTTACAACCCATGTTGGTGCACCAGAGCATGTGCATGTAGTTTAATTTTGAATTGTGCACCTGAAAATAGCTAGAAAACTAATTTAATGTATATAATGTCTAAAAGAACCCTGAATAATTCGAATTTTCTTACGACACACATAGTTTCAAGTTCACTGCAGATAAAAGTTCTAGCAATTCAAACACCCTGCATTGCCGCTGTGACCCCATATGTAATTCAAATCAGGATGAAAAATCCAGTAGATCGCACACAATTTATTATCACCAACCGTGTGAGATGTAGTACAAAATATCTTGGAGCACTGCCGGAGTATAACATGCCTATGGCTTATGCGAGAAGGTGCGTCGGCTACAGTCCACAGCCGACGTGTCAAGCACACTAGCTCGCTCCCCAAATATCATTTTACTAGTCAATCGTCGCCGATGAAAGACAGGGATGTGGACCCGCGACGTGAGGGGAACTTCGGCGGCCCACTCCAACGAGAGTGCGGCCGCAACCACCATGCGTGTGCTAACAAGGTGCATGAGCGCGACCACAATCTGCGACCGGGCGGCCAAGGCAACCCAAACAGTCGCTGTTGCTTCTTAGGTGGCGGCAACAACATCTGCCTTGGGGGTGGCAACTAGCGAGAGTGGCACAACAGCTATCGGTTTCACAGAGGCGGCCTTAGCCCTGATGGAGGCCGCCCACGACCATGTCGGCGCCACCCACGCCCAGCTCATGGCGGTCACCACACAAATCGAACGAAGCTTCTCCGACAACGGTCGACAACCCACATTCGAACAGTTGGCAATCGCCGAGAGTGTTCGAGTAGCCATCAGTTCCTCTGCCACATACCTTGCCACGACGAGCCCGTTCAAGCCTGAATCGCCGCCTCCCATGCCTAGCTCGTGGTGGCCTTTTCAAAAGATATGGCGGACACGGATGGCGAGATGCTTGTCGACTATGGTGCGATGCATGCCATAGAGCCCCTTCCCCAGGAGACCATCGGGCGTCAGCTGGACATGGAGGAGGTGGCGGAGATCGACGAGCACTAGCCGTAGTAGCACTCTTTGTTTTGTTTAATTAAGAGCGCTGGTGTTTAATTTGTTAGAGCAATGTTTAGGTTAGCTAGTTCTGTTTAATTGCTGAACTTGCTCAATTAAGAAGTGTGGGTGTGTTGTTGTCTCCTTTGTGAACCCAAATTATGCAATGATGTGGATGACCACTATAACCAGAGATATTCGAACCAAAAGTTTTGATGTTCAAACTCATCACACATGGGTTAAGCTATCTGAATCATTTGTGATGTTCACATATTGTACACAGTTCTGAATAACGGACCGTGTCTGATGACACTTTGTGCGCCATTTTTTTGCTGAATCGATTCAAATTTTTTGGCTTCCATGGAAATATCTACCTCCCTGCCCCCCTTACCAAAAGCCACATTTCCCCTATTTTCGCCTTCCTTTCCAAGTTAAAACCTTCACTCCTTGCTTGCAGCATAGCCTCCTCGCCGGGACCCTCCTTCACGCTGCTCGGCCTCGTCTATCCAGGCAGGTAATCCACACCCAACACCCATCCTCCTCCTCCTTCCACATCCCACATGCCCCGACCGCCGGCACAACACCTTCCACCCAAATCACCGATCCCTCCACCAAATAAGTGTCGCCCTAAGCCATGGTGCACGTAGTATAGGCGGAGCTCAAGGAGCATTTCGCAGCGGAGAAGCAAATCGCGGACGCACGCGCGGATGAGGTCGCGGCTGCCATTTGTGCTGACCCCCAGATCTTGGAGGAGCACATTTCCATTTGCTAGCTATGCTAGTTAAGCATGCTCGGTTTACCCGTTGCGTGTGCTGCTCCTACCTTTCCTTAACAAATTCTAGTGAATTGTGCTATCTAATTTTAACATGCAATATGTTCCTCTAGTGTATATGTTCTATGTGTCGTGCAATGTGGCGCTCACTTATTAACTGTTTGGTTAATTAGTTGTCATCTTCAGTTAACCGTTTGGTTCAATTCTGCAAATGTGATGTCCAGTTCTTCAGGCTGCAATTTTGTATTGTCTTCCATGTGAGAAATAAATCGTATTTATCTTTATAAAATACATGAGAAACGAATAGAATTGCTATATTTCCAAGTTGTCAAGCATGCTTGGTTTGGTTAACTGTCTGATCTTCTGGTATGTTATACATTGTGCAATGTGGTGCACAGTTAATGTTTGGTTCATTTGTTGTGGTGTTTAGTTAACTATTTATTTCAATTCTGCAATGCAATGTTTAATTGTTGTGGGTGCATTCTGTTATTGTATACCATGTGAGTAATTAATCAAATTTGGTTGTACTAAATACATGAGAAACAAATACAATTTCTATATTTCTAAGTTGTTAAGCATGCTTGGTTTGGTTAATTGTATGATCTTCTATTTGGAGCATGTTATATTATGCAATGTGGTGCTCAGTTAACGTTTGGTTCATTTGTTGTTTAGTTAGCTGTTTGGTTCAATTCTGCAATGAGATGTTCAATTGTTTTGGTTGCATTCTGTTATTGTATACCATGTGAGAAATAAATTGAATTTGGATGTACTAAATACACGAGAAACAAATACAACTGCTATATTTCCAAGTTGTTAAGCATGCTTGGTTTGGTTAACTGTCTGATCTTCTATTAGGAGTATGTTATATTGTGCAATGTGGTGCTCAATTAATGTTTGGTTTATTTTTTGTGGTGTTTAGTTAACTGCCTAGTTCAATTCTGCAATGCGATGTCCAATTGTCGTGGGTAGAATTTTGTAATTTTGTGCATGTGAGGAATAAATCGAATTTGGCTGCACTTAATACATGAGAAACATATACAACTGCTATATTTCCTAGTTCTTAATCTCGCTTGGTTTGGATAAATGGGTTTTCTATGTGGATTGAATTACTCTTATGAATCTGCAATGTGCTTATTTTTCATCACCATATTTTACTGATAGCATGCAAACCCTCACTCAACCTGATGACTAACTACCATATATGTGTTGTAGGGAAACAATGGGAAGCACTAAGGTTTACAATCGAGATTAGCACATGCATGGTCCTACGTCTAATAGCATATTATTGTGCAATTGCAGGAACCATTATAATATTTAGGTTTTTAACAATTTGGTCCTGCACATGAAGGCCCTACTATAAGAGGTTTTGACCCATTGTTCGACCCTTTTTGCATATGGGGAAATGAGTTGTCCATGAATATCAGTCAAGTCAAGAAACTCAGAAAGATTGTTAGAATAAATAAATTGGCAACAAAAAACAACAAGATCTTTGTCTGCATAATGAGGAAGACATCAATTCACTACAAGATGGTACTAACTATTATACCTTGCCTTCTTTTATTCAACAAGATCTTTGTATGCACAATGAAGAAGACATCAGTTCACTATGATACGTCTCCAACGTATCTTCTTTTCCTAAAGCTTTTCCTCTTGTTTTGGACTCTAATTTGCATAATTTGAAAGAAACTAACCCCGGACTGACGTTGTTTTCAGCAGAACTACCATGGTGTTGTTTTTGTGTAGAAATAAAATTTCTCAAAATGGAACGAAACATTGCGAGGATTTTTTACATAATAAAAGAGAATTTCTGGAGCCATGACCTACCGAAGGGGGGCACCTGGGTGGGTATAACCCACCAGGGCACGCCCCCCTCACCAGGTGCGCACAGGTGGGTTGTCCCCACCTAGTGGCCTCACAGACCCTAATTCCAACTCCATAAATACCTATTTTTCTAGAAAAAATCAGGGAGAAAGAATTATCGCGATCCACGAGAAGGAGTCGCCGTCACCTCCTGTTCTTCTTCCGGAGGCCAGATCTGGAGTACGCTTGGGGCTCCGGAGAGGGGGATCTTCATTCTTCGTCATAACCAACCCTTCTCCATCGCCAATTTCATGATGCTCCCCATCGGGAGTGAGTAATTCTTTCGTAGGCTCGTTGGTCGGTGAGGAGTTGGATGAGATTCATCATGTAGTCGAATTAGTTTTGTTAGGGATTGATCCCTAGTATCCACTATGTTCTTAGATTGATGTTGTTATGACTTTGCCATGCTTAATGCTTTTCACTTTGGGCCCAGGTGCCATGATTTCAGATCTGAACTATTTATGTTATCACCATTATATCCATGTTCTAGATCTGATCTTGCATGTTGTAGTCACCTACTACATGTTATGATCCTGCAACCCTAGAGTGACAATGGCCGGGACCACTCCCGGTGATGACCGTAGTTTGAGGAGTTCATGTATTCACCCTGTGTTAATGCTTTGTTCCGCTCTGTATTAAAAGGAGGCCTCAATATCCCTTTTCCAATATGGACCCCGCTGCCACAGGAGGGTAGGACAAAAGATGTCATGCAAGTTCTTTCCATAAGCACGTATGACTATTTACGGAATACATGCCTACATTATATTGATGAACTGGAGGTAGTACCGTATCGCCCTAGGTTATAACTGTCTCATGATGAATATCATCCAACAAGTCACCGATCCAATGCCTACCAATTTATCATATATTGTTCTTGCTAAGTTACTACTGCTATCGTTACTGTTGCACTTGTTACAAAACTACTGCTATCACTATTACTGTTACCATTGCTACTGCTACTATTATCAAAACTATCATACTACTTTGCTACTGATTACTTGTTGTAGATAATTAATCTCCAGGTGTGGTTGAATTGACAACTCAGTTGCTTATACCTTCAAATATTCTTTGGCTCCCCTTGTGTCGAATCTATAAATTTTTGTTGAATACTCTACCCTCGAAAACTGTTATGACCCCCTATACGTGTGGGTTATGAAGACCTTTTTCTCGCGCCGTTGCCAGGGAGCATAGCTATATTTGTTGAGTCACATGGGATTATTATCATATTATCACTATGAAAAATATGAAGTATGCTAAGACTAAAATTTTTCCCTCAAAGACGAGGGAACGTAAGGAACTGTCATCCAGTTCTGCTTTAGATTCACCTTCTGTTATAAGTAAACTTGCAACACCACCACATGCTATTAATTCTGGTATGTCTCAAGTTATTGATGATGCTACCTCTGCTATGGATAATGCTTATAGCTTGCTTAATGATGATGTGCCACTTGGTGACTTTCTTGATAAACAAATTGCTAGAGTTATACAACATGATGTTGTTGAATCTGATGATGAGCTTGAAACTGAAACTCCTGAACACCTGCTAGAACTAGCCCTCCTAGATATGAATTGCCTAAGGTACCTGAAGGTTATGTTATGAGTGAAGAAACAACTAGAGATATTCTTGCTTGTAGAGATAGAGATGATCTAGAGAAATTATTATGCAAGTATAAAGAAAAATCTCTGAATGCTAGAATGAAATGTGATCCTAAATTTGCCACTTCACCTATCTTTATTGTTGATAAGGATTATGAATTCTCTGTTGACCCAACGTTCATTACTTTGGTTGAATCTGATGCTTTCCATGGTTATGAAACTGAAACTGTTGTGGCACATCTTACTAAGTTGAATGACATAGCCACCCTTTTTTACTCATGGTTAGAAAACTCGCTATTACTATATTCTAAATTATTTCCTTTCCCATAAAAGGATGATGCTAAATCTTGGTACAATACTCTTGCTCCTGGTTGTGTGCGTAGTCCCCAGGATATGATTTATTACTTCTCTTGAAAATATTTCCCTGCTCATAAGAAACAAGCTGCCTTGCAGGAAATATTTAACTTTGTTCAAATTAAAGAAGAGAGTCTCCCACAAGCTTGGGGGAGGCTTTGCCAATTACTTAATGCTATGCCTGATCATCCTCTTAAGAAAATGAAATACTTGAGATCTTCTATAATGGACTAACCGATGCTTCTAGGGACTTCCTACATAGTTGTGCTAGTTGTGTTTTCAGGGAACAAACTGTTGGACAAGCTGAAGAATTATTGAATAACATATTGAAAAATTATGATGATTGGACTCTTCCTGAACCACCGCCTAAACCAACTCCGAAGAAGAGGGGTATATTATATCTCAGTCCTGAAGATATGCAAGAGGCAAAGAAATCTATGAAGGAAAAAGGTATTAAAGTCGAGGATGTTAAAAATTTACCTCCTATTGAAGAAATACATGGTATTAATACACCACCACTGCCTAAGGTGGTAGAGGTAAATTCTCTTATGAAGTTCAATGGTAATGACAATCCTCACAATATGCATCCTAGTCAATGCCTTTATGAGTTTGAAAATTATATTAAAAAATAAGATCACTTCAATGCAAATGTTATGAAACAATTCAAATACAATTCTGATATGATTGACCGCTTGAGTGACTTGTTAGTTAGAATATCAAATGATGTTAGAGGTGTTGGAAAGCATGCTTCTATGGTTCAAACTCAGTTAGAACAAGTTGCTAAATCCCAAAGAGAATTGCTTGATGAAATGAATAATAATAATATGCATGACTTTGCTGTTAGAGTTGCAACTAGAGGAGGTAAAATGACTCAGGAACCACTTTATCCTGAGAGACACCCAAAAAGAATTGAACAAGATTCACAAAGAGCTAACACTAGTGCACCTAGTTCTTCTAAGAAGAAAAAGAAAAAATGAAAGGACTATGCATGCTCCCAGTGAACCTGAAATAGAGAAAACTCCTGATAATGACAATGAAACTTCTATCTATGTTGCTGAAACTCAATCTGGTAATGAACATCCACCCAGTGATAATGAAAAAGATAATGCTGATGTTCATGAGGACTCGCAACCAAATAATAAGGAAATAGACAATGATGTTGAGATCGAACCACCTGTTGATCTTGATAACCCACAACCTAGGAATAAAAGGTATGATAAAAGAGACTACATTGCTAGAAAACATGGTAAAGAAAGAGAACTGTGGGTTCAAAAGCCTATGCCTTTTACACCTAAGTCAACTAAAAAGAAAGATGATGAAGAATTTGAATGCTTTGCTAAAATGCCGAGGCCAGTCTTTTTGCGTGCTTGCTTGATAGATACTTTGAAAATGCCTCCTTATCCAAAGTATATGAAAGACATCATCACAAATAAGAGAAAAATGCCGGAAGCTGAAATCTCCACTATGCTTGCTAATTATACTTTTAAAGATGGAGTACCTAAAAAACTTGGAGATCCGGCAATACCAACTATACCTTGCTCTATCAAAAAGAATTATGTGAAAACTGCTTTGTGTGATTTAGGAGCTGGCGTTAGTGTTATACCTTTCTCTTTATATAAAAGACTTGATTTCAATAAACTCACACCTACTGAAATATCTTTGCAAATGGTTGATAAATCAACTGCCATATTTATCAGTATCTGTGAGGATGTGCCTGTTATTGTTGCTAATGTTACTATTTTGACTGACTTTGTTATACTTGAGATGCCTGAGGATGACAACATGTCAATTATCCTTGGTAGACCCTTCTTGAATACTGTAGGGGCTGTTATTGATTGTAATAAAAGCAAGGTCACATTTCATATCAATGGTAATGAGCATACGGTGCACTTTCCGAAGAAACAATTCAAAGTGAATGGTATTAATGTTATTGAAAAATCTCCGACAATCACTATTGGAAGTTTTGAAATACCTCTACCTACTGCCAAAAAGAAATATGAAATGCTTATTGTTGGGGAGATTCATATCCCCATTGAGGTAACTTAGTGATTTATGTAAGTTCTTCGGTTTCATGCTAATCGAAAGTGGTTGTTAATAAGACTTGAGCAAACTTATTAATGGATCATTTTTGAGCGGTATGAAGTTGATGAATTTAGTAAGCACTAACTTATGAACCTACTTTTTATTCTTTGTTTTTATTAGTTAAATAAAATAAAATGCCATGTTTTGTCCGTTTTCTGAATTTCCCGTGCAATAAAAAAATGACCAAACAATAAAAGTTCTCAGAATGCCCAGAAAATTTAATATGATTTTTTTCTGAATATTTAAGAATTTTTGGTGCAAATAACATCAGAGGGAGGTGCACCAGGTGGGCACAACCCACTTGGGCGCGCCAGGACCCCCAGGCGCGCTCTGGTGGGTTGTGGTCCCCACGTGGGCCCCCCTCACTTATCCCTTCATACCACATCATCACCTACCTCCAGAAAAAAATCTCCATTGCTCTCTCTCCTGTGTTCTTGCTCGCAAACCCGTTGGTTTCGATCTCTTTGCTCGAAGCTCCGTTTCCATAACTGTTTCGGGGAATTGTTGCTTGGTATGTGACTCCACCGTTTGTCCAATTAGTTTTTGTTTTAGTGGTTTCTATTTTGAATAATGAGCTACTCTTGGTGCTACTGTAGATGAGCTTGCATGTTGAATTCTTAGTGTTCTAAGTAGTTTGAATGCTTTCTATGGCCTCTATGTATCCATATGAGTAGTTGGTATCATTTTTGTGAGGTTTTGTTGAGAAAATTTTGTGGGCTAATAAATTTCAGAATTTTGTTCATAGGAAAACCATGAATATCTTTAGGAAGTTTGGCTCTAAGAATAACTCCAAGGGTGTCATTGGGGAGTCATCTGATAGTGATCTCCATCCTCGAAGGTTGGCGGAAGTATGACCATGTGAAGGCCGCACACCCCATTCCTGGAAGAGGCTGGAATCCTTCAGGAGTTCATGCAATATGCTGCTAATGCCGGCCTCACCGACTTCATCGCAGATGAGTGAACAGCATCGAATCCTCACAAACATCTTTCTTCAAAGTTTTACTTTCCTGCCTAGGAATAATCCTCCTGAAGGGAGCTTTGATTTATATGCCGAAAACCATCAGATACCACTTACTGAATTTTGTAACATATGCATGATCCCTTCTGATGGGAGCTTAGCTGAGCCTAGGCCGACAGAGTTTGAGGCCTTTTTATCGCACTTCGACAGTGGGAGATGAGAGAGGGGTGTCAGCAATCACTGACGTTGGCTTGCATTTTCCTGCGGTTCATTACTTTGCTCTTTTCATTGCAAAATTCTTGCTTGCTAGGGAGAAGGTGGGTGCGCTTAGCTCATAAGACCTTGTTGTTTTGCGTTGTGCATTAGAGGGCGACAACAGTTATAGATTGGGAGCTATTGTGGCTCGTCGCCTCCACTTTAATAAATCCAAGGGTAAAGTCCATGGTGGGATTTATGCTACTCGTTTGGCGGATCACTTCGAGGTTCAGATACGCCCTCATGATTATCCTCTGACCAAGGTTTACCTAGACCGTGCTTCCATGGATCACCACCATTTTACTGATGATAGATTTCTTGTCATTCCTATTCCATGTAACCTGGTTTTTAGCATTGAAACTCGTGATATTATTCTGTTGCCTGCACATGCTTTGTTTGATTCTGTTGCCAGAGACGGATATAGGATCATGCCTGTGGACATCATCGCCTACCGGAACGCTCAGGCTGCTGCAGAGGCAGAAGAGGAGCCTCAGTAGTGGAATCACTAGATGTCTGCTCCTCAGTACCCCTACTACCATCCAGACTTCTGATTGATTACCAAGTTAGGACAAAAGCCTCATCTTGGGGGAGTACGTGTTTCTCACTGACATTACATTTATGTCCACTTATTCATCTTGTCGGTGTTCACACTTCTTCATTGTATGATCCATGTTTAAATTTTATTTTTCTTGCTTTCTTGTTGTGTATTTGAAAAACTTTGGAAAAACCAAAAAAATTAGTTGTAGCTAGTTTACTTTCCATGCATTCTTAGTAGTAAAATTAAAAAGAAAATCCAGAAAGCTTTCGTTGTTCTTCTTTTGCTTGTTGGGAGCTTTTCCATGTAAATAGTTTTTCTCGTTTTTTCTTTTCCCTTTTATTTGCTTGTTCAAGAAAAACAAAAACTCCAAAAATATTTCAGTGTGTTTCTATGAATTTCCTTTTATTCGAGTTGTACCAAGGAGAATACCACGATGAAAATGTTGAGTGTAGATTCCAGCTTAGTCCATGGCACTCTTGCACTATTATTATTTTCACATCATTCGTTCGTGCAAGTGAAAGGCAATAATGATGATATTCGATGAACTGGTCGTGGCATAGAGAAACTGGTATGAGCTCGACTTGTTTTGTTTTTGTAAATATGTTTAACCTAGTATCCATGATTCAGCCCATTATGATTAAACATGTTTGCAATGACAATTAGAGATTATAGTTTCTCAGGCCATGCATAGGGAGTGGATAACGATTTATCTTGGATATCAACATTGCGTTAAAATGATTGTGATGTAGTATGATGATATATGATTATGATGTAGTATGATGATATGGTATCCTCCTCTGAATGTTGGAGTGGCTTGACTTGGCACATGTTCATGCATGTAGTCGAATCAAAACCAACATAGCCTCTATGATATTTATGTTCATGGTGTTCATATCCTACTCATGCTAGTGTCCAATGTTACTTATGCATAATGCATGCTCATGATCGTTGTTGATCTCTAGCTGACCGCTTCTCAATCTAATTGCTAGCCTTCGCCTGTACTAAGTGGGAATTCTGCTTGTACATCAAGAACCTTGAACCCAAAGTTATTCCAAATGAGTCCACCGTACCTACCTATATGTGGTATTACCCTGCCTTCCTAAGTAAATTTGCATGTGCCACCTCTAAAAATTCTAAAAAAATATTCGTTTTGTGTGCCTGGATCGTTCATGGAATGACAAGAGGTAGTCGGTATCTTCCATGCTAAGCGGGTTATTCTCAGGTCGAGTGTTTACTCACTCGCAATCGCATGAGAAAAGGGCGGTAATAGGGATGCCCAGTCCCAAACTGAAAAATACAAAAGAGTTAATCGCTCAAATAATAAAAGAAAACTGCCAACGGAGTCAAAACCTTTATTTTTTATCACTTGTAAACCGCTACTAGCTTGTTTAGCATGGGAGATATTGATACCTCATAGTCGTGAAGTAAATGAGAAGGGTGCATGCCTCTGAATATCATTTATCTTCATTTTAAACATGAGCTCTAGCACCTCAGCAAATCACTGCTTCCCTCTGCGAAGGGACTATCTATTTACTTTTATGTTGTGTCATCACCTTCTAAAACAAGCGCTAGAACCTGAGAGCACAGCTGTCATGACTTATGCATTGTGTGTAGCTAATGTTGGGTGCATCATGACTGGATCATTTCTACCATGAATTACAATGTTTAGTCGCTGCTTGGACTCTGGAGGTGCTCTGCATTTATGTTTTGCGGTCTGAGAAAGGGCTAGCGAGATACCACTATTGTCATATTATATCATGGTTGTTTTGATAACATGTTGCCATTTGAGATGTCTCATTATTGCTTGCTAGCTGATTATGTCATTGACATGAGTTAATATAATCTTTAAGAGTTATTGTCGGCATGGTTAGTTATAATATTGGCTAAAAACCTGGGTGTTGTTTAAGCTTATTTATGCAACAAGAGCAAAAAAGTTCGTAAAAGTTTTTCATTTTTGCTTTCAGTTTATCAACTGAATTGCTTCAGGACAAGCAAAGGTTTAAGCTTGGGGGAGTTGATACGTCTCCAATGTATCTACTTTTCCTAACGCTTTTCCTTTTGTTTTGGACTCTAATTTGCATGATTTGAATGAAACAAACCCCGGACTGACGATGTTTTCAGTAGTACTACCATGGTGTTGTTTTTGTGCAGAATAAAAGTGCTCGGAATGGAATGAAACTTTGCGAGGAATTTTCATATAATAAAAGAGAATTTCTGGAGCCAAGACCTACCCAAGGGGGGCACCTCGGTGGGCACAACACACAAGGGTGCGCCCCCCTCACCAGGCATACCCAGGTGGGTTGTCCCCACTTGGTGGCCCCGCAGACCCTGATTCCAACTCCATAAATACCTATTTTCTAGAAAAAACCAGGGAGAAAGAATCATCGCGATCCACGAGACAGAGCCGCCATCACCTCCTGTTCTTCATCGGCAGGCCAGATCTGGAGTCCGTTTGGGGCTCTGGACAGGGGGATCTTCATTCTTCGTCATCACCAACCCTTCTCCATCGCCAATTCCATGATGCTCCCCACCGGGTGAGTAATTCCTTCGTAGGCTCGCTGGTCGGTGAGGAGTTGGATGATATTCATCATGTAATCGAGTTTGTTTTGTTGGAGCTTGATCCCTAGTATCCACTATGTTCTTAGATTGATGTTGCTATGGCTTTGCCATGCTCAATGATTGTCACTTTTGGCCTGGGTGCCATGATTTCAGATATTAACCGTTTATGTTATCACCATTATATCCATGTTCTAGATCCAATCTTGCAATTTATAGTCACCTACTACGTGTTATGATCCGGCAACCTCGGAGTGACAATAGCCGGGACCACTCCCGGTGACTACCGTAGTTTGAGGAGTTCATGTATTCACCCTGTGTTAATGCTTTGTTCCAGTTCTCTATTAAAAGGAGGCCTTAATATACCTTAGTTTCCAATATGGACCCCGCTGCCATGGGAGGGTAAGATAAAAGATGTCATGCAAGTTCTTTCCATAAGCACGTATGATTTTTTACGGAATACATGCCTACATTATATTGATGAACTGGAGCTAGTGTCATATCGCCCTAGGTTATATAACTGTCTCATGATGAATATCATCCAACGAATCACCGATCCAATACCAACAAATTTATCCTATATTGTTCTTGCTAAGTTACTACTGCTATCGTTACTGTTGCACTTGTTACAAAACTACTGATATCACTGTTACTGTTACCATTACTACTGCTACTACTATCAAAACTATCATATTACTTTGCTACTAATTACTTGTTGCAGATAATTAATCTCTAGGTCTGGTTGAATTGACAACTCAGCTGCTAATACCTTCAAATTTTCTTTGGCTCCCCTTGTGTCAATTCTATAAATTTGGGTTGAATACTCTACCCTCAAAAACTGTTGCGATCCCCTATACTTGTGGGTTATCACACTACAAGATGGTACTTACTATTATACCTTGCCTTTTTTTATTCCGTTGCCCCATTTCCAATATAGAGAAGATATTTGTGCACATCCTTGTTTTCAGGCCTTTCCAAAGAAATTCACTGATGATTACCTCTCAAAGCCCTCTATGGTTAGGAGGCGAGGAAGGTTTTCATAGAACACCCACAGTTCAATATTGAAGTGTTCCCGAAGAGAACGAAGGATGGACGGTCAATCATCCACAAGCACTGGCCTAAAGTTGCAAAGACCTTCAACATCAATGAAGGCTTAATATTCGCCTTCTGCTTCAGTAGTTTTCCAGATGAGATGCATCTGTCCATGTACCGTCTATGATGCTAATTTTGAAAAGTTATAGATGTTCCATGTTAAACTTGGTGTTGGTGCAGTTGTGTAATGGGGTAGCTGAGTGCTGAAGCTATATGATGTTGTACTCTGATGTATTTCAAGTATGAAATCCTGCTTCCTTAATATGGAAATGAAATATATTCTATGCTTAATATGAAAGGTCAATTAGATTAATAAATCAGTTATCAATAATAGTGAAATTAGCCTGCTAATTGGGTTTTTATATTGCAAACAGTTATTGAGAAAACACCATGGATGATGACCTCAGGCAACGCACATAGTTTCTAGGAATAAACCGTGTTGGATCAATGAACAATCACACACGACATGCTCTTGAAAACTGTTTGCATTAGGCCACCTTGTGCAAATGATTACCACATAAAAGTGCGTGTGATGGACATCCTTTGCCACATAGTTTCTTCTATGCACCATGTGTGATGCATACAATAACGCAAACGATAAAATTTTCAATATCGTGTGCAATGGCAACGCTATCACAAATGATTTAATGGGGAAAATTGTGTGTGATGTACCTACGAATGGAAACGTTTTCCTTGGAGCGATTCTGTGGGATGTATATTCAAACGGAAACGTGTTTCTTCGATTAACTGTGTGGGATGTACATACTAACGGAAACATATTCCTTGGATTGACTGTGTGGTATGTACATATGAATGAAAACGTTTAGCGGGACTGACTGTGTGGGATGTACGTACGTCCGGAAATGATTTCCCCTGTAAAATTGCATTTTTCAGCACTACTATACGTATAACCGTATTTGATACCTCGTCGGTCGCTGTCGGCATTATGGGAACTAGGGTACCCAGACTTTCCTGCCTGCGGCCCACGGCGTGGCTTCGTCGACGGCCTGGTATGGCCCATCTTCCACACCTTCAAGAGAAGACCATCGTTAGGGGCCAAGCCTCGTGAGGCAGACAACACCAAGACCTCCGGAGGGAGCGGCCACCCCAGGCTAGCTCCTGAGACGCGGAGATTCCTATGCAGGCACCCACCTCATGATGTTGAGGTGATGCAAGCCATGACAACCATGGCCACGCGGGCGCCAGCGGGCGCAGAGTAGCAGGTTTCCTCTTGGTTCTAAGGAGGCAAGCGCAGGCGTGGGGTCCCGAGGAATCGCCCAAAGGTTTCCATTCCCATGCAAAAAGACCAAGACCACCAGGATGACAGGATGGATGTCATCGCTGAGCCCACCACGGCGTCACGACCAGAAGCTTTGCAGGCGAGGACCACGTTTCGTCTGGATAGGATGTACTTCTTGTCTCCCTTCAAAATTGGCCAATGTGGGATCCCTTCCCGCCATCGTTTTGGAGGAGGAGGACCAAGGCCACTATAAATATAGGCTGGCCACTACCGTAGAGGGGGGATCGAATCCTCAGCTCACACCCACACAAGAACATGCCTCGTGAGGTTGTTCTTCCTCTTTACTAGTTCATCCTCAGCCCCTCACGAGACTAATCCACCCCAAAGCAGGAGTATTGTCTTACACCGAAGGTGGCCCGAACCTGGGCAAACTGCTACATCCATCTTCTCCCTTGTTCATCAAGCTACACCGTGGGGGCGATGAACCGGTTGGCTGGTGAGGTTAAGCTCTTCACACATGCCCCAGAGTTCGAACCTTCCTTTGGGTCCACAGAGCCTGGAATCGTACAGTCGCACACGACCTCATTTTGCCGAGCATGTGTGCCAGGAGGGCATATCCCCGATGGTTTATGGGTCGTGTGGGAAGGACCCCCCCCCCCTATCGCAGCCACTCTCTAGGCGACGGTTCAGAACGCCATCGCAGAAAGGGGTTAAAAACTGTTTGTATAGCACCTCGCTATACCAGTGTTGATGGCAAAATTAATTAACATGTCCCGATGTAGGTCAAAGTGATGCATGCAAGGACGATGACCTCGCGGGCCCACATATGGAAGCGTCACACGTGAGTGTCCTAGGATAACCACCGCCTGCATGCATGTGGCCCAAAGAGGTGGTGAGTGATGTTTGAATAGCCAATGCACAACTTTGATGTGGCACGTGCTTCGGAAACCGAAAAGTACCGACACTGAGTGAGGTGTGTTCACGTTAGGGTACATAGTATATATGCTAGTCCCCTCCCACCTCTTCGACGTGTACTATATACTTCCACCATCACACAAACAAGAAAGAATCAACCTTGCTTGTCAAACTAACCTATATGTCGGTTGTTGGTCGAAGTGATGGACGACGACCTCGTGAGCCAACAAAAAGCGTCACACGCGAGTGAGTGTCATGTAGGACAACCACCGACTGCATGTGGCCAAAACATGTCTATATGAAATAGTTGTGTAATGTTTTAAATAACGAATTCATGACTTTGATGTGGCACCTGCCTCAAAAAATGGCCAACCCATACGGTGGCTCACGACTGGTAGTGTACTGCCAGCTCCCCCCACCTAGACGCACACACACACACACAAACACACACACACACACACACCGCGCATCCACTACAACTACGATGCATGTTAAATTTTCCTGCGGTGTACATATGTTACCAAAGGAGAGACATTTTAATTTAAAAAAAACCCAGACATCATTAAGACATTTTAGTACATTGATGGATTTTCTAGGGGTATAATGTGCAAAAATCAAATTTGAGCTACATGCACAAGTGACAATGGACCTAAATGGATTGGAAAAACACATGTGTCTCACCGGGTGCCTGTTTACTCCCCGTGCAAGAAATTTCAAACATTGAGAATCTTTATTTTTAGAATCTAATACATCCAAAACTTATTTGAATTCTTGAAACTTATCGTGTTGTCATATGGACACCAATACACTGTGGTATTGCATTTTTTAGTCAAATTTGAGAGAAGTTTTGATGTAACCTTCATATTCTTACAAACGGGAGATTATTAATAATTGGGAACGAATATCACAAACTTATTATTTATTGGAACCATGGGTGTTAGACTAACAATGGATACGTGCCATGCTTTAGTTAAGCAATAAAGCGACAACATTAATCATCAAAATAGAAAAACAATATACGTGCCGCCATGCGACCCGTGTGCCATGCGAGCAGTCCGCCGCGCGGGCCGACCGGGAGGCGTGCGTGCATGTGTGTGAATTGACGGGAGGCGTGCTCACTGCATAGTGTCATCAGAAGGCATGCGAGTAGTTGTGTGAAATGGCGTTAGTCATGCCAGCAGTCTAGTGCGCAGGCTCACCGGGCGGCGAGCCAGCGGTTTGACAGCCGCCCGCCTCTGTCCCACTACTCCATATTAATGGCGCGCCCGAGCGGCTGCAACCCCCATCCTCACGACACCACAATCCTCTCTCCATCTGCATCCTCGACGCCGCTCTCAGTCCTCAAAGCCGTCAGTGTATGAGGATGCCGCCAAAGAGCCCCATAGGAGGGAGTGGCCACGCCGGGGCTGTTGAAGCACCGGATCACGGTGTGAAGGTGCAGACAAAGGTTGCCGTCACCGCCGACGAGGTATTGTTGCACATGTACAACGTCGTCATTGTCGTGCTTCCACAGCCAGAGCCGGAGGTCCACACCGACTCCCGAGATGACTTAGGCGACGACTCCGACAACGATGGAGAACCGGTTAGTCATCTATACCTGTTTGTCTGTCAAATACATCCTAGGGTTCTCTAGTTACTCCTGCCTTCCCTTTTTGGAATAGAAATCTTATGGTTATGTTCTCTTAGTCAATGAAATCTGAGTAAGTTTCATTAGATCCGTGTAGTGTATTTATTGTTTGAATGGTACAAATGATAAGTGATTAGTTGGTTCATCTGTGCAAATGATTTCTGCTAATAATCTTACTAGGGTTAGTGTTCGTGCTAATAATTCCTAGCCAAGTCTTGACAATTTATTTGGAATGACCTACATATATGTCTGTGCCATTTTTTCTTCAAGATTGGTCTGTACATTGACGATTGTGCTTAAAAATCAAATCATGATCTCTGGATATGTCTAAAAAATAGCCATAAATTCCTAATCCTACTTTACGACATGTAAACATTGATTAGATGACAAATTTTAGCAACTGCCAAATGTTCGCTAGAGATTAGTTTGCATTCCAAATTTGATGCCACATTTATTTACTATATGTATAGGTGCTATCTGACGATGTCAACATCAAGGATGAAGATGGCCATAGGAGGTACAAGAGGCAAGTCCTCAGGGAGCTTTATGCGGGAATGCATAGAAAGCGTATTAGGACCTGGAACGTGGGCTATCGATGCCCATTTTGCAACCAAAGGCTTCATGAAGCATATCAAAGTGTTTTGGCACATTCAAGAGGACGAGCCGTTGGCTCCTTCAGGCACAAGTATTCTCGCAGGATGGCGCATGCCGTGTACGCTGAGTACTTGGAGAAGCTTCACGATCGTGCCGGCAGATGAGATGAGATGTGGGATTGAACTATGTATGGCTATGTAGTGTCTTAATTATCAATGTGCTTGAGTATGCTTAACGACGGTTGAACTATATATGGTTGAACTATATATGGTTGAACTATGCTTGTGTACAACTTATTATGTATGTCCGAGTATGTTTAATCTATGTTTACTTATGTCTAAATGTGGGATATGAATGCACACAGTTTGGATGATGTAATTTTTGAAGGAAATATGCCCTTGAGGCAATAATAAGGTTGTTATTTCATAATTCCTCATTCATGATAAAAGTTTATTATTCAAGCTAGAATTGTATTGATCGGAAACCTTAATACATGTGTGAATACATAAACAAACAAAGTGTCCCTAGTGAGCCTCTACTAGATTAGCTCGTTGATCAAAGATGGTTAAGGTTTCCTACCCATTGACATGAGTTGTCATTTGATAACGGGATCACATCATTAGGAGAATGATGTGATGGACAAGACCCATCTATTAGCTTAGTATAATGATTGCTCAGTTTTATTGCTATTGCTTTTTTCATATCAAATACATATTCCTTCGACTATGAGATTATGCAACCCCAGGATACTGGAGGAATACCTTGTGTGCTATCAAACGTCACAACATAACTGGGTGATTATAAAGATGCTCTACAGGTATCTATGAAGGCGTTCCCTGAGTTGGCATAGATCGAGATTAGGATTTGTCACTCTGAGTATCGGAGAGGTATCTCTGGGCCCTCTTAATACACATCATAAGCTTGCAAGCAAACGACTAAGGAGTTAGTCACGAGGTGATATATTATGGAATGAGTAAAGAGACTTGCCGGTAACGACATTGAACTAGCTATGAACATACCGGTGATCGAATCTCCGGTAAGTAACATACCGATAGACATAGGGAATTGTGTATGTTGTCATAACGGCAAAAGATTATGGGCCTTATGGGCCAAGAGGGGAAACACACCAGCCACCAGGGGCTGGTGCGCCCCCCATATGAGCCGAACGAGGGGGAGAAGGAAAGAGAGGAAGAGAAAGGAAATGGGGGGATTCGGCCTCCCCCTTCCCTTTCTCCCGCCTCCTCTTTCCTTCCCCCTCCGGCTAATATGGAAAGTGGGCGCCGGCCATGGGCAGACCCCAAGTAGGATTCGACCTATATATATGGGGGGGCGCCCCTAGCACACACCAGATCAATTGTTAGCCGTGTGCGGCGGCCCCCTCCATCGTTTACACCCCCGGTCATATTTTCATAGTGCTTAGGTGAACCCCTGTGAGGATCACTTCACCATCACCGTCACCATGCCGTCGTGCTAACGGAACTCATATACTACCTCGACGACTTGCTGGATCAAGAAGGCGAGGGATGTCACTGAGCTGAATGTGTGTAGAACGCGGAGGTGCCGTGTGTTCAGTACTTGATCAGTTGACGTGACAAGAAGTTCAACTACATCAACCACGTTGTGAAACGCTTCTGCTTATGTTCTACGAGTGTACATAGACACACTCTCCCCCTCATTGTTATGCATCTCCATGGGTAGATCATTGCGTGTGTGTAGAATTTTTTTGTTTTCCTTGCAACAATTCCCAACAATTTTATTCATATTAGGGTGAATGTTTAGCGAGGGTACAACTTTCAGATTCAACAGACAAACTTGTGAAACATGGTTATTTTCCCAAATGGAAAACATGTGCAATAACTTCCATTTTCCTAGTTACGTCAATCACACACGATTGGCTCTAGCAAATTGTTTCCTCTGAAACTCTTTGTAGGACAGAAAATCCTCACCACTCGATTCAAAAAGGAAAAAAGAAAATCCTTACCACCCAATTAAAAAAGGAAAAAGGAAAACCCTCACCATCCCCACAACACAAAAACCCTCACCCCGCCCGCCACCCTGTCCGGTCCCCATTCACACCTGCACAAGCTCCTCCACGACTATGCATGGCACCGCTTATCGCCATGACAACCACTTAGCTCAGCGCATGTCGCCGCCGCCAGGCTGCCGGCAAAACCCGCCACATTTTGCCACTTCCGATTGGCGCTGCCTATCGCCATCGACTTTCCTGACGCTGCTCGTTGTCGACCCAGCTCCGCACGATTAGGGAATCCGCCCTATTGAGGGCTTTTTCTTATGGACAACAAGGTAACTAGTTTAATGAGATATTGTCTCATCTCTTATCCCAGTTCATCTGCCTCCTTTAATCACCCGACCAAAATTGCCATGAATTCATTTTTATTCGAGCTAATTTGAGGGCTTTCTTTCATTCATGGAGTGTATAGTGCATGAACACATCAAGACTTTGCGGCCTCGGACAGACATCCGTGGAGTTCCATCTCACTGTACCAGATGACTTGAGGATGCGCCCGGTATGTTCAATCTCACCCTACATTGATTGGCATGGCCTACTTTCCTAAACATATATTATATATTGCTACATTTGGATAAAAGGTGCCGCATGCAACATATACATCAAAGAGGATTTCTTCCCTGTTCTTTCTATATTAGGAAAATTAATGATGTATTGTTCTTTCGATTACTCTCATATTTCCATGTCATCATGGTTACCCTATCTGTTTAATTATAGATTTTTGACCTTTGATTTCAACTGTTGTACAATTCTTTCAATTTCACCCATATTTGCATGTTACCATATTTAACAATCCTAACATTTTCGCCAGCATGTCCCTTGCTATGCAACAACATCTATAGTACGCAATCTTCCCTTTACATAAATCAAGATTATAGGGATGTCCTACTAAACACAAACCATGGATTCACAATTATTGCTTCTGTAAGACTTGATGAATGTGGTCACTCCTATTTTGGCACGGGCCTTTGGACAAAGATTTCTATGTTTTATGTACTGAAAGCTAGCACTAAAATTGCACTGCACATAAAAGAGCCTGGTCATGAGATATATGCTAACTTCCTCGACGATATCATCCGTCTAGACTTTGTTCGAAGTAAGTGTTCTTTTCAAGTATCCGCATGCTGACTTACCCAACAATATCAAAGGAATTGTGTAGTATTGAAGCAACCAAATTTTATTCCATTTTCTTACTTTATTCCTACCTACTAACTTCTAGTTATCAATACACTTTTCTTTTGCCTTGTTTAAACTAAATATTCCCTGCACTCCCACTTCTATCAGAAAGCGCCGCTGACGAGGAGACTCTAGAGGTGGAGCATGGGGCTGCCAACAAGCGGAGGCGGGTCGAGAAAGAACCGCAAGCGACTCCAGCTGGCCTAGACTTGATCAGCAACCTCCCTGATGATATGTTGATAGTCATCATCTCCCTCCTCCCAATCAAATATGGGGCATGAACAACTGTCGTTTCCCGGCGGTGGCGCCCCTATGGCACTCCACCCCTCTCGACTTCATCGACATCCACATGCTCTGCTGTGGCTATCGCAAAGCTTGGATGCATTCTCCCAGATCCTTGCAGTCACCATGGCCCAACTAGAGGCCTTAGCATGGGCAAGTTCTGTTCCAACGGCATGGACCGATCCAAGCTTGACGAGTGGTTTCGATCCCCTCCCTAGATCAGCTCGAGGAGCTTAGATTTAATCATGGGCATATGCGCTCACTGCAAACTTCCATGCCCTGCTTTGCGCCCATGCTGCGCGTCACCAAGTTCATTAACTGCCATCCCACCTTAATGACGCACCCACTCTTATAATACGATGACTGAAGCACCTCACGCTCGTCGCCGCCTGCCTCCCAAAGCATGACATGGAGCGCTTGCTCCGTGGCTATACTGCACTCGAGTACCTTCGTCTTCAGGCGATCAATGGGTTGAGTAGCTTCCACATCTCCTCCATGACTCTCTGGACTATTTATGTGTGTTGTTGGTGCTGCAACAAGACATCACAAAATGTGTACCACGGTATGGTCATCGAGGACACACCTTCACTTGAGAGATTACTTGTAGTTGATCAAGATGGTCCAACAAGAATCAATGTCATTTTTGCGCCGAAATTGACAGTGGTGGGCTACTCGTGTGACAAATACTCCGAACTTGTTATTGGATCCACATATGTTCAGGTACAACAGTCACCTTCTACCTCTCCTTCTTGAAATTAACATTGTTTCTAATTTTGAAGATGTATGTTCGTCTGTTATCCAGAAGATGATTCGGACAAGCTTGACCCTGAATTTGGGCAAAGTGAAGGTCTTGGCACTAGAATCTATCGACCCCAACCTGGACCAAGTTGTCAGTTTCCGGAGATGCTTTCCATGCTTGGAGAAGATATATATCGAGGTGATGTTCCTTTCCTGTTAAATGTTAAACATAAGGTAGTTCAATTTTTGACACCTTTTCCCAAGTTCACAATGACAATGTACTACGATTTCTGAAGGAATTTCGGAAGATTTTAGTACATACATGTTTTCCCACCATATTGGTTGCTTGATCCATATGGTTACAATCCATACGCATTTCTCCTTTGGATACATCTGTAATAGTTTTCTTAAGGAATTTTTCATCCACTCCAACGTCTTGTGAAGAAGGCTACATTTTTCTAGATTGTAATCAAATGCCCGTGTTAATCATGTCAGATCGAAGATGGCACATTAGTGCATTTTACAAATCCCACAGACCAAATAGGCCTGTAGTAGTGTTCAAAACTACATGTAGGCACTAAGACGCTTTCTTATTGTGGAGATAAGATTAGGCCCGGTGGTGGATAATATGATACAATATAACAATCACATCGAATGCCTAGATCTGGATCTCTCAGAAGTTACTTTGAACTCATACAGAGGGACCTTACTGGAGATTATATTCGCCAGGTTCTTTGTTGTTAGAGCAAGGTTGCTGAGGGTAATGAGGTTTGCCCTACATTTATTCTGCAAAAATGAATGGTTTGTTGATCAGCGCCGGCGGCTGCGGCAGAATGGGAAAGGCTCCAAAAAAGCTGAATTTCATTTTGGAACTTCAGTTGACAGAGTAATTCGAAGTCCTTGTGTCAACACCATATATGAATTCTTAGTGGTTGATCCCTTTGCAAAAATGACGAGGTTTCGAAACCAGCCTTATGAGTGGTAATATTAGTTTGAATCGCTCTTATATCCATGTTCAGCTGATCAGCGCGGGCGTTTGCAGCTGAATGAGCTGAATTCCATTTCTAATATCAGTTTGAACCTTCTAATATTCAAATTTGAGCCATATAACTCTGGAATTTGAACCTTGCAATATTTTGAGCTTTTGTGGTACAATCATTCAAATGGCATCATATGCGACTCGTATATTGGTAGTACTATTTGACCTTAATACGCAATGGACTTAGATTTTATTAAGCATTCTCGAATGTGTTTCCCTTGTAAATCTGATCGCAAACGATCTGTATAGCTAACTCGACTGCGATCTTCGACCTTATTGCACACAGTTTGTTTCTTCAACTGTGTGCCCTGTAGAGCGCAGAATTAATTATCGCACTCGAGTGTCCAACATCACCCTTCTGTGTAACTTTTACCTCATCACCCATGGGTAAACTTATGATCAAAGTCATTCGACACACTTCGCTTTTACAAAGCTTTTTGCCAATCAACGCCCACGTTTTGTCGTCTTCTAGCCGACGCATGGCCAAACTCGCCGGGAGGGAAGCTTGCATGGTAAACTGCGCGGTTGCGCAGGAACAGGCTCACCAACGATACATTTCGCGCCTCTTTGAGCCCACACGTGGTCTAACAAAACACGTGCGTGTTTCTCAAGCATGCACTGGAATCCTCCGCTATGAACGCAGTAACAAGATGTGACGATTACAGGGCGGCTGATGAGGAAATCAATACCATTGTTACACCCATAGCCCCTACTGCTATACATACTAGACCAATTACTAGAGCTCGCGCACACCAATTAAATTATCAGGTACTTTCGTTTCTTGGTAATGATTCTAATGTTCATGAGAATATGATGCGTCCTAAATTGGATACATTTGTTTTGCTTACAAATGAAGGTCCTGTCATGGATAAGAGGGATGAACACTGGATCAAGACCAAGCATGGAGATGATGGCATGCGCAAGGGGATCAAGAACGGAGTTACAAGTGATGATTTCAGGACTTTGGAGCCACCATAAGGAGTGCATGAAGCCTTGGACGAAATATACAAGATGCCACTTCATAAATTTTGTCCAGAGCCTATTCTAGAGGCCCATGTATTTTCGAAATACTTAAGTCTAGGCTATTTTTAGAGTCCGTATGTGTGGGGAAACCAGAGTTAGGGTTGGTTTTGGACCCCTCCTCCAAGGGCCACGAACCCCCCTCTTCCTCCATATATACAGCCCTTAGGGCGTCGTTTAGACTTCGGGTTTTGTTTAGATTAAAAAGTTCACCATAGCTGCAACTTCGCGTACTTTGTTTGTGTTCAACGTCCAGACCAAGATGTCATAGAACCCTACCTTGATCAATAAGGCTTTCATCTTATATTCGCAATATCCAGATTGCAATCTGAGTTTCTTGCTTGTTCTTCGTTTGCTCGCAGGAAACTGACCCTCATGGTCAGGTTGATCGTGCTCCGGCGTGGTCAATAACCCCGCGGAAGTTGGTTTAGCGATTGCTAAGGCGCGGCGTCTTGCACGTTCGTAGTCGCATCATCAAGGTGGACTCCCACAGAAAACGATAGCCACTATCTCATCGAAACATCGGGACACCTTCGCCTCTATCAAGTGGTATCAGATTTCTAGGTTGCTCGGTGAGATTTTACAGTTTTTTGTAGTTTAGATCGAGTATGTTCTTCATACCTACAGTCCATGAAAAAGCCAAAAAAATATTAGGGTTAGATCATCATATCCGAACCACTCTGAGCCTTTGCATAATCTTTTTAGGGTTTTGCATTGTTGAATTTGTGGTTGCATTGTCCTTTAGAGTTTCGATATCTGTTCACAAGTAGTCATGCCGCCGCTGCAATATCATCATCACCGCTGCGATATACCACCATCATTGTCACCACTGCCATATACCACCATCATCGTCACCGCTGCCATATACCACCATCGTCATCACTGCTGCCATATACCACCATCGTCATTGCCACTGCCATATACCACATATCCACCGCCATCACGATAATCCGAGTCCACCTCCATCATAGATTCGCCATCAGTCCGTGTTCCACTGTCCTACATATATTCGCCACCAGTCCGAGTTCCACCAGATTCATCTCTGCCACCAGTCCTGGTCCGAGTCTAGTATTTGTTGCTTTGTTTCGAGTTCCAGATCACGCGATACTTCGAGTCATGACCAAGTCTAGAAAATTGTGGCTAGGCAGTTTTTAGACCATTTGTAGACTTTTTTTTTAAAAAAAAAGTTGTTGCGGAGCAAAAAAAAGAGGAAAAAAAGTGCAAAAAAAGTGAAAAATAAAAAATTCAGAGTGTGCTCCTCCCTTGTTTACGTGCAGCATTGTGATTTTGTTAGTGTTCTAGGCTTGCGTCTCTAGCACAGTCTAGCCTAGGACCAGCACAGTATCATCATTGAGTGTTTATTCAACTTTGCATCTCTGAATTGATTATTGCTGACCCTTTTTGCTACCACATTATAAGACTTCCCAGCTCCACATACATCTACGTTGTGCGTTGACTCTCCGTGGTAATTGCTCTATCCAAGCTTTGAGAGTTTCGACTACGACGGTTGCCAATCACCGCCTGCTGCTGGGTAAGAACTGGTAAGAATTTGAGACTTGCTTGACGGATTTGTGACACCCACCACCACCTCTTGTTAGTAGTTTGTAGGATCGTATTCTTGTGTGTTTCTATTGCTGCTAACCATTGCAGGTTCACAAGCCGACAAGATTGACTGGGAGAACATGACGAATAAGGAGTTGCATGATAAATTTCAGCAAATGATGAGTGGACACGTGCAAGATGTGCTAAACAGATATGAAGAGTCCATGGAGAAGATCTATGGCATGGAGAAGACGTTCGAAACAAAGCTCGTTAACAAGTTTAATGAATTGCTCGCGCGTCTTCCACCACCACCACCGGCTGCACCTAACGCACCTGTACAACAACAACGACTACCTCCACGTCGCGAAACAGCCCTTCGCCGAGCAAGCCGTGTCCCTCTTGCACTTGGCCAAACTGTTGCTGCTGCTGTTGATACTGTTGTGGCTCCTGCTTCTGATGTGGAGGAGGATGATTATGCGGGAGATTACGAGGATGAGGTTGATCAAAATCAGAACTATGTGCAACCACGAGCACCACAGCCACCAGGTCGTCCACATGCAAATAATGGCAATGGTAGGGCTCTCCCTCAGGTACGAGATCATGAGCATCTCCCTAAACTAAAATTGAATATTCCACCATTTGAGGGTAGATATGTTCCTGATATATACCTTACTTAGGAGTTAGAAACTGAACAACCATTTACATGTTTACAATATCCTAAGGAGAGACGTGTTCCTGCTGCTATGTGCGCTTTCACTAGCTTTGCATGTGTTTGGTGGTCTGAAAATTGTAGATTATATCCTATTTCGGCTACTTGGGATGCTTTCAAAACTGATATGTGTACTCGTGGGTTCCACCATATTATCAACATGAATTAATTCAAAAATTGCAGCGTTTAAGACAAGGAAAAAATTCTGTAGAAGATTATTATCAGGAATTATAAACTGGCATGATTAGATGTGGTATTGTTGAGGAGAATGAAGCTATGATTGCACGTTTTATGGGTGGATTAAATAGAGAGATTCAGACCATTCTAGATTATACGGAGTATAATAATATCACTCGTTTATTCCATCTTGCTTGTAAAGCTGAACGTGAAGTGCAGGATCAACAGGCATTGGAGCGAACTAACTTTTCTGCTGGTCGATCTTTGTCATGGACACCACGTGCATCCTCTACTTCCACTACACCAGCACCTTCATCAGGTGCCACCTCCAGCCGTGATACAAGAAAGCAGGCACAACAATCACTATCTGCCAAGAGCACACCTGCCGGGCCTGCGCAGAGCTGTTCTTCTTCCATGGCATCAACAAGGCACACAAGTGATATTATTTGTCATCATTGTAAGGGAAGAGGACATTTTGTGAGAGAATGCAAATCTCATCATGTGATGATTGCTACTGAGGATGGTGGGTATGAGTCCGCTAGTGACTATGATGAGGAGACTTTGGCTCTTATTACACATGAAGAACACGGTGGAGATGATTCTGATCATGAGACGCAATACATGGCTGCTGAAGATGTTGACATGTATGAATGTTTAGTTGCTCAGTGTGTTTTGAGTGTGCAGGTTACACAAGCTGAGCAAAATCAGAGGCATAATTTGTTCCATACAAAGGGAGTTGTGAAGGAATGTTCTATTCGCGTCATCATAGATGGAGGGAGCTGCAACAACTTGGCTAGCATGGAGAAGGTTGAGAAGCTCTCTCTCACCACAAGACCGCACCCACATCCTTACTACATCCAATGGTTCAACAATAGCGGCAAGGTTAAGGTTACACGTATTGTTCGTGTGCATTTTAGTATCTCTGCATATGCTGATTATGTTGATTGTGATGTGGTAACTATGCAAGCATGTTCCTTATTACTTGGTAGACCTTGGCACTTTGATAAAAATTATGTACACCATGGTAGAAGCAATCAGTATACTCTTATTCATAAGGATAAAAATATTACTTTGCTTCCTCTGACTCCTGATTCCATTTTGAAAGATGATATTAATGGAGCTAATAAAGCAAAATAGGAGAAAAACAAGAGTGAAAATCAGATTGTGGCAAAAGAATTTGAGCAACACATGAAGCCTAATAATAAACCATCTAATGTTGCTTCTGAAATTAAATTGAAAAGTGCATGTTTACTTGCCACCAAATCTGATATTGATGAACTAGATTTCAGCAAATCTGTTTGCTATGCTTTTGTGTGCAAAGAGGCATTATTTTCATTCGAGGACGTGCCTTCCTCTTTGCCTCCTGTTGTTACTAACATTTTGCAGGATTTCGCTGACGTATTTCCACAAGACGTGCCACCAGGATTACCACCTATTTGAGGGATTGAGCATCAGATTGACTTAATTCCCGGTGCTTTGCTACCCAACCGTGCACCATACTGTACCAATCCAGAGGAGACGAAGGAGATTATGCGTCAAGTCCAGGAGCTGCTCGACAAAGGTTATATTCGTGAATCCCTTAGTCCTTGTGCTGTTCCTATTATTCTAGTGCCGAAAAAGGATGGTACATCGCGTATGTGTGTTGATTGTAGAGGCATTAATAATATTACTATTCATTATCGTCATCCTATTCCTAGGCTAGATGATATGCTTGATGAATTGAGTGGCTCTACAGAATTCTCCAAAGTTGATTTGCGTAGTGGATACCATCAAATTCGTATGAAATTGGGAGATGAATGGAAAATTGCATTTAAAACTAAGTTTGGTTTATATGAGTGGTTAGTCATGCCTTTTGGGTTAACTAATGCACCTAGTACTTTCATGAGGTTAATGAACTAAGTTTTACGTGCTTTCATTGGACAATTTTTGGTAGTCTATTTTGATGATATACTGATTTATAGTAGATCTTTGGAGGAACATTTGGAACATTTATGTGCCTTTTTTATTGCTCTATGTGATGCACGTTTGTTTGGTAACCATGGAAAGTGCACCTTTTGCACCGACCGAGTATCTTTTCTTGGCTATGTTGTTACTCCACAGGGAATTGAAGTTGATAAAGCCAAGATTGAAGCTATTGAGAGTTTTCCGCAGCCCAAAATGGTCACACAAACAGAGGAGTTTCCTTGGCCTCACTGCTTTCTATAGGCGTTTTGTGAGAGATTTCAGCACCATTGCTGCACCTCTCAACGAGCTTACAAAGAAGGATGTGCCTTTTGTTTGGGGTACCGCACAGGAAGAAGCCTTCACGGTATTGAAAGATAAGTTGACACATGCTCCTTTACTCCAACTTCCTGATTTTAAATAAGACTTTTGAGGTTGAATTTGATGCTAGTGGAATTGGATTAGGAGGTGTGTTGTTACAAGATGGCAAACATGTTGCATACTTTTCTGAAAAATTGAGTGGGCCCAGTCTGAACTATTCTGCTTATGATAAAGAATTATATGCTCTTGTTCGAACCTTAGAAACATGGCAACATTATTTATGGCCCAAGGAATTTGTTATACATTCTGATCATGAATCTTTGAAACACATTAAAAGTCAAGCAAAATTGAACCGTAGACAAGCTAAATCGGTTGAATTCATTGAGACTTTCCCTTATGTCATTAAACACAAGAAGGGTAAAGAAAATGTTATTGCTGATGCATTGTCTCGTCGTTATACTGTGCTTTCACAACTTGACTTTCAAATATTTGGTTTGGAGACCATCAAGGATCAATATGTGCATGATACTGAATTTAAAGATGTATTGCAGAATTGTAAGGAAGGCAGAACTTGGAACAATTTACTGTTAACGATGGATTTGTGTTTCGTGCTAACAAGCTATGCATTCCAACTAGCTACGTTCGTCTTTTGTTGTTGAAGGAGGCGCATGGAGGAGGATTAATGGGACACTTTGGCATAAAGAAGACGGAGGATATACTTGCTACACATTTCTTTTGGCCAAAGATGAGACGGGATGTTGAGCATTTTGTTGCTCGCTGCACTACATGTCAAAAAGCTAAGGCACGACTCAATCCTCATGGTTTATATATGCCTTTGCCTGTACCTGGTGTTCCTTGGGAGGATATATCTATGGACTTTGTTTTAGGTTTACCTCGAACAAAGAAGGGGAGGGATAGCATATTTGTTGTCGTGGATAGATTTTCGAAAATGGCACACTTTGTACCATGTCATAAAAACGATGATGTTGTTAATGTTGCTGATTTGTTCTTTCGTGAAATTATTCGCTTCCATGGTGTGCCAAATACTATTGTTTTAGATCGTGGTACTAAATTTCTGAGCCACTTTTGGAGATGTTTATGGTCTAAGTTGGGGACTAAATTGCTTTTTAGTACTACTTGTCACCCCAAACTAATGGACAAACTGAAGTAGTCAATAGAACATTGTCTACTATGCTTAGGGTTGTTCTGAAGAATAATAAGAAAATGTGGGAAGAGTGCTTGCCTCATATTGAATTTGCTTATAATCGTTCATTGCATTCTACTACAAAGAGGTGCCCTTTTGAAATTGTGTATGGTTTCCTACCTCGAGCACCTATTGACTTGTTGCCTCTTCCATCTTCGGAGAAGGTTAATTTTGATGCTAAACAACGTGTTGAATTGATTTTAAAAATGCATGAGTTAACTAAGGAAAACATTGAGCGTATGAATGCTAAATATAAACTTGCTGGAGATAAGGGTAGAAAACATGTTGTGTTTGCACCTGGAGATCTTGTTTGGTTAAATTTGCGTAAGGATAAGTTTCCTAATTTGTGCAAATCAAAGCTAATGCCACGTGCTGATGGTCCTTTTAAGGTGTTAGAGAAAATAAATGATAATGCATATAAACTTGAGCTGCCTGCAGATTTTGGGGTTAGTCCCACTTTTAACATTTTAGATTTGAAGCCTTATTTGGGCGAGGAAGATGAGCTTCCGTCGAGGACGACTTCATTACAAGAAGGGGAGGACGATGAGGACATCAATACCATTGTTACACCTACAGCCCCTGCTGCTATACATGCTGGGCCAATTACTAGAGCTCGTGCACGCCAATTAAATTATCAGGTACTTTCGTTTCTTGGTAATGATTCTAATGTTCATGAGAATATGATGCTGCCTAAATTGGATACATTTGTTTTGCTTACAAATGAAGGGCCTAGCATGGATAAGAGGGATGAACACTTGAGCAAGACCAAGCATGGAGATGATGGTATGCGCAAGGGGATGAAGAACAGAGTTACAAGTGATGATTTCAGGACTTTGGAGCCACCATAAGGAGTTCATGAAGCCTTGGACGAAATATACAAGATGCCACTTCATAAATTTCGTCCAGAGGCTATTCTAGGTGCTGCGTCACCTTATTATTGGGCCAGGCCCATGTATTTTCGATATACTTAAGTATAGGCTGTTTTTAGAGTCCGTATGTGTGGGGAAACAAGAGTTAGGGTTGGTTTCGGACCCCTCCTCCAAGGGCCACGAAATTCCCCCCTCTTCCTCCATATATACATCCCTTAGGGCATCGTTTAGACTTTGGGTTTTGTTCAGATTAAAAGTTCGCCATAGCTGCAACTTCGCGTACTTTGTTTGTGTTCAACGTCCAGACCAAGACATCACAGAACCCCACCTTGATCAATAAAGCTTTCATCTTATATTCGCAATATCCAGATTGCAATCTCAGTTTCTTGCTTGTTCTTTGTTTGCTCACAGGAAATAGACCCTCGTTGTCAGGTTGATCATGCTCCGGCGTGGTCAATAACCCGTCGAAAGTTGGTTTAGCGATTGCTAAGGCGCGACGTCTCACACATTCGTAGTCGGATCGTCAAGGTCGACTCCCACAGAAAACGATAGCCACCATCTTATCGAAACATCGGGACACCTTCGCCTCTATCATCGGCTGGCCCCATTTATTACAGTGGCCATTTAACCTTTGTGTCTCTTCAACTTTTCAATCGTGCCCCACTATTGCGAGAAGCTCACCCACCACGACAAATTCTTACAGTGTATCATGCCTGGCTCCAATGGAGCTCCGAGCGGCCGCCAACGACGAGCAGCAGTTCACCATGCATGTCGTGGAGGACACCCACAAAAGGTTCATGGAGCTCTCGTTGGTGTACACCAACAACCCAGTCTGGGTGGAGCACTCCATCCGCATCATGGAGCTATTGCTTGCTGAGGAGAAGTACAAGGTGGTCGGGTTCAACCTCAAATACACCCGCGCTCGTGTCGGGTCTCTTCCCAAGGTCGACGTCGCTGAGATGTGCGTGCACAATCACGTCTTCGTCTACCACTATTGCCTGTCCACAAGGCCTTGCGAGCGTTTCGCCAGGTTTATCAACAGCCCCCACTACATGTTTGCTACGGTGGACATCACCAATGATGTAAAGGTGCTCAAGAATTCGCGCATCACCTGTCTAAATCTTGTCTACATCTAGGGCTAACACAAGATCTAGGGAAGCAACGAGCATGAGAAGGACTCACTGGTTCACCTCGCCAAGGCCACATCGACCCCTACTACGGAGACATGAAGGGTTCCTGCAACAAGGACAAGCGTGCCTAGCACTCGCCCTGGATGGAGAAACTCAACAAAGCTCACGTCCTGTACGAGGCCAACGAGGCGTACACAAGCTACGAGATGTACAAGCGGATCTTTGACATGAGGAAGTGCCTCAGTCCCCAAAATGGCCAGGGATCCAGTCAGAAGCAGAGCAATGGCAAGCATCGTCACAACAAGTATATTATTAGATCCTCGTTTCTCCTAGTTTAGTATGCATGTAATTGCTTACTTTGGTGTGTGGAAATGCTATGTGTGTAGTTACTTGTGTAATTGTCTTCTTAATTTGCTTATGCAATGCGGTCTTTTTAAATATATATGTTGATGCTCTATAGACAGAGCGTAGATGTTGTCTGGACAGAGCAAATCACATCGCACACGGACTAAACAATGGAACCCGCCGGTGATGATTTCATCAGTCACTCAAATTTGTATACTAGCAATCATTTTCTCACAACACAGACGGCTTGTTAATAGGAATCGTGTGTGTTCTTATCGGTCTTGCCACACATTTCTGATTAATAACCTATTTCCCGCATATCACACACATCTTGTTAACTTGAACCATTTCTATTGTTTTGGATAATTGCAAACAGTTCATCTGAGTGAACTGTATCACTATTGGAATCTGGCATTTTGCCATCTACCACCTCTTTGCCGTCTGCCAGCTGAAGGCGAAGAGGTCCTTTGCCATCAGCTAGTTCTTTGTCGTCCGCCAGCTCACGCCAAAGTTTCTTTGCCGTCAGCTGGCGGATGGCAAAGAGGTGGGTGGGGTCCAGTGGAGGTCTAAATCGTAACGACCCACCAGCCCCACCTCTTTGCCGTCCGCCAACGGACGGCAAAGACTCTTTGCCGACCGCTGGCGGATGGCAAAGAGATGGGTACGTAAACGGGCATCCCACCCCCATCCTCTCCGTCTCTTTCCCCATCCCCACCCACACCCGCGCCGCCGGCACCGACCCCGTCCGCCGTAGCCGGCCACCCCACACCCCTCCCCTACATCGCCCTGACCTCCACCGCGCCCCTGTCGCCCCTTCCATGT